>NC_040903.2:10570788-10873818 GCF_004126475.2 Phyllostomus discolor
TCGCTCAGTCATCCCCACTAGTCGGCACAGGAGCTCGGCCACCTGACACCCTGCACACCTAGGAAACAGCCCTCCTCTTCCATGCACCAGGCTGTGTCACGTGGTCGTAAGGTAGGAAGGGCTGGTGTGAAGCCAGTCTACCTGAGAGTGTTCCATCTCATAGTCTCATTTACGAATTCGATCGCTGTATGAGAGAGAGAAAGGGGAAAAAAAGAAGAGAATATCATGTGTGAAAGGAAGAAAACGAGACGCCAGATCACCAAACTGTTTTCTCAAGGAACGAGGATAAAACACAAGGATTTGTGAAGATGCGGTGCACGCATTCATTGGCTCCTTTCTCTTCCTCCTCCCGGAGATGTATTTCAGTACTTTTACCGACGGCGGGTTCTCTGGTGCCAGACTCCAACCTCCGATTGTCGTGAAGAAGGAGAAAGTGGCCGCAGCAGGTCACCCTGTCCGTGTGAGCCATCTGTGACTGGTCGGGCTCCTAAGCGGGCTGATTCCTATATCAACAGGACTTCTGGGTGGCCTGAGTGTCTCCAAGTAGATCATGTTGCAGTAATTCAGTCCTTCAATGTTTATGCTTTGGACCAACTCCCACTCTCAATAATCTAGTGAGAAAAATGCTACAACTTGCAGGCATGAGCGCTTGGATTCCAAGCCTATGGCAGGCAGCGTTTGATACACGTTACTTTAACTGAGATTCTCGTTCATATTCAATTAGCTTCTCTGTGTATATTTACCTATATATCTAACTAAGGAGGTACATGAAGCTAAATATACACACATGCAGGGTTTCTCATTGATCTGTTATTTACATATATGGAAACACACACTGATTAGCATCAGTGTGCTGTAAAGCACAAACACATGCCCAGCATTGCTTCACTCCCTTTCTTTGATTGCAGCAAGCACAGTGCTGCTCCTGGGCCCCCGCTTTGTAACCTGCTCTGTCTTCTCTGGCAGCCGGCATGGATGCTGTAAGGTTTAATGTCTAAACGTGGACTCTCATCCAGCCTTTGACCTGCTTCCAAATGTACATCTTAATTTCTCAGGATCTTCCTGCTTCATGCTACTACTCTCTATTCATTAATAGGCAAACTACATTCTACTTACAAATACATTTTATAGTTCTAAAAGATAAAGATAAAGATAAAGATAAAGATAAAGATAAAGATAGAGAAAGTGTATTAAGACCTCCCCCGTATCTGTGGTTAGTTTATCTCCTTGTAGAACAACAACAAAAAAAGAGTCAGCCAAAAAGCCATCAGATTTCATCAGATTCATCTTTTTTTTCATATTTAATTAAGTCTAAGTTTCCTAAATTTTAGGAAATGTCTATGAAAAAACACAGAAGGAGAAAGTTCTTCACAGCATTCCCAACTTGAAACGGTTATTGTTTTCCATCTCATACACCAGCTAGTAAATATCAATTTCTGTTTCTTCAGGATTGCACTCCATATTTAGTGAGTGTCCACAGAGAGCGTATGAAACAGGCAGGGCCTGAAATGTGTTATGGATACTATTGCAGCACGTGTGTGAACTGAGTGCAAATGAGGGCCTCTCCTTTTTCCACATTTATTTTTGTTGTTGTTATTGTTAACTGTACGAGACTGAAAATATGGTGCTAATCATAACCAACTAAATATTGGTTAATTTAGCTGTTTGGGATGTGACCAAGCTTTTGAATTAAAATCCTTTTTTTTTTTTTTTTTTGGACCTAAGCAGTTTGAGTAAATTAAGTAAATTGAAATTACTGTTTAATTTTTGAAGTCTTCTAAAATCAATAAAGTTAACTATTACCTTGGTCAGATAGAACCCAATACACCCGGTCATCCAACAGGAGGGTCCCTCCCTGGTCAGTACTCAGGCATCTGTGTGCACATGCTTCCTACTCTGTGCCATTCTCATCTAAAGCGGCCGTCCATGTGGCACCATTTATCCCGTGCTACCCAACTCTTCCCTTGCTTATTTCCCATTTCAATGCTGTATTGTCATTCTTTCCATTGGAATAAGGAGTTAAAAAGTGGTGTGGTCATGGAGTGGGAAGAAGTGTTACAGAAAGCCCTGACTTCTAATCTGAGCTCAACTCCTTGTTTATCCAGTGCTTTGGACAAGACTCACCTTCTAAAGTTTGAGCTTTTTCATTAGCAAAAAGAGGATATCGATTGGTCAAACAGCATATCTGAAGCAACGATAAGTAGCTTTTCTTTTCCTAAGACTTCATTTATTTATTTTTAGAGAGAGGGAACAGGAAAGAGAAAGAGGGGGAAAGAAACATTGATTGGTTGCCTCCCACAGGCCCCCAACTGGGGACCTGACCCGCAACCCAGGCAGGTGCCCTGACCAGGTATCAAACCAGTGACCTTCCGGTTCACAGGCCGGCACCCTCCCCACTGAGCCACACCAGCCAGGGCTACAAGTAGCTCTTCTACAACTCATCTGAGCTAGAGTCATTATAAATTAGAGAGTGCTATGAGCCGACGAATTGTGACCCCCCCAAATTCAAATGCACACCTAAGGTTGTGACTTTGGAGTTAGTCTTTAAAGAGGCGATTACAGTAATACGAGGCCATCACATAGGCCCTAATCCAGGATGACGGGGGTTCTTACAGGAAATTGGGACACAGACAAATGAATGGCCGTGTGAGAGCACAGGGAGAAGGAAACCATCTGCAAGCGAAGAAAGAGGCCTTGGAAGACACCAAGCCCACCGACACCTTGATCTTCTGACCTCCAGAATCATGAGAAAATACACTTCAGCTGCTTAAGTCACCCAGTCTATGGTATTTTGTTACGGCACGATTTTGCTTTAGCCATAATTCCATTCCTCAGCCACCTCAACGAATCCAAATCTACTCCCAGAACTTGGAAAAAGACACACGCATACATACGCTCCTAAGGGAAAAATAAATGTTTACTCCGTCTGTCTGTACACAGTTAAGAATAATTCTGCAGTCTGAATATCACAGAAGAAGAGTTCAAGCTTTAGTCAAAATCTTAGTTATGTCACTAACACAATTTTAAGAGTGACTGATTAAGAACATGGTCATGATTCTCCACCAGTAGCACAAAACTAAACACAAGCTCTGATCTCTCCATTAGAGGATAAACAGTTTATAGAAGAGATTTTGTTAACGACTGAGAAAAATTCATCAATGTGCTTTGGAAGAATTCCAAATGGCCCCAACTGTTTCTTGCTCAAACCCTCTGAGTAAGTAATTTGTATTATTTTTCTTAACAGCAATTTCTATTATTAATGGAGGATCAGTAATGTCACACTTTCACACCAAGGACAATAATTTATGAAGTCACCTTTTATCTTCACTCCCATCTCCTTCCCAGGTCTGAAGGTCTGTGAAATTTTGTCTTTAACTGCAAGTTTTTAAAAATAGATTTAATGTTAGATTTCTTTAAAAAGAATGCCAGTAAAAGTGCTGGAGAGATTAAGCAAATTAAGATTTTTTTGGTGGAGTCATGAGGTACCCCTGGGAAGCCTTTATTGCTTCATCATACATATTAATTGTTAAAACATTTTCATGAGATAAGAAATGACAAGCCTGAGGTTCAACATCATAAGCCTTACCATGAGATTGTCATAAATGAGATCTAGAAGCCATTCATGGCAAATAAGGAAAGAAGTGGTACTTGTAAATGACTCACTTGTTCATTCAACTTTTGGTTAGTAATTACTAAGTACTAACATAGTGGGGACTGCAGTAGATTTTTTATGTGTGTGTGTGTGTGTGTATCCAGAAGGTATCCAGCTATGTCATACGAAAAATAGAGACATGTGTTGAAGATATAAGATACAAGAAAACTGTACATAGGACAATGATACCTCATTCCCCTTCAAAGTAGGCACCTTGGGACCTCACACAGCTTTCCTGATCACCATCAGCTGCCCTGACGTATTCTCCTGAATCTTACTGATGGTCTGAAATCTATTCCCTTTCAAAGGTGATTTTAGTTTCAGGAAAAGCCAGAAGTCACACAATGTCAAATCTGGGCTGTAGTGGGGCTGAGTCACCTGAATGATTTGATGTTTCACAAAAAAACTCTGCATGAGACATGATGCATGAGTGGTTGCTTTGTCATGATAAAGCTGCCAATCACCAGATTCCCATAGCTGTGGCCTTCTGAATCACCTGGATAGTTTCCAGGGAGGAATGTTCAACCAAGCTTAACCCAAAATTTGATGCAGATCTGCTGCTCTACTCTCTCCATCATTTTAATGCGATGGCCACACAGTACACATGCTCACTCAACAGCATCTATCCTTCCACTGACTAGTACAGTGAAGTTGTCACTGTTCACACATTCACATTCTGGTTCAATCTCCTTGGCTGTTAGATTACTTCAATATCATGCAAACCAGTCTTGTTATATTAACAACGGCAGGACTTTTTCTGGAGATATCTATCTATCTATCTATCTATCTATCTATCTATTATGTACAGTGACCTTTTGCTCCTATCTTATTTTGTTAGAAGACTCCCTTTGTTGTGACTCAGGGCTGCTCAAACACGTCCCCTGACTTGGGGCACCCAGGCCAGACCATGAGAGCACCGAAACAGTGCTCTGGCACTGAATCCCCACTTAGCAAGCCAAAGCATTAGTAGTCTCTTTCTCTTTAAAAAATTTTCTTTAAATTACCGACATTGTAGATGCGCAGAGCTCACAGAGTAAAATCGTAAAGCAACTTTTTTCCCATTGTACCTTGAAGTTGAGTCAATGGAGAAACTCCTTCCTTTGTCCTTGGAAGCTAATTCAGGTCATCACACGACTCTTTTGATCATTCTTAGATAACAGAAGTTCATTAAATGGACAAGTGCTTTCTCAGGTCAATAATGTACATTGCCCAGTTCTGCATAATAATCAAAATCTCAACTTTGATCTAACATTACAGTTTCTGCCCTCCTTCAACGAGAGCCTTCTGCAGGTCGGAGGGCAGGGAGTAGAGCTGTAGCCTTCTCAGAATAGTGAGATGCCTTGTCGTCTCTGGGCATGGTGGGCTTTTAAACTGCTTTCTCTTGAGAGAATTTTCATGGGTGATTTCTAGTCTCTTCTACTCCTCCAATATACGGCCTCTTACCTTTGTTTCCTTCATCCTGGTGATTTCCTTTCCCGGAGCTCATTATCAACCCCTTCCATTGTGGATAGATTCAGCAATTTCAGCCCTCTCTGCTACAACCCAGTTGCCCACCTGAGAAGTTCTATTGGTCAAGACCTAATATGACCCCCCCACTGGTTGTCTCAAATGTGTTCACATCTCATTCACAGGGAAATCTACTGCACCCCTCACCATTACTCTAGGGGAACAGCCTAATGCCGAATCTTCCACCTCCCCTTTGGCTCGTCCATTGGTAGCTATGCAGGCCTACTCTTGCCCCTTACTATTCTCATACTGGAGTCTTAACACAAGACCTCTGTGGCCACACATCCAGATATGTCTCAAGCCCTCCAAGTGCTTTTATTAGGCTTGACATAAGGGCACAAAAGTTCAGTGACCAAGCAACCCAGTTTGCCCAGGACTGTCCAGGCAAAAACCTTTGGTTTTTGCACCAAAGCTTCCCTATCTTGCAAAAGACTTCAGCCCGGGGCAAATCTGGAGATATGGTCCCTGGAAGAGGTAGCCCTACTCTCTTCTTGGAAGTGGGGATTAGGTCTTACAGCATAGCTCTCTCCAAAGGAATTTTTAAAAAATATCTTCTTTCAGCCTTTTTATCCTCAATATGGAGAAGGATTTAAGAGTTCTATAATTGTTCCATAATCATCTTTTTAATTTCAACATGGCCAGTCCCTTTGACATGTTACTTTTGAAATATAGCAGAAACTTTTTTAAAACACCCTGCTACACCCTTTTGAAGGGAAGGGGGAGAGAGTGTCCAATTGGCTGAAGCATACATGATTATTGCTCTACCTAGGTACTATACATTACATATCGTACAACAGTGGTTCTCAAAATGCAATGCCTGGAGCAGCAACACCAGCACCATCTAGTATCACCTGGGAGCCTGTTAAAAACCTAAATTCTCAGTTCCAGCAAAGATCTGCTGAATCAAAAACTCTACTTTCCCAGACGAGACCTAAGACAAGCTCATGTATGCAAACCATTGGTCTATAATTTGGGTTCTCGATTCTGGCTGGCCACTAGAACTGTCTGGGAAGTGTTTTTAAACCCAATGATGGGGTCAGACACAGGTTCCCCCCACTACATAAAAGCAGATCATTCTTTTTTTTAAAATAAGCAATTTTTTTAAGATTTTTTAAATTTATTTTATTTTTAGAGAGGGAAGGGAGGGAGAAAGAGAGAGAGAGAGAGAAACATCAATGTACGGTTGCTGGGGGTCATGGCCTGCAACCCAGGCATGTACCCTGACTGGGAATCGAACCTGCAACACTAGATCATTCTTATCCATCCCTTGATAAGACAAAATGTAAAGAGAAGAAGCAATTAGTACCATTTATTTAAAAGTGAAAACCCTCTTTGGATTTCTTTTGGTTAGGGAAAACAGGTCCTAATGTAGATCTTTCATAAAAGGGAAATGGGGTCATGCAGATTTTCCATATGGGGGGAAACCTGTGTTCAGTTGCACTGGTGTGTGCTGGGGCTCCGGCACCAGCAGAACTCTTAGAGCTCCCTAGGGGTGTCTAGTGAGTAGCCAGGATGTTGAACAACTTGTGTACAATCATTCTAATTGGCTCTCTTCTTTGGAAGGCAGAATTTTAGCCGTCAGAGCAGTAGAACCCAAGGACTCTATCATTATTGGATTCTTCACTTCAAGGCACCAGTTATATATAACTGTGTGGAAGCAAAATGCTCCAGTCCATGAAATCTTTCCTCCATACTGTGTTTCACTGCAGCTTCCATTTATTTATGTTCATTTGCTTACACTTTGTGAAATTTCACGTTGAAGAGAATGCCATCAAAATCTGGAATTACAGTTCAGCTTCATTTGTGTGTGGTTTTTGCCTTCGCCGCCCATGGCATCCTAAAGATATCTGTCAATCAGAAGCAAAACTTGAAAAGGCGTCCACATATGTTTGCTCGATGCTGCGGCAATATGTTTTGAGGATTTGAAATCGGATGGTATCTATTTCACTAGACGGCAAATTTTGTTAACAACTTAGAGTGTATATGTTACAGAGGATGTGTGGAAATATGATCGTTTTCAAATAGATGCATTAATCGGCAAATGGCCACATCAGTCCAGGGCCCGCAAAGGCTCCTCAAACCCATTAAGACTGTTAGTTCTGACCTGAGATAAGCAGAATAAACAAATTCTTTTTGAACTGGGATCAGTCCGGCTGCCTTTCAAAGCCCTCCAAGGGAGGATGAAGCCCAAAGATTTCACTGATGCTTTTCCTTTCCATTGTTTTGCTGACTCTGCTGTTTGTAGGTCAGATGAACTTAACATTTACACTGCTGAGGGGCCTTTCTTCTGACACTACCCCTCCTCTGGCTGACTTTGAAACAAAATTTTTTTTAAAGATCCTTGGGATTTGGGTTGTGATCATTTGGACTTGTGCACAGAGATAAACCAAATTTTAGCTGGAAGCAATTTCAATGAAAACAAACTCAGAATAAAAGTATCCAAACTATTCAAACAAATAGGAAAGTTAGCTATTTTTTGAACTACAGTTTTAAGCACATCTGAGAGGCTTTGCCTGCTATAAAATATAAAAGTTAAAATATATCTAATAAGATAAGAAGACCTCCTGACTTTGCTTTGATTTGAAAAGACACACACAGGAGGAGGTGGGGGACAAGTTACCAACCTACCAGAGAAAGCCGATGTCTATATTTCCCTCTATGGGTTGCTAAATTTAGGGGAGATTTTTCCTTTGATTTGTTTTAAGCATATGAAGGTGCAGAGAACCATCGTAATAATTCTTCTATGTGACAGGGACATTTTAAATTAAAAACTGATTCTAAATGAGTACACAAGCTAAAAGGAGGAGAATGTATGTTGGACAGGTTGAAAGAATTTAATCTGACGCAGCATATAAATCACCAGTAGTAATTCTCTATATCCCTATCTTTCTTGGTTCTATAGATCCACACTACTGTTTTCTGAATAATCCATTGAAATAGTCTGGGTGATGGACTATATTCATCTTTGTCGTGAAACTTGACCAAATTGATTCTTTACCATCACTACCCTGTTCCCACACCTACCACAGGGACAAAACAATTGAGTAGAAAGTTACGTTATGCAAACTTAAATGCATTCATTGTACCAAAAGCAAAATGATTATTTTGCGGCAGAAAGAACAGTTTGTCTATACAGCTAAGTAATATTCCAAATGAGCAACGCACTGAAATGACACCATAAAATGACCCAGAAGGTAAGAGCCACTTCCAAATGTTAATATAGAGTTGTGGGACTCCACCTATGGCATTTTGAAGGGCAAGGCCATTAGAGCAGAGAATGTGCAATAACTTCCCAGAGTAAATGAAGGCATGGGGCCTGATGGTCTACCCTACAGGCTGGAAGTTCAAGCCCATAAATCTCCGCGCACGATGAAAGAGAAAGAAGCAGACTTTTCATGCGGAGGCAATGGGAAGGAGTCGTCTCTCAGAGTCCAGAAGCTCGGTGGCGGTGCCCCTCGGAGCCAGAGCGGGGCTAATGAGGCTGTTTACATGAAACCCATGACGGAGCGTGATATTTAACCACATCATTCTGACGAATAATTAGAAGATAAATCACCCGCACGACGGTGCTACTGTATCTTAAAAATACACTGCAAATACTGTTGACAGCACTTACAATTGCACCTATTCATTTAATTTTTCATTTAGCAGAAAAGAAAGTGGAAGGCAGATTTGTGTGCCAGCCGGTCGAGCCCTCACATTCTGGCGAGGGTTGAGCTTGGGCACACACCAATCTTGCATGAAATGGGACCCTGCTTCTCATTTATAGCGAACGTTGAAGTTATAAAATATAATATGTGGTTTGGGGTCTCTGCTTGTTAACTGATGGTAAATACTAGCCTCCGGGTCATGTGGGAAATACCGATACATGTTTATGGTCTTCAAAGGGTTGCCCAGAAATTGCGGCCGAGGCAATCTCGAGATTCCTCATCCCCTCCAAGTTTTTTAAGCGTTTAGCAAAAGGCTCTTTATGTGTGCTGAGTCTTATTTTAAAGTATTTCTCTTTTAATAAAAGAAAAAAAAATGCCAGGGAAATGGTCTAAGTACATACAGATGCTACTTTTGAATATCCCGTCCATTGGCATTTTTAAAAGAATTAACAGAATCAGAAAGAATGTAGAATTTAACTTTTAATTAAATCCTAAGGAGTTTAAAGTAGTGATTTCATAGTGGCAAGGTCTTTTCATGTTTCATTTAGAGCCAAAATCTGACAGCTCAAAATCTCGTCTTTATTTTTTCCTTTGAAAGCAAAGTCATATCTGTGTGAATACATGCCCATCAACAAGTTCATTTCTTAAAATTGGTTTAGTACAGAGTCACGTGATAGCACAGGTGCATGAATGGGCATGTGATGGGGCCTGTTGAACGACACCTTGAAGGATTGTTCGATGTTACTAAAGAAGCAAAAAATTCATCAGCAGTTTGCGTGGCTATGCCGGCTGTAACTTACGGCAGTTCTAGGGATGGATCAAAACTAGACAACTCTTTCTTACTGATTATTATGCTTTATATCAAAGAGATCTAGGATACTGGCCCCCTTTCTTCACTATGTGTCCCCCAGGAAACTGCTTTCCTTAAGGAGTAACTTTTCCTCTAGGTTTTTCCAAAGTAACTATGAACCATGTAACATCAAGTTTGCCAAAAAATTTAATATTTTTGAACATAGTCTTACACTTCAAAGGATTATAAGTACTACAATGATTGAATCTTATTTTTCCCGGTTTGATTCAGTTAGCATGATTTCTTCAGGATTCTAAGTCGAGGCGGTAAGGCTGGGGCTGGAAATGGAACCTGAGCCCTGGAAAGGCTGGGCGATCTGCCCAAGGGCACCGGGGATGCGGCAAAAGAAGTGGCTGAACCCGGGTTTGAATTCACTGCCTTTATTCCATGCACGATGTCGGTCGTAGGGTTGGGAAAGGCCAGGAACCTCATGGGCCTTTTGCAGTCACCTTTGTAGCCATCAGAATATGGTGTAGGTCCAGTCCTTGTGCAGCCTAACTTATTTGTGTAGATGCCTCTCCAACCTTTAGATATATTATCATACAAAATACCGCCCCAGTTCACAGCCATCCGCCATTTCTCCCCAGAGTGCGGAATCTGGCACCCAGGGCAGTCAGGATGAAAGCAGACCCAACAGTATGAAGACTGCATGAGATTTGAGAATTCACGATCAACCATAAATGCAGGTGAGTAGAATAGCCAGGGGTTAAATAGGAGAGAGGAAGGGAGTCTCATTACTCAGAAAAAAAAAAACTTCAAAATTGTGTGTGTTTGTGTGTGTGTTTAAATCAAGGACTAGTCAAGCGTCTTTACTTTTTTCCTTAAAAACTCTAGTGCCCGGAAAGGGTTAAGACGGAAGCAGTCTAGTTCAGTCTGTTTGGGTTTTCCTGGCACACCCCACTGCCATGGCCCCATTACACCAGCGCTGCTACTTTTCTAGATTTTTACACCGATTTTAAATTGACTGTGATTTTTGCATCGGGCGGAGAGGGGGAGTAAAACTGCTGAGTCGCCAAACTTTTTGTTCCAATTTCAGCATGTCTCTCCCCCTGCCTGTCCAAATAGCATCAGAACACAGAAGGGTCTCTTGGGGTCCACACCCTACCATGGGGAATGAGCAGCTTTCACTCAATCTAAAACCTGCTAAGTCTGTTCAGTGGTGTTTTTTCTCACGGTAACTGGCGAACTGGATGGAACAAGGCTGGCTGGTGGAGCCACACTCCTGTGACAACCGCAGCCTGAAATCCTCTAAAAATCCTCTAGCACAGGCTTGCCACGCTGTTCCAGATGTCTGCAGTAAAGTAGAAAACTTTTGGATTAAGAATTAAGCCTTTCTCTGTTGAAGAGTCTCTGCCAAAAACCACTACCAGAGTGGTCTGGAGTAAGGCATGGTGCTTCACTGTGCCACCAACCATTATGACCTGAAAGTGGTTGGTGGGGGTGGGGATGGAGTCCATGAGCAACCCTTTGGTAAGGGAGGCGAATGGGGAGGAAGGCAAGCCTGAGCATGGTGGAATATCAGTAACATGGGGAAAAACTGCATTTAAAAGATGACAAATGTTCCAAAGATAAATGTTAGCATGCTCCATGTTTTCCCTTAGTGTCGACAGAAGCTGAGCATCTGAGTTTTAGAAGGGACCTACCGGCACTGAGTATGTTACATTCCTTCTTCATACCAAGTAGAGGGTCAGCTTCTTCCTCAAACCCCATGTGACATGTAACAAAGGCAGCTTGAAACCACATAAGGCAGTTTCTCTCTGTCTCTCTCTCTCCCAGTCTCTGTCTCCCTCCTCTCTCTCCCACCCTCTCTCTCTCTCATTCCCTTTTACCTTTGGACGGCTCTCATTCTCCTAAATCCCATTCTTTCTCCGGGTACTACTGGCCAGTCTTTCAGAACTCGGCTCAACGCCTGCTCATCAGTGAGGCCTGCCCTGCCCTGCCAGTCTTCCGGGGACATCTCTCCTGTCTCCCGTCACAGGCTGAAGAAAATGCCTGTTTTGCATTCACAAAAGATGGTGAGCTCCATAACAGCAGGCTCATATCCTCCTTGGTGTTTTTCTCTTCCTAGGATTTAGCACAGGGCCTTGCCCATAGATGGGAGTCAATAAATATTTCCCAAATCATGAGTCAAAGTCAGTCGTACTGTAACCTCCGGTTGCTGCGGCTCACGATTCTCTCAGGAGACACTCACATCAGCCCACCGCCCTACAGTAGGATCACTCCTCAATTGCAGTTCCCCTTCCTTCAGTTTTCTTTCCTTAGTGTGACCACTTGAGTTTCTTAGGCCACTGGATCTCAAACTTAGTGTGTATGTGAACGCTGGGACGATGTACTAAAACACCCACTGCTGAGTCCCACCCCCAGAGTGGTGGCTCAGTAAGTTTGGGGCGAGGCCCGAGAATCTGCATTTCCAACACGTTGCCAGGTCCTGATGATCCTCCCAGTCCAGGGTCACACTGCTGGGACCACCAGCGTCAACCATTCCTTCTCTGACTGGATTCACAGTTCTTTCTTCTCCCGCCTACTCTCTAGACTGTCTTTTCTTAACTAACCAGAACTACGCATAAAACTGGAAATGAAAATTCTCTAAGACCACCGTGGAGAAACAATGCCCTAGACCTTGGTTTGTTTGTGCTTGTTTGCTTCAGTTCTTTAAAATTTTTCGATTACAACTATACTCAGTATCGTCTTAGTTTCAGGTGTACAACACAGTGGTTTGATTTAACCACTATGGTTAATAGTCTAGTACCCAGCTGGCACTATATATGGTTATTATAATGTTATTAACTGTATTCCCTATGTTTGTCTCTCTATGTGAACTTCCATTAATCCAAATCACTTGAAGAATATTTAATGACCAGAGCCAAAAGACCATTCCCAAGTTTTGCCAAAGCCTATGTTGAACTTACTTGTCATCATTTCCATTCTGTAATAACCATACTATGATAACTTCTAAAAACATCCAGAAGCACTTACTTATAGTCAATAGTCATTCAACTGATATTTATTGAATACCATCCATGCATTGTGTCCGTCTCTGGAAATGCAACAGTGGAGAAGTTTTATCTGTCCTAAAGAAGCTTCAATGTTCCATTTTAAACTGCAAAATAATTAGAAAAATGCTGTGTTCCTGACATTTTGGGTTCACCATAGTTTGAGGTTTTTATTTTGGAACAGGACAGTTTTGAGTCCTAACTTTCTATGTGGTAGTCTTTGGTTCACAGACAAACAGCCAGGTAATAATCAATCTGCTCCTCACAAACCCATCACCTGCATCGACCCTTTTGGTGCTCTCCTTAATGGTGGAGTGGGGCTGAACAATGAACCGCACATTCAATCTACATAGAATATGCTTAAAAATAAATTCAATGTCCTTTCAATAATCTATTTGGAGAAAGTATTTAGGGATGGGGAGAATATCAATTTCCTCAGATACTCTGAAAATAAATGAAAAAGATTGCCCCAGAGTGAAGAGGATGGAATTGCAATGTTTTATTTACTTTCCACATTCTTTTTTTCATGTACACAATCATTTTGTGTTCAACATCAAGTGTGTTAATCATCATGATGAATTCCACAGACTTCTTTGCATATGTAATAGTAGTATTAGCATAGAGATTTGTCTAAGATATAATTTAGATAATTACATTGCCATGAAATGATTTTATCAAATTATATTGTCCTTCATACTTGCAATGTGAGATGGGGTTTTATACTATGCAAATAATTAATTTATAGAAGACGATAAAATTAGTACAGAACGCTATGATGCTTGAATGAACAAATGAATATATGGACTCAATCATAATCTCAAACACATGAGCATTACCATTACAATGTCAGAAACTTTGTAATTTTGTTTACTCTCCTATAAATTAGTAAGAGCTAAAATACAGCAACGTTTTATGTAAATTGAAATCTGAATGCTGGAAAATACCTAATGGTAAACAGGCCCCCATAAAAACAAGCTCTTAAAAAATCCTTTATGGAAGACAACAAAACATTACCCCTTGGCGCATCTGTTAAAGCAGCCCCGCACGATGCTGACTTTACCTTCAGGAAAAGATGATGTGCTACCTGGTTCTGTTTCCAGGTCCTGACCTCGCCTGACCGCTGGCTCTTTCCCCTGTGATCCACCAGAGCCGAAACATGGTGAACACTGAGAGGACCCCTGAGCTCGCCATGACAGTTTGGAATTAGTGTTGGGAGAGGAGCTGCTCTCTGAGGCAGGAGGCACAAGGCTGGATATGGAAGGATGAAAAGGGATGAACTTGGACTTGTGCTCATGCTTCTCCCTTCCCTGGCTAGATAAGAATAAGTAGCCCAAGCCTGCACCAATGATGGGTTGAAAGAGAATAAGTTACTATGAATGAGGGGGGAGGGATGGAAGTTTTTTTGGACCATAATATGGAATGTCAGAAATCAAAACTCTTCAGTTCCAAAAATAAAAATCTAAACTATGGTGAATATAAGATTCTAGTAATATAGCATTTTTTCTCACTATTTTGCTGTTGAAAGTAGAAAATAAGGAAAATGTAAACTTCAGGAAAGACATTGCTTCTTCTTCACTGTTGTATCTCCAGAGCCTGATACAAAGCAGAAAAGAAAAAAAGAAGTTCAGACATCACAACCTTGAACGCCCATGGAGTTTAGGCAATTAATATTAGTTAAGAAAATGGGATTGTCAGAGATACCATGGGAGGTGGGTGGGGAGTGGTGGACTGCACCTTTGAGAAAGGCAGTGGCCACTTAGCACCCATGGGCGGCTGCCATGTTGTGGGCCCAGGAATGCCGGGTCTTTGGATATTTCAATGGAAGCCAGGTATTTTAATTTAATTAGAACTTTACCAACATTTAAGTGCTTTTTTTCTTAACTCAGTGTGACCCAAAAAAAAACATATCTGTGAGCAATTTATTGTTTGTCTTATCCATCTACAGTCCATTCTCCACACAGAATCAATTTCTTAAAAAAAAAAAAAAAAAAGATATTGGACTTCTGGCCAAAATGGAGGTATAGGCAGACACACTCTTTGCACAATCAAAACAAGGACAACAACAAATTTAACAACAAAAAACAACCAGAACTGACAGAAAATCGAACTGTATGGAAGTCCGACAACCAAGGAGTTAAAGGAGAAATATTCATCCAGACCAGAGGGACAGCTGGGGAGAGAGGACTCATAGTAAGGGGGTGGCTGGAGAACTGGGGTGGGCGAGGCGCCGGCTGGTGGAGATGGCAGTCCCACATTCCCACACAGATAAACTGGGAGGAACAACTGGGGAGCAAGATAGACCATGCAACCCGGGGTTCCAGCTCAAGGATGTAAAGCCTCAAAGCCTCTGACTGAAAACACCTGTGGGGGTTGAGGCAGCAGTAGGAGAAACTCCCAGCCTCACAGGAAATTTCATTAGATCCACAGGATCCCAGAACGTACACAAGCCTACCCACCTGAGAATCTGTACCAGAAGGGCCCAATTTGCTTGTGGGAAGCAGGAAAGTGACTGAAATCCAGCAGAGAAAGGAGCAAGGGGCACTGTTCCCTCTCAGTCCCCTCCCCCACAACACAGCCACATGGGTTGCCCCACCCTGGTGAACACCTAAGGCTCCACCCCTTACTGCAAACAGGTGTGCGAGGCAAAAAAAAAAAAAAAAAAAAAAAAAAAAGGGACCAAATGAAAGAACAGTTCAAAGCTCCAGAAAAAAATAAAACTAAGTGACAAATAGATAACCAACTTATCAGATGCAGAGTTCAAAACACTAGTAATCAGGATGCTCCAGGAACTCACTGGGTACTGCAACAGCATAAAAAAGATCCAGGCAGCAGTGAAGGTTGCATTATGTGAAATAAAGAAAATCTATAGGGAACCAACAATGAAGGGAAGGAAACCAGGACTCAGATCAATGGTTTGAAGAAGGAAGAAGAAAAGATTTAACCAGAACAGAATGAAGAAACAAGAATTTTTTAAAAAATGAGGAGAGACTTAGGAACCTCCAGGACATCTTTAAATGTTCCAACATCCAAATCATAGGGGTGCCAGAAAGAGAAGAAAAAGAGCAAGAAATCGAAAACTTATTTGAACAAATAATGAAGGAGAACTTCCCCAATCTGGCAAAGGAAATAGACTTTCAGGAAGTCCAGGAAGCTCAGAGAGTCCCAAAGAAGTTGGACCCAGGGAGGAACACACCAAGGCACATCGTAATTATATTAGCCAAGATTAAAGAGAAGGAGAGAATCTTAAAAGCAGCAAGAGAAAAGGAGACAGTTACCTACAAAGGAGTTCCCATTAGACTATCAGCTGATTTCTCAAAAGAAATCTTACAGGCAAGAAGGGGCTGGAAAGAAGTATTCCAAGTCATGAAAGGCAGGGACCTACACTCAAGATTACTCTATCCAGTAAAGCTATCATTTAGAATGGAAGGGCAGATAAAATGCTTCCCAGATAAGGTCAAGTTAAAGGAGTTCATCACACCCAGCCCTTATTATATGAAATGTTAAAGGGACTTATCTAAGAAAAAGAAGATAAAAATATGAACACTAAAATAACAACAAACTCATAGCTATTAACAACCGAACCTTAAAAAAAAACACAATGAACTAAGCAAACAACTGGAACAGGAACAGAATCACAGAGATGGAGATCACCTGGAGGGTTATCAGCAGGAAGGTGAGAGGGGGAGAATGGGGGGAAAGGTACAGGGAATAAGTAGCATAAATGATAGATAGAAAATAAACGGGGAGGTTAAAAATAGTATGGGAAATGGAGAAGCCAAAGAACTTACATGTACAACCCATGGACATGAACTAAACGGGGGGAATGCAGGTGGGAGGGGAATAAAGGGAGGGTTATGGGACAACTGTAATAGCATAATCAATAAAATACATTTTTTAAAAAAAGATATATTTATTTTTAGAGAGAGGAGAATGGAGGAAGAAAGGGAGGGAGAGACACATTGATCAGTTGTCTCTCGCACACCCGCAACTGGGAACCAAACCCACAATCCAGACATGTGCCCTGACTGGGAATGGAACCAGCGACCCTTTGCTCTCCTGGATGATGCCCAACCAATTGAGTCACGCTGGGCAGGGATCAGGGCCAGAATCAATTTCTTAATACACAAATCAGATTGCTTAAAATTCTCCAATGTCCTCCCATTTCACTTGTAATAAACTTGAACCTAATTTAATGGCCTGTATGCTCTGTCCCAGGTCCACATTTCCAAACTCATCTCCCTGAGCCACCACACTTTCTGACTCATGGTCTTAACATTTGCTCTGTCTGCTGCCTGGGAGGAGATTGCAACAGCTCCTTACAGAGCTTCTTCCCATCTTTGTACACCGCGTCCAACCATTACTTCCCCAGGCCATTGTTCTCGTATGTAATGTGGCCTTGCTCCCCTGCTCCACCAGCCACCCTCTAGCACCTCTTTGGTTTCATTTTCTTTCAAGAATATATAACTACCTGCAATAATATTATGAAGTTGTTATTTTATTATTGTTTCTAGAACATAAGTCGATGAACACAGAAGCTCTGTTTCACACACTGCTATGTCTTTAGCATGATTTGTGGCACATAGTAGGCATGCTGGATATTAAACTTTTAAAAAAATTCTCTCAGGTCTAAATCTACCTTTCTAACATCTACTTCATGAGACTGGAACTTGGCTAACTCTATTTCTGCATTGCCAACTGGGTTCCTGTTAGGTTGTGCTAATCAGGAGCATCTGAGAGATACTGGATGGCTGGAAGAGGGGGAGCAAACTTGCTCTCCCTGTGTTTCTGCTCTTCGGGCAGGAGCACTTGATTCGGCTGGTTCTGAGCTTCTTCCCACATCCCACGGCCAGCTGCACAGAGCCCCAGCGGAGAAACCAACATGCATCAGCCACAGCCCTTGTATAAAGGACGTCCCGCCCCTGCCAGTCTGACCCTGCTCCCGAGGCTGCACCTCCACCAGGCAACGGCCCCTACTCGGAAGTTTTGGTCTCTGTCCACATCCATGGGACAGCCCTCCGAGCTTCTAGTTTCTCACAACCCAAGTCTCTTCCCCTTGATCTCCCAGCCCTCATCATTCTAAAAATCCTCTCGCAGGTAGTGTGATTTCTGCTTTCCTTATGGGGCCCTGGCTGACTCAGTGGGTGTTTAATAAACACTTGACATATTTATGAATAAACAAACATCCAGTTTGTAAGACGTGCCCTGGAGATCCTACTCACAATTTTCTGCAACACGGAATCACCCTTATACGCTACAACCATGTCTTCGCTTGCCTTTGACCCACCTGAATGTCTTGCTTCCAGGTTGTGTGTTTCATCTGTTTACAGAGTTCCTCCAGGGCCAGATTACCATCTTGATGGACCCTCGCATACTGAGAACTTATGGTGACTTGAATGGGTAATTCAGAATAAAAGATCTATAGAGAGATTTAGGTATAAACATAGCTATTGGAAAAACAAATATATAAATAATGATGATTTCAATTTTTTCATACAAATGACTTAATGATTTGAAAAGTCTTTTAATATCTAACTCCTTCAACAAAAAAAATCTTCCCGCTCATTTTGTAACGCCCCCACTTTCCTGAGGTTCTAATCATTCATTCTGTCTGTTGCGCAATCCAGAACTCTATTTAACATTCTTAAAAATCACTATATAATGAGAATGCTCCGAGGCGTAAACTTCTGAAACAGTTCACGTAAACACTGGACTCTCCCTCATTTCTTGACCCTCTGCAGAACCCCGACCCGTGCTCAGAGCAGCCACTGCGTCATTTCCTGAAGCTCTCACATTTATTGCGTGTTCATTATGAGCTGATGCCCGTGCCAGACACTTGAGATATATTGTCTCATTTTAGCCCCACGAAATTACCATAAATTAGAAATTACCCTTATTTATGCTCTGACAGGCCTAATAGAGTGCTGAGTACACCCCAGGTACTTCATAAAATACGATTGTGTCTCTCTTAACATTTTAAGAGCATGCGATAGGCCAGGGGTTCTTCAAGTGTTAGTATAGATTCACTTATTTAATCATCCAAACCATGCTTTTTGCCCCGATTTTGCAGACGAAAACACTAAAACACAGAAAATAACTCACTGTAATTCACCCAAAGGGTACAGAGGAAAAAGGGGTTTTGAAACCTCGCAGTCTGGGTCCTACTTCACCCAGGCACACGTGTCAACCTCGACAACAACAGGTAAGTGGCTTTATGGAACTTGCCGTATCTAAAGTGTTCGTGCTTTGTGAGTGACCATGTGTATATAAAGGCTGCATCACCACATTCAGTCCCTTCATGCATTACCTGCAATAATGGTCCCAAAATGTTTGAACATGAGCGCCCCTTGTTTGGTGAAAATGATAGTAGTCCTACTTTAATTTCTCTTAGTTGACACCACAAATGACAAAGGGCTGTGATTAAGCCAGTACTTCGTAGATCGTATAGGAAATTCTTTAATGCCTTCCACTGCCCATAAGACAAAATCCAAAACTTATAACTTGGTTTTGCCTGCTTGGCCCCAACCTTCCTCTCCAGTCCTGGTTTCGACCACCGTCCCCCAGTGATCATGGTTAAGTCACATGAGTTCTTCCAGCAGCTTCAGAACCTCCGAGCGTACGCACTGGCCCTCTGCCAGAATGCTCCTCCCCACCCAAACCTGCCAGTCATGCTTCCGATCTCAAATGTGACTCCCCCAAGAGTCTTCCCTCATCTTCCAGTCTTGGCCAGGTCCCCTGTGATTCAGCACCTTAGATGTTCCCTACACTTCTCCTTCAGAACACTTACTATACTGCATTGCACCATTTGGGAGGCTCCTCCACCCCACGGAGATACAAATATCTTGAGAGAGCAGAAATCTCGTCTGTTACATTCACGCAGGTATCACCGGTGCCCATGACCATGTCAAACCAGGCCGGAGGTTGTGAGTTACCAAGGTATCGATGGCTGCTTCACTCCTTACCTGATAAAATGAGCTGAAGGCCCTACTGTCTCCCGAACTTTGGAAACTAATAGTCTAACAATGATCACACCTAACACCGAATGAGTAGTTTCTATCTTACAGGCACTATTTTAAGTGCTTTGAAGTTGGGAACTCAGCTCACCCTTACAAATGTGTAAGGTTGGTACTGTGAGGTTTACAGAGTGTTCAATACATATATGCCTCACCCCAGCGAGGGGTTCCAGTTTAATGAATTAGTGCCCCTCTGTTTTCACCCAGAGTAAGGCCTAAAGGCATCACTCACTTCAGAGTAGTCCTTAAAAAGATTTCGCTTGCAGAGAAACTGGCCTGGTAGTTGAATTTCATGAGGGTGTCAGACCAGAGGACTGTGCTCCCCAGTTGTTCAACAGTGATTACTGGGGTGAGTGAATATAGCGGCAAGGAACGCCTCCCACCCCCACCCCAAGTCAAACATACAAAACAGAAGTCTCAACAGATAGCATGCCATGCAGAAAAGTGTCACCATTTTTCAAACATGAGTGGATTTGTGCCAGTTAGCAAACCTCAGATTCATCTGAGTCTGTTCCTTTATTAACCTTGATTCTTGTTCCTTTCTCAACCCTAGAGTACTGCTATTGTGGCCATTGAAAAGAGCAACAGTTGGGGACCCACTGTTAGGATAACCTGTGAAGGACTACAGACCATTACATCAGTTTCATGTGAACACCTACACCCACCAAACTTCCACCCAGCACAGACAGGACCAAGGTCATCAATCTACCTGCGTGTTGTGAGTGGTCTAAATACACACAGGAAGTATCCAGCAATCTCACACATCCTTACCCAAGAAAGTTATCTTTCTGAGACTCTTTCACCATGCCTCCCCCAAAACAGCATCTGGTCTCCTTAGGTTAACCAACCATAAATGAGGATTTTGTGAAATCTTCAAAATAACAATCACAGGGTCATGTTTCTGGTTTGTGATCATGCCCTCACCATCCCGATATACTTAGGACTAAAACCAGATTAATTACTACAGAATGATTTACTTTTCAATTAAAAACAGGTAGGATGAAAGTTCTAAAGAATATTGTAATCTACCCTGGCTGGTGTAGCTCAGTGGATTGAGCGTGGGCTGCGAACCAAAGCATCGCAGGTTTGATTCCCAGTCAGGGCACATGCCTGGGTTGCAGGCCATGACCCCCAGCAACCGCACATTGATGTTTCTCTCTCTCTCTCTCTTTCTCCCTCCCTTCCCTCTCTAAAAATAAATAAATAAAATCTTTTTTAAAAAGAATATTGTAATCTAAATCTTTTATGACGAATGTGGCCATCACAACTTGAAGACACGTGCATGTTCCTCAGATGAAAACATGCTACAAAGTGGACGATAATCCACTTGCTGTTTGGGGTGTATACAGAGTGGGGAAAAATAGGTTTGCACTTGTGAGCAGGTGAAACACAGAGTTTATTCTTGTATCACGCTTTATTAACTACTGTGTTATTTTCCATACAGGTGACTGTCAACCTACATTTGCCCCACCCTGAACAAACCAGCGCTAATTTGAAGAATCATGATTCAGTGCCAGCAAGAAATAATAGCCAGTTTGGGTTATATGTAAAGAAAGAACCACGGCCTTCCAGCTTTGGCTCTGGAAAATTTAGAGAAAAAAAGATTACCAAAGGGATGGGAGAAAGACTATGAAGGACAAGAAGATAAACATGTTGAAGAAGGACGTTGTTTTTTATTTTTAACATACAGATGAAAATTGTCAAGGTTTATCTGACTTAAATCTCAAGGGAAAATAGATGTATATTCCTAATGCACCTTGAATCTTTGAACCAATACACTCTACTATTCATTATAACTAACAGTAGAGACAATGAACGATAAAGAAAATTAATAAATAAGCAGCACATACAGTGGGAAAACTAATGCAGGAAAAGAGGGAAAAGAACCATGGGCACAGGGTCATCGTGCCATGAGTGCTGCTGGGACAGTTTCAAATAAAGGGACCCAGGAAGACCTCAGGGATACTGTGACATTTGGACAATGACCCTCATGTGATGAAAATGGGACTTCTGTCAGAGAGAACAAGTTTGGCAGTGAATGTCATATAAGTAAATTTGAAGGAAACATTGAATGACATCCACTCTTTTGTCCTCTTATTAATGGATTTCAGTATGTGTGGGTTTCCCTCATTTGCATTGAGCTCTGATAGAAGTAAAAATTGAGAATGGAAATATGGAAGGAAAAATTACACCTGCCTTCAACTAATTTTTTTTGCATGTTGCATTTCATACTCAATATACTTACATATCAGTTTTTCAGCTGCAGCCCCTTCAGACATGACCTAGTGCATCTGTGGAATATATTTCCTGCATTTAAATCATACACAGTAAAAAGCAACTCCACAGCGTCTGAGCTCCACCCACCAGGGCCTATATTCTAATCACAACACACGCACATTCTCCCTAAGGTTGACTTTCTCCCTCTGTAAACTTCTTAATAGACTTGTTTTTAGATCTTTGTTTGGCTTGACTTTATTCCATTTAGAAGAAGGGCGTTTTGATTTTTCAGAGGAGTTTGTATGTTTGTAATTAGCTATCAAATATGGAACTCTATTTAAAATAAAAACTATCTTAACAACAAAAGATATAAAAAAATACCTCTTTCAACAAACTCAGTTTAAAGAAGATAAACTTTTAATTGTAAATGTGCAGGCATCTTCAATGTGCTTAGCATAATATATAGAAAAAAAATAAAGCCCAAGATGTGACATTGGTAATAATAAGTTAACTAAGCAAGCATGTTAAATTATTAAATTTGGAGAATACATTGTGCTTATTATGTTACTTACCCTTGCAATGAACTAGAAAATGAATGTGGTCATTCCAGACTGGTTAAATGGGAAATACATTTTACACAGATGTGTCTAATGTAGTTTCCTGGCAGAGGAATAATGCACACAACTTACATTTATAAGTATACGAATTTGGTTTCATATTACAGTGTCATTCTGTAAAATCCGATTTTCCCCTCTGCACTTTGGTTTTCACTTTCAGGATATATTTACCTCCTTTTATCATTTAAAGTATCTTTATTAAAACACTATTTTTTCCCAGATCCTTCCAAGTGTGTTTCATTTATGGGAAGAATGGGGGCTGGCTGGGAATTGCAATAGGAGAGAATTTAAGGCTAACAATGAGCAAACTATTTAAAACCAAGGGATTTACCCTCTTTAATTCACACTAAATTGATTTTTATAGACTCTTATTTCTGCTGCCAACTTAGTTGAGATTCATGTTTCTTTTCATTTTATTTTGGATTGTTTAATGTTAACTAGTTTCACTTCCATCCGTTAACGTATCTGGACTATTAAACCACCCAGTTCCGTTCCTTCGGCAACCTTCATCCAAGGAGTCCAGCCCCAGAGACAACGACAAATACACCTAGACTGACTACTCATGAACATCTCTGGAATCTTAGACTTTGTGGTTATGTGTGTGTGTGTTAGACTCATTTAGTTAGTGTTAGTGCGTGCATTTTAAAGGAAAGTTCAGCAAACTGGATTTAGAACAGAAGTAACGTACACTTTTATTACATGTACTTTTAGGTTAATGAATAACAGTTACTGCTCACTGTTTCCAGACCCCTAAGAGAATGGTTCCAAAATGATCCCATTCAAGGACTCAGAGTTTTCGTGTGACAGCCCAGGCGGCCACCTTGGAACGTCACATGCAGGGCAGAATGACATTATCGTGTGTCAGTGTTACATGCTGCTGGGCTGTCCTTTTTAGCATGAAAGGTAACTAACACTTATGTTCCTTGTCTGGCTACCCTGTGAAAGGAAGCTTAGTTTGTCATTTTCTCAGCCCAGGACTCAGAAAGTCCAGGTGCTAGATAGACAGCGATTACTGACAGTCATGCTTGGTGGGGTTTTGGTCCTATTTAAAACATCCACGGAAACGCTTGGCCCACGCTGACCCATCAGCCTAACCCCATGAGCCACCATCAGCTAAGCTACCAAGGCAAGAAGGATAACATTGGCAATAAAGTCACAATGCAGTAATTGACCAATTAAACATGGTAGCATTTTCTTATGAATTGATCCTGTAAACCCAAAGTAGAAATACGCCTTAAGGGTTGTTTGAACCCAGGAAGGTTTTTCTAAGCATGCACATCCTTGCCGGGGCCAAACATCAACAACCAGTGGGTGTGGACCAAACACGCTCACGGGCACTTTGGGCAGGACCAATATCAAGGACCTTTTGGCTTGGACCAAATGCCTCTGTGCACTTTCTGGGCAGCACCAAATGTCTGTTACTGATTCACGTGCTGTGTCCTCCATGGTAAGAGCTCAAATGGGAATGGTGTGGGGCAGGGGCAGGGAGAAGGGACAGGGAATTTCTTACTCCACTGGAATTCTAATATGACAATGCTGCATCCTTTGGCGTGGTATATACCTAAAACTCTTTCTCTGACACATGTTTCCTTAAGAGAAGCTCCTTGGCTGTGCTTTCAAATTTCAGCTCCTTGGAGGGAAGTACTGCCTCATGTCCTGGCTGCTTCTCACCACCCCTTAGCCTCTGCTCCTGCCAGGAACCCCACCTGTAAGAGGACTCCAGACTAATGGCCCCACCACAATCCAGAACACGTGTCAAGGCTCTGAGTAATTCTGAGAAGTCCCTTTCAGCAGCCTGAAATTAGGAAAAGAGCATCACTGGTCCTCCAGGAGGTAAAACCCACAGCTCAGCTCTTTCCCAAGCAATTCTCCTCACAGCCTTCTCCGATGTCCAGTCTTTCAGTCACCTTCCCTGTGGCTGAGAAGCTTCTTGACATTTCCTTTGGACTTCTGCATCTTCGTGTAGCCAGTGTCTTCCAAACGTCCTATCCATGGTACACTCGAGCCTGGCATCTTGTCACATCTAACAAGTGCCCATTGGGTATGTACTGAGGGCCACAGTCCTTTTGTCTATTCAACTCCTATTTAGTGAGTGACACACACTAAACAGATACTGACAATGATTATATTTAACGTTAACTGTGACTCGGCACTGCGGAGAAGCAGCCTGGGTGACAAAGACCATGGTCACGGGGAAAAAAAACAGGCTCGGGGATCAGAAGAGCTCACTCTTTGGTAGTGGTTCTTTGCGTTGAGTACTCCAGGATCACTGGAAATTAACTAGGTCAAGGATGAAGAGGAAAAAATAAAGGTTCCGAGATGAGGAAAAGCACTTGCAAAGCTCCAGATTTCCATAGTGACTGAAGTCCAATTAACAGGGAAACACCTTACAGCCCTTAATGATTGCACTCCCTTCCAGTCAACAAATTCTGATGCTTCCAGTGATTTCATTGATTCACTTACCTGTCCAATATAAATGGAACTGAACTTTGTGTACTTATAGGCAATGCAAATATTTACATGCTTTATCTTCTCTGATACACAGTGGTGTCTCTAATGCATGAGGTAACATACCATAAAGACACAAAGGTAAGTGTTAAAGGATGGGAGCTTAAATAGAGGGAATATTTTATTTATTCAATCATTCATTTTTAGATTTGGGTATAACCAAAATACAATAAACTGCACACATTTAATGTGTACAAATTGATGTTTTGACAAATACGCACTCCCGTGAAACCATCAGCTCAATGAACGAAATGAAGACACCCATCACCCTCACCCACCAACGTGCCTTTGAAACATATGTAACACAGTTATACGAACAGCTGGAACTTCCCTGACTGCTAAGTAATGCATCGATGTCAATTATGTGTCAACTTCAATTGATCGATTTTTCTCCTCACTGGAGGATATTTTTCCTGCCTCTTTTCCTGCCTGGTAAATTTTGAGGTGTGCCAAAAATCATGGACTTGAACTCGTTGGGTGCTGGATATTTTTGTATTTCTATAGTTATGCTCGGGCTTTTTTTCTGAGTCGCACTTCAGTTACTTGGAAACAGTCTGACTTTTCAAGTCTTCCTTTCAAGGGGTGTTAGTCGGACTGCGACCATGCTCAGTCTAAGGCTAATTCTGCCCCGCCACTGAGCCCCCTTTCCTGCACTCCCCCAATGCCCTGAGAGTCGCGAGTCTTTCTAACCCGGCTTGTGCAAACAGGGGTTAGTCTCAGAACCATGTGAGTCCTGCACACTCTCATCTATCGGTTTTTGGAATGGTGATTTCCCGTCCACGGGGAGTTTCCTCACATGTGTGTGCCGATTGGTATTTGCCGTGTAGGTGCCTGACATTAAGATTTGATCGCTAAGGCATCTGTTTCAAAAGACACCCATCCTGAAGGAGCTTAAGGCCAATTATAACAAGGACTCAACTACTAGCCGGCAAAGCAGCCAGATCAGGGATGAGGCCTGCTACACCCCTGAGGGTCCCTCTCGAAAGCCCTGGGTAACCCAGATTACTGACTGCTGGAGCGACCCCACTTCTCCCTTCCCTCACCCCAGTTCCTGCTCTTACACCTTAAATTAGCCAATAGAGAGTGAACCTACAAAACCGTAGACTTCCCACCATCAGGCCCTAATAAAGACAGAGCTCTCTCTCTCTCTCTCCCCCCACCTGTGACCTTGCTGTGTGACTCTTGGGCACGCCCTGTACCCTCTAGAGCCTGTGAGCAGCAAATCTTGTTCCTCGGAGTCCTCTAATGCTTTCTTGCTGAAGGGCATCCTGAGATTATCATAAACTCCACCAGAATAAGCTCAGCCATTAGACACAGGGTGTCCTGTGAGGAAACTGTCTGTGGGGCTGGCTGAGAGTGACACGTGCCCGGGCAAGCGCCACAGGCAGTCCCCTTCAGGGACAAGGCCATCAAGGGGCTCAGGACCAGGAGAACAGAACAGCACTCGGGTAAAGAAATACCTGGGGGGACCCCTGGGCAAGCTCTGGGGTTCCCTGACTTTGCTGCCCTCTCCCTCCTGCACTCTGTCTTGAAAATTCTAGCCTCTTGCTCTCCCTGGACTCTCAGCCAGCCCTACCCTGAACCTCAGAGGAGCCCACCAGCTCCATCTACATTTCTCTCCCCCGCAGCAAGCCTGAAGACTCAGCGAAGTGATCCACAGGGGAAACTGTTAACACTCAACTGGCCCGTCTCTAAGGGGTTTTGCCGTCCTTTGTTACTGATGTCTAGTCAAGTGCTTTTTCACATCTTCTTATGTTTTATTTTTCTCTCAGCTAGAAGAGTAAATAGAATCCCTGTTACTTCATCATGGCTAGGAAAAAAAATCCCATTCATTTACCCTTGTCAAATTTCTAATATGAGACATAGGCTGATGTGCACTCGGGAAAGAGCAGAGGGAAAAAAGGACAAAAATTAATCTGTTTAGGTGGCTCGCATTTTACATGGGGGAGCCAAACATAAATATATATAATATTCATATTTTTTAAGTTAGATAGTAGTAAGTACCATGAAAAAAAAAAACAAAAACAAGTGAGGCCAGGAAGGCGGAAAGGCCTGATGGGAGATGCAGCTTACGCAGCATGGCTGGAGAAGGGCACACTAAAACGTCACAGAGATAACAGAGTGAACCATGGGATGTGGGGGGTGCTCAGCATTCTGGGCAGAGGGAACGAGAGCAAAGGCCCTGAGGCAAGGAGCCCGAGGAGCAGGAACACGTCTGAAGGTTGGAGACAAAGAAGAAAGCCCCATACGCCTGGAGCAGGCTGATTAAGTGTTTTGCAAGGTAAAATTTGATGGGAGAGCCAGGATTCCAGAGCCTGGCAGGTCAGCTGAAGCACTACGGACGGACCTTTTGGAGGCGGCGGGGAGGGAGGGCTGGACGACAGTACTCGCCTTAGTGTCGTTGGAGACTGGGGGCGAACAGGTGACCAGCCAGGAGACCAGTTACTTGGCGGGCTTTGGAAATGCAGAGGAGAGGCAGTGGGACGATGGCTCCCAGTAATAGCAGAAGTATGAAAAAGCATTGGTTTCTCGAAATGCTCTGAATGGTAGAGCCCACAGGACATGCTGATGGGTCTGATAGGGCGAGTGAAAGAGAAAAACCAAGGGGACTCCGGAGAGTTCGGCCTGAGCCACTGCAACCATAAGGGTGAACGGCACCGATGGAGAGCCTGTTGGGTGGGAACAACGAGGGGCCCACGCGCATGAAGACAGGCAGAGGGTGGGTGGGAAAACCCACGGCGTGTGTGTGTGTGTGTGTGTGTGTGTGTGGAAAGGCCGGGAGCTGAGTCCTCTGAATGGCTCGTGGGGCTCCTACTGAGCCATGATGACAAAAAAGAGTGTGAAAGTCAATTGTGGTCAGATCACAGAAAGCCTTGAGAGCCAGCAAAGGAGTGGCGGGTACAAAACAGACAGGGGGAGGTTAAGAACAGTGCGGGAAATGCAGAAGCCCAAGAACTTATGTGTACGACCCATGGACATGAACTAAAGTGGGGGAATGCTGATGGGAGGTGGGGTACAGGGTGGAGAGAAATAAAGGGGAGAAAAAAATGAGACAACTGTAATAGCATAATCAATAAAATAGATTTTTTTAAAAAAAGAAAAGGAAACCTAGACAAAGTGTGTGAGGATCTTGAGTGAAAAACTACAAGTTCACAAAAGCTTTACCCAACAGTTTTCACAACTGCAACTACTGGTGCAAAACTTCGAGACTGAACTAAAAGGAATTCTATAGCAAGAACTTCTCCCCGAGTTTCCGAAGCCCCGAGTAAGCCCCTACCCTGCCTCGGTTGTGCAATGTGGAGGAAGGTGCCTGCGGGCAAGTTGGTGTCCAGCAATCAGCAACACAGGGACTCATTCCGAGCCAAGGCCTCACACAGACTGCGAATACCAAAACACAGGTCGCAGATGGCAGATGACATTTTGACGAACATACCTGGATGAGACCGGGCCTGACGAGCTCAGAGGAGGCCTGCACGTGGGCCCTACACACGCAGAGACCGAAAGGAACCACAAAGGATGGTCGGAACATAAAAATGCCTCACTGAAAGCGAGTCATGGCAGGCAGTCCCGTCCTGGGGCTCGACAAAGGTCAGTCTGTACCTGTGAGGACCACGGCGAGCCGGTCTGCCGTCTCCTGCATCTGAGATAACATACCTTTGAAAGGTCAGAGTGATCTTCTCTTCCAGGCCCCTGGGGGCACCGCTGTGAACACTGGAGCAGAGCCCTCACGTTATCTCGTTGGCCACATACCATCTCTGTGAGCTGTACGTACTAACGGTTAGCTACCCTGCACCCACCCATGTGAAAAGTTTGTGTTTCTCTGTGTTACTTTGTATCCAGTCCCAGAGAGGTGCCTGCTTAGATTTCTCTTGCCCCCTAGTCCAACACCGATGGATTTCAGGCAACCCTCCCCAACTTTCCTCCTTGTATTCTAATGTATTGATACAAAATAAGCTGCAAAACTGCCATTCTCAGGAGCTTTCTCTCAATACTTTTTGAGATTTGCTTCCTGGTCATTGTTGTCAGCTTGGTTCAAATAAACTCATAAGAATTCTCAACAGGTTTGGACATTTCTTATGCCAACAATACAAACATTAATATAGTCACAGCTCTGTGAGGGAAAGCTATAGATAGCCAGAGAAGCTCTGGGCGAAGGATAGGAGGTTTTGGTGCAGCCCTAATTGCACTGTGGCCAGAGATGATGCCTAGGTAAGGCAGATGGTCTCTCGATGATGTAAATGTTTTCTCACTGGAGTAGAAAAACAGCTCATCTGCCACTTGGAATCACGTGAGCACAATAGCAAGTCAAATGGCTCTTCCTACTGGCCCCTCACGTGATGGTTAAGTGTTTGTGAAACCAGAGAGAGTGCCAGGTGTCCAAATCAAACATTGTTTGGGGGCTGTTTGTGAGGGTGTTTCCAAATGAGATTAGCATCCAAAGCGGGGGAGGGCTCAGTAGAACCGGATGCCCCGCCCATGGTGGGTGGGTATCGTCACCCACTGAGGGCCTGGAGAGAACAAAGAATTCAGCCCTTTCCTCCTGCTCACAGACTCACTGCTTAAACCCACACATCTCATCTTCTTCCGCCCTTGGACTGGGATTTACATCATGTGCTCGCCTGGTTCCCAGGCCTTCAGGCTTGGACTGAATTATAACACCGGCTTCCCCGGGTCTCCAGCTTACAAAGAGCAAACCATTGGACATGGTCTATCGCTCTATCTACCTATGACCCAGCCTCTTAGGACTTCGGCAAACAAAGTAGTATTAATGACTTGTATTCAGTAGAACATAGACACATGAGCACTAACTTTATGTCTTTTCATGAATCTAGATATGAGCTACCTCACCCCTCTCTGTAGACTGTACGATTGTTCCTGGAGCTTAGAATGCACAGAAACAAATTGGACGTTCTCTAAAAACAACCGTCTCACAGGATAGAGGTAATATTTCTACCTGAACGGAGCACTGTGATGGCCACAGCCAGTGAAAACACCACCTAAGGGTTTAGACTGTCTTTATAAGCTGTACATAGATGAAAAAAAGGGATGCAGTCTATGAACACACTCATTTATTCTGAACACTCCATACCCTTTATCGTTTCTGTGCATTTATTTTTACCCGTCCTCAGCACCCCGCCTGCTAGTCTTTGCCCAGAAAATCCCTCATCTTCATTCACACTCCCACAGAAAGCCACTCACTCGGAGGAGAGAGCCGCCTCCTCCACCGGACCGCCACATCACTGACAGTGACACTTCGCTCAGTGCCACTCTCCTCGAGGCAGTTAGCTCTGTAGCGGGGGAAGAATCTGGTCCTCGTTTTTAGAAGCCTGTGGTGATTTTATCTCACTCGTCTCTTCCCCATCCCCTGCTTGTCGTACTGGATGACTTTCTCTTCCCCTGTCTCCCTATCTTCCTGGATCCCCAGGAACGGCACAGTGCTAGCCAGGTATGTTCAGGAACTCGATCCTGGTGACAAGTAACTGGATTGCTTGAATATTTTGGTTGTCTTCTACTAAGACAAGGCTTTAGAGAGCCTGGGTACTATGGAAACAGACTTATATAAAGACATCCATATGAAATTTGCTCTGCCAACGTGCTCAGCAACTTACAGGGTGAATTTCCTTCAACTAAAACCTTTTTTCACACAATTTTGCTGGAAACCTGTGCAGTCAGGCTACGCCTTCTAAAATGTTTTCCTCCCCCAGACCGCATCACCCGCCTGCAGAACAGGAGATGTCGGTCCAGGAAAGCCGGGTGGCGCCGTGCCCCTTGCTCTGTCACTCCTCGTCTTACATTGCCAGCTTCTCCGCTGCCTGGGACAGATGAGTCCAGGTAAGAGTGCGTACTTTCTGAATGTTCTTTTATTCCGGCATAGCCTAAAACACCTAGGAAGCAGAGAAATCACCAGCATGGGGCAGAAGAGACATTCTGCACTTTGTGACACTCTGCGCTTTTACACACATGCACATCCAGACACACCAATGCACTCATTTAATAACCAGTTTTATGAATATTTAATGAGCATGTGCTATTTTCCAGGTACACTGTTAAGGGGGGAAGGGATAGTGGTGAGCCAAAAAAAATATTTGGCATCTACCCTCATTGATTTATAGCATGTGATATATTTTTAAACAAGGATGCAGCGGAACTCTAAAACGAATATACTCCTTAAGTACTAAATAATTTGATTCTAATCCAGAGTTAATAAGTTTTTTTCCTCCGTGATATTCATTTGTTTTAACAGCTTCCTTAATAGGGACAATTCGAATTCTATTAACACATAGCTTTTACTGATAGCAAAATATAACATGCGGAAATTTATTTCAGAGTGAATCCAATTATTAAATAATCATAAAAAATGCTTCTGACCATAACATTTAAACATGGGGATAATCAGAGCCACCACCTGGGCGGGAACCCCTCGATGGGTGACACGGTGGGCGCAGCGCCCGAGAGCCACCGGCGGGCTTCACTGTTCGTGGTGGGAGCAGCAGTTCTTCCATATTCCTGTCATTTCATTATCTCCCACGCCCACGAGAATCTCCTTCCCAAGTTCAGATTCTCAAATCTTATGAGCGAGTTTGTGATTTAAAAAAGTAAATAAAGATGTAAGTAGAAGAGGGGAAAAAAAGAAATATTTCTTTTTTTTTAACTTCGAAGACAATCTGGTATTTTCTTTTTTTTTAAAGATTTTATTTATTTATTTTTAGAGAGGGAAGGGAAGGAGAAAGAGAGAGAGAGAGAGAGAGAGAGAGAGAAACATCAATGATCAATGTGTGGTTGCTGGGGGCCATGGCCTGCAACCCAGGCATGTGCCCTGACTGGGAATGGAACCTGCGACACTTTGGTTTGCAGCCCATGCTCAATCCACTGAGCTATGCCAGCCAGGGTTAAGAAATATTTCTTAAACCATAACGTTATTTCCAGGAAACAGAAAACTGAAATTGAGTTTACTCAAAAGGCTGGTTCCAGAGAATCTGCACAGTCCCAGGCGTAAGTAGGACAAAATATAAATAAGACCGGAAGTTGAGGGAGAAATCACTGAGCCTGGGGTCGAACTATGTTCCCTGTTCTCCGAGAGCAAACCCGCTCCACCTGTAGGACAGCAGAGTCTGCAGGGAGCCCTGAAGGAGAATGGACTGTCTGCCCGGTTACCAGAACTTTGTCAAAACAATAAATCTCCACAAGTGTTTTGACCAATGTTTCCAAGAAGCAGCAAATACGAGCTGAGCTTCCATTCCCAGGCAGGAAAAAAACTAAGCATCTAATGTCTCTTTGGTGAAGTCATGAAAATAATCTACACATAATCACATTAGGGGCAGATGTGAAAACAATTAATAAATGGGTTAGTAAACACTCAAATATTTTCAGACTGAAAAGGTTGACTAGTACTCCATTTCATTGCTATACAAGCACATCGAGAGAATTACTACCTCAGCTCTTTCTAGGATTCAAAACTGCTCTTCGCCCTGGCTGGCGTAGCTCAGTGGATTGAGCACTGGCTACAAACCTAAGTGTCGCAGGTTCGATTCCCAGCCAGGGTACATGCCTGGGTTGCAGGCTATAACCCCCAGCAACCGCACATTGATGTTTCTCTCTCTCTATCTCCCTCCCTTCCCACTCTGAAAATAAATAAATAAAAAATAAAAAATAAAAAACCCTGCTCTTCAACACCCAAATGAAATCTAGTTTTTCCACCAGGATTTTGGTTTTTGTACCACAAGAAAGACAAAGTTATTTCTTCTCCACTAATTTCCTTTCAGGAGCAAAACAACATTTTCCAAAATTAAGACAAAAGCAACACTTCTGTCAACATTTGCTCTTAGTCTGCAGGAAATTGAAATCCCTGTAAACTTTGTTTGCCCCCCTCCCCCCACCTATTGACAGAAGGTCCGTCTTTTGAATTCATTTCCCCCTCTTCACAATCATTACCTACTCAAGAAATTATGAAAATATTTTTCTCAGCTGTAGCCATTAGCAAAAGTCTTCTTAGGACAGATTATAATTTTTTAGTGATGGAGAACTTATACCCGCCAGTTGCTCAACCTGTTCCTCTTCGCCTATAAGACCTGCACCCTAACACACCTCTGTGTTTTCTGAATCACATGCAGATCTTCACTCTGTCTATTTTGGAAATTTCCTGCTCAGTTCCTATGAAGAAAGGTATGGTTGTGGCACTCTTCGAGTGCTGCTCCCCGCTCCTTCCATGTAAACACATTCTCTGTTTCTCCTTAACACACACACACACACACACACACTCATCTCTACTGTCCTGTCCCTCCAATACAAATGTGTTGTATAACTATAACTTCTGGTTGAATCAACACCCATACCGACATGACCGATTAGATCAGTATGATTTATGCCCTATCCTAGTAAGATACTGCGATGACCTTCCTTTTTAAGTTCATTTTTTTTGCTTTTCTTAGAGATAATCATGGCTTTATTATTATTTTTTTTTCATTTAACATGTTTAATCCTTTCTAGCTCCACAGCAAAACCCCTTGGCCTACTATTTTTCACACGACTGAGCCCATCAGGTAACTGGCAGTTTCATTATCTGTCTGTGTGTTTATTATTTATGTAAATAGTCCCACATCTCACGCGGCAGGCTGACCTCGGCATTCCCTTCCTCCTCGTAATCCCTGTATCCTGGTTTCTAAAATGGTCTCTTGAACCACCCATCTTGTTCTGCTGTTATCAATGAGTTAAATGAAACTTTGCCACATGCTCATTATTTTCTGTGAATTTTTAAAACATTTCTTGAATAGTGCTTTGACAGAGATATATGTCAAAACAAGAGAAACAAAACCCAGGAAACAAGGAAAAACATACGAAAAAAGGTGTAAAACTAAATGCTTATATATGGGAAAACCTAAATGAGTATCATCTATGATTGCAATAAAATAATATATCACAAATTTAAGAAAATAGAGCTAAAAATGAAAAAATTAAGAGTAAGTTGATCATAATTAGTATACTGTAAGTTTCTTATATATATTATTCAGGAGAAGGCTAGAGATATTAATTAACTTACAACTTTATTATGGAAATGTATTATAATTTTGGTAACCATAAAAACAAAAAAAGTTTAAAAAGTCCAACTATTAAGAGAAATATTGAATAAAAATCTTTAAGCAGTTGTAGTGGTAAAAATAAAGACGGAGAAGCATTAAAATATCAGAATAACTAGAAAGCACAAAATATAATAGAAATAAAACAGTAATTAAAAAAAGTGAATAGACTCCTTTCACAAGTGGCAAAGGCTGAATGCTGAAATGTGTTTTAATTTACAAGGTACCCACTTAAAACACAAGGACTTTTTTTTAATCGTATTTTTTCCATGACCATTTATCCCCCTTATACCTGCTCACCCCAGCAATCACCACACTGCACTCCATGTCCATGGGTCCTTTTTCTTTTTGCTCAATCTCTCCACCTCTACCCTCCTTCCACCCCACCAGGTGCTATCCTGGCCTCTGTAAGTCTGTCTCCATTTTCCTTGTTAGTTCAGTTTGTTCATTAGATTCCACACATGAGTGAAATCACACTGTATTTGTCTTTCTCTGACTGGCTGATTTCACTTAGCATAATGTTCTCCAGGTCCATCCATACTGTCTCAAAGGGCAAAATTTTCTTTCTTATGGCTGAGTAGCATTGCATTGTATAAATGCCCCATAGTTGTTTTATTCACTCATCCACAGAGGGATACTTGGGCTAATTCCCTATCTTGACGATTTTAAATAACACTTCAATGAAAATAAGGGTGTTTAGTTCTTTCAAATTAGTGTTTTGGATTTCTTTGGATATATTCTCAAAAATGGGATCTCTGAGTCAAAAGGCAGATCCATTTTTAATTTTTTTGAGGTATCTCCCTACTGCTTTCCACAGTGGCTGCACCAGTCTCCAATCCCACCAGCAGTGCAAAAGGGTTCCCCTCTCTCTACATCCTCCCCAGCACTTGTTGTTTGTTGATTTATTGACAATAGCCATTTTGATAGGTGTGAGATGGTGTCTCATTGTGGTTTTAATTTGCATCTCTCTGATGATTAGTGATGTTGAGCATTTTTTCATATGTCTATTTGCCATTTGCATGTCCTCTTTGGAGGAGTGTCTATTTTGGTCCTTTCCCCACTCTTTAATTGGGTTGTTTGGGGGATTTTTTGGTGTTGAATTTTGTAAATGCTTTATAAATTTTGGATATTAACCGCTTATCACATGTAGTTGAGAATACGTTCTCCCATTCTGTGGGCTGTCTTTATATTTTGTTGTTTTCTCTTGGCATACAAAACCTTTTTAATTTGATGTCCATACTACTGAAAGCAATCTACAGATTCAATGCAATTCCTATCAAGATTCCAATGGCATATTTCACAGAACTAGAACAAATATTTCAAAAATTTATATGGAACCACTAAAGGCCCCACATAACAACAATGATCCTGAGAAAGAAGAACAAAGTTGAAGGAATCACACCATCTAATATCAAACTATACTATAAAGCCATAGTAATCAAAACAGAATGGTACTGGCATAAAAACAAACACATAGATTAATGGAGGAGAATAGAGAGCCCAGAAATAAATCCATGTCTTTATAGTCAATTAATACATGACAGAGAAAGCAAGCACATACAATATGCTAAAGACAGCATATTCAAAAAACAGCATTGGGAAAATTGGAAAGATATGTACAGAAAAAAATGAAACTAGACCACCTTCTTACAGCACACACAAGAACAAATTCAGAATGGATGAAAGATACAAATGTTAGATACAAAACCATAAAAATCATAGAAGAAAACATAGGCAGCGAAATGTCGGACATTGCTGATAGCAATATTTTTTCAGATATAACCCCCCAGGCAAAGGAAACAAAAGCAAAGAATAAACAAAGGGAACACAAGGACCTGGGAAGCACATAGAAGAGACGATGACCAAAAAAACATGTCTGGTAAATTCTAACCAAAAGACAGCTACTATACCTCTATTCGTCACAGATAAAGTAGTTAAAGCACACCATTATAGATATGAGGACCTCTGAAATATAATAAAATATATAATCAAAATGGAAATATAAAATATTTACCCATCTGATATTAGCAACACATATAGATAAAAACTGACAGGATTAATTTCATAATGGGAAATTTAAACACTACAATCTGAAGATAAATATATCAATTCATAATACATTAATTTGAACTTCTGTTTTTTGTTAAATAAAAGTACATAATTGGAAATGGTAAAAATAAACCTTTTTAAAAGTAATTCTCACCTAAGAATATTTCTGTTGATTTTTTTTTTTTTTGAGAGAGAAACATCAATGAGAGAGAAAGAGAGAGAGGGAGAAAGAGAGAGAGAGAGAGAGAGAAGCATTAATGTGAGAGAACAACATCAGATACCTCCTGTATGTGCCATGACCAGGGATCAAACCACAACCTTCTGGTATATGGGGCCATGCCCCAAGCAATGAAGCTAACTGGCCAGAGCAAAAAAAAAAAATAAGCCATTTTTAAAAAGGAAAAAAATTCTTCACCAAATATTACTCACGAAAACATGGTCTTCTAATAGGTAGTTATGCCTATATATCACACAAATGTTTCAGAGATACTGATTTCTGTTTTGCTTAGCAGCATTATCAGGGATAGTAAGATTCACTTTTCCATTTACCCTGTTCACATAAACCGAGGACTAGTAGGTGCTGGAGACCCTTCCCCGCAGGCCACCTTTAAGTGATTTGATTTTTCAAAAACAACTAAAGTGTATTAGGCTCAATGGGCTGGAGAGAAGTCCTGGGGTTTAGAAAGTATGGGCTGGCAGAAGCTGGCGGGCAGCCTCTGAGGAAGACAGGGTTGGGGACTCGGTGCATTTTTGTGTTTTCATGGTAATGAGATTTAGGTAGGGGTTAGGTGGTAGAGACCCCTACCCCTCTAGACCCTCCGATAGGTTGGCACACAGACTCTGAGGTTCAGGTGCCCAAGGGCCATGGCATTGGGAGCTATATAAAAAAGACTTCTTGCCCCAGTTTGGCAAAGAGGAGGAAGGGGTGGAATGGGCCACAGGCCAGCTCAGCAGTAGGCACAGTGAACTGGAGACCGAAGCCTCTTCTATGTTCTAAACTCCACCAGCACCTCACTCTGCGTGTGACTTCGGGGAGGGGAACGAGGAGATCAAGGAGTCTCCCAACAGCACAAATTAGGTTAAATTGCTCCCCTTCCTAGCAAGTGAGAGCTGGGAGTTTGACTTCATTTTCTTTTTGAAAGCGTTACCACATTTTTATTCACCAGAGAATTAAAGAGTACAATTCATATTTAATGCAGACCATGAAAAGTTTTCTTGTAAAACATTTTATTTCCAATGTGCATATGTTTGACATTCTCCAGAGGACTATATGAGAGGCCTCCAGGTCTTATAAAAAATCCTTTGGTCTAATTGAAACTGAATCTATATTTTGCTGTCTACATTTTGCTGAATCTGTTTGTGTGGCGTTTTTTTGGTAAAATAATAAAAGTAGTGTGATCCATCCATTAATGAAAAACATTCTCAATAACCATCAACTATCTTGATGCCTGCAGTGTTTGAAAAGGATCCAGCATGTGATAGATGCTCAGTAAGTAATTAATGAATGAGCCCTGTGCCGCCATCAATTGCATTTCTCCTGCGGTGTAATGGAGCCAGCACAGTTAAGTGAGCTGTACAGATTTCACAGACAATGTCAAAGTCAGAATTAAATTGCTGATCTAATTCAAATGTCTTTTTCTTGGCACTGGGCCACTAGATTTCAAACTTTGGGCCGTGATCCACTAGCAGGTCTCAAAGTCAATATAATTGGTCAGGACTGGCATTTTAAAAATGAAATCGAAGAGAAAAAAATGACAGAACAGTGTACAGAACACAGCCAAAACAAAGTGGAAGAGAACGAACCAAAGAAAATCCAGGGTGTCTAGCACAGGAAGGGCAAAGTAGTGTTTTGCAAAACTTCTGCAAGTATGGGGTCAATAGGTAAAACGCCTTTTTGTTGTTGTTGTGAGCCTTGACCTAAAAATAGTAGAAAGCCAATAAACTAGGCCATTTGTTTTCCCCAACTGCTCTTTAACATTTGCTAGAAGAAAAATATCAACTTCTGACCCGACTTTACTAACTCTGTCCCCTTTAACTCACATGTTTTTTAAAGTCATGAAATTTTCCACATTTACAGAAAACTAACAAAACAGGAACGGGGATAACTGTGCACTAACAGATGTTAGCCTAGTGCCACATTTCCTCTCTGTCCCTCCAAGCCCCCCTCCCCCTCCCTCCCTCTGTTCCTGTGCCCCACAGACCTCTCAAAGCACACAATGCTGCAAATGCACCCAAGGCTCCACCCTGTTCTTGTTATAACCCCCATCTCATCCCAGAAGTAACCATTACTTTGAAGTTGACATGCATTGTCCCCAAATATCATTGTGTGATTTCACCACATGGCTATTTATCCATCACTCATTTATGCATCATTTTACAAGTGTCAATCATTTGGCTACACAGCTTTTCTAGCCTAAGTTTTGGGACATGCCCATTTGCCCCGTGAAAGACTGTTGCATTCCTTTCACAAGCCGTTTTCTGATGAATAACTTTACACATAGTCACCTGTGCACTTGTGTTATGGGAACTTGTCTATCTTAGATCTGGAAGTGAAATTAGTCTCCCTAGGTAGCTTACGGGCAACTTCAACATTCGTAGGTGTGAAAAAGTGACCATGTGTGCCAATTTACTCTTGCACCAGAAGATGGAATAACATTTTGTGCTCACATCCTTGACAGCATTTGAAGTTTCACACATTGTTTATCTACTGTCATCTATTGGGCATTATATTATTCATTTAATTTGAATTTTTCTCATCATTAGTAACATTGAGCATCTTTCTATGCTCAAAAAGTGGTTTATTGGTCATTCCTGTTTTTGTTTCTTTTCATAATATTTGCTACACCTTTTGGGGGGGTCAGGCAGAAAGACAATATTCTTTTCTTATTGATTGGTAGAAATACTTTATATATTGTGATTGCTAATGTGACCTATGTACAATATAAGTCTCTTCTCACATCTGTGATATTTCTTTAAAATTCATGATATGTTTCATTGGGTGGCAGCTTATTATCATTGTCGTTGTTAGTTTAATGCAATCAAAATGATCAATCTATTATTTTACAGATGACTATTATTTTCTTAGAAATTATTTCTAATTTTAATAATATAAACATAGCTTCTATTTTGTATTCCAAAAGTTTTATCACTTTAATTTCTACATCATCTTTAATGCATATGAAATATATTTGTGACTCTGGAGTTATGTGAGAATTTGGATTATTTTCCATTTGGATAATTAATTATCTCAGCATTATATATGATTAGCAATTCCTTATGACATGATGCCTAATGCTATTTTTAATTCACTCATACAAATTGGGGTATTTCAAAACAATTTTGTTTTATTTTTCTTACCTGTGTAAATAGCAACTCACCTTATTATTTATTTTTAACAACTTAGAAACTGATGAACCATATTCTTCCTCCTCTTCTTGAGGATTTCTTATCTATTTTAGGTCCTTCATCATATATGAGTTTTATAGTCAACTTTTTAAAATTTATAAAAACTCATGTGAGATGGAAACCAAAATAAAACACAGGTAAGTTAGTAGATAATTTTTCTCTTTATAATATTGGGGGTTTTCTTCTAAGAAAATGACATAACTCTACATTTACTTAGGTTTTCTGTGTTTTGGTTTTCATATTTTATTAGTTTATTCCCCATAGCCTTATTCTTTTCTTGCTATTATAAGTGACGTGGCTTATTTTCAATATTATTTAAATTTTGTAATTGCTTATGCCTAGAATTATAAATGATTTTTATATGTTAGTCTTATGTTCTGTAAACTTGCTGAATTATTTTATTAATTATAACCATTTGTCCATAAAATCTTATGATTTCTGATATTAACAATCGTATTTGCAAAAAATTTATGTTTTTATTTTAGACTTTATATCTCTCATATATACATATTTTGTTAATGTATTAACTAATTTTTCTATTACAATTTTGATAAATGCAATAATAGGAAGGACCCTTTCTTCTCTTCCTGGTGTGGACTGTTTTTATCATGCATATACATAGAATTTTATCAATATGTTCTACATTTATAGAGATGATCATATGTTTTTTAAAAGTTAATATGGTAAACTATAACAATATATCCTCTGATATTAATTAGTTATTATTCTACGTGATTATAATATTTCTTTTATACACTTTTGCATTTGTTTTTGTTGTTTAGTTTTCCCTTGCTGTGTAACAAATGACCATGAACAGAGTGGCTTAAAACAACACACACACACACTTACTGCTTCACAGTTTCCATGTCCTGAATCAGTCCAGATACAGGTGTGATGGACCGTCTGCTCACGGTCTTACCAGGCACAAACCCAAGCGTCAGTCAGGGCTGGGATCAGAGCTAAGCCTTGGGGGTCATCCATCAACACCTTGGTTTTTGGAAGAATTTCATTTCCGCGTGGTTATAAGACTGATCTCCCATGTTTTCTCTGTTGGTTGGCTGGGACTAATTTCAGCTCCTAGAGACTTACTCCCGGTCAGCAGGACACTCGATCATGTAAGGGCTGATTCGATACAGAAATCAGAGGTATAAAGTTTAAAGTAAAAAAGATAAAATTATTATTTATAATCAATATGATTGTTAATATCAGAAATCCATCTAGAATAATTTGCCTTTTGATTAACTCAAAGTTAACTTATTAGAGACTCAATTATGCCTGCAAATGTTACCTAAGAATGGGAGTGATGGCCTGGGTGTGATATTCACAGAATCTACTCACACTGAAGAGGAGAAATTAAAACAATATGAGAATCTTGGGAGCCATTTTAAAATTCTGCCTACTACAGTTTCCTAACTTCATTTAGGAATTTTTTTTATTATGTCCATGAGATTGATGCATTGTTTTCCATTTTTACAGACCTTATCAGTTTGGAGTACAAACTTAATTCTAATCATTACTATGCTATAGAATATTGACTGTTGTTTTAATCTGTGGATAACTACTTTAACATATGCATTAATTTTTAACATTTGAAAGTACTACTTCAACAACAATTAACCACTTTTCTCTTCATTGGTCCATTTTCTAGTTCTGTTATATTGGATTCAGGCTGGTAGGAATAATAGGAATATTATTCCAGCACTCTCAACGTTCATCAGTCACTAATTCCCTCTGTCTCCTGTAAGGACACACACAGTACATGTGTGACGGAGTGTCTGTGACACAGGATTTGAAGTTGGAAGACTAGATTTGAGTTTCAAATTCACCATTGGCCACTGTAATATTGATGTTAATTAAATAACTTCATAATTCCTGTTGGAAGGCAATTTCCAATGAATATTTTTATGTTTCTACATGCTGCAGACTTTCTGAGCCAAAAGGATTGGCAAACTTTGCTAAACAAAGTTTATTGGACAAAAATGCCTTAGATGTTACAGGAAGTATATTGCTTCGGAGAGATTTAGAGGCTTATCTGGCCCAGAACCATTTGCTTACATGCCAGGACAGAGATCTCTCTCACTCCCTACCCAGACAGGATTTGTTTACATTCTAGAGTAAAGCCCTCTGTAGGGAAAGATATGCCAAAGTGCCAGAATTCCTATACAAATCCTGAGCATCATAATTTGGGGGGTTTCCTCTTACATGGCACAATCCAGTACACGTGGAGATGAGCATCTGGCCCTTACCCTGTGTGCAGCAGGGGCATAAAGAAAAGGAGCTGAGATACTCTGAGAAATAAATGCAGAGAGGGTCTGTTTTGTTTGTTTGTTTTTGTTTTTAATCCAGGGACTCTGTATTTGCTGCCAGAATATGAATAAATAGCTTTCAGGCTTTTTCGGTGGTAGGAGTGCCGTTGCAGTCCAATCTAGCACACAGACTTTTCTGATGAGATTGTGTTTATGAATACAAATGGCTGTTTACAAAGTAAGACAAGATCTGTAACTCAAAGACACGAAGTGGTGGCGATTGTTTGCATATGCCAAGAGGCTGGACAGTATTTAAAGTGGTCAGTGGTGATTGCCCACATGTGTTTATTTCCATAGTTTCTTGGTGTCCAGAATGACGTCTGTCCACTGAAGCCCACTGTGTGCCTACAGGACGGTTCCTTCACAGAATAGAAGACAGAAAGGATGTCCTTAGTTCTAGTCTTGTCATAAAGGAAAACCCTAAATGGCAGGAGGGAAGCAGGGAAACCCCTACGAACTTCAAAAACAATAACGAAAACCTAAATGAAACTAAGGTCAAAGTTTGCCATTGGCTCCATAATCCTGAGAGTACCAGATTGCAAAGGCCTGTCTTTGACGCCCACCGTATTAAACACTGTCAGGGATGCACGTGCTGGTCTTCCTTTTCCATCCTCTCAACAAAAACCCGTCACTTTATGGGGAGTAGAAATGTATTACCTACATATCCCATGTTCATTTCAAAGTCTAGTTTGACATTGAAAATGTGAAAAATAATGACTAATTTGGAGGTTTGAAAACACAGCAGAAAAAGAACGACTGACAAGATTTTGGAGCTTGGGCAAAGTGTACAACGTTTCCAGTGTCTTTGATATCATGGTCCCCGCCCACCACCTCTTCACTCCTATAAGTGAGTATAATTTAAAAATATCCCTATCTGTCCTGGCTGGTGTGGCTCAGTGGATTGAGTGCGGTCCTGTGAACTGAAAGGTCATTGGTTCAATTCCCAGTCAGGGCACATGGGGCTGCAGGCCAGGTCCCCAGTTGGGGGCGGATGAGAGGCAACCGATCTATAGTTCCCTCACACATCTATGTTTCTGTCCTCCTCCTCCCTCCCTTCCCCTCTCTGTGAAAGTAAATAAAAGGTATATTTTTTAAAAAGAAACTTCCTATCCAGTAGTTAGAGCCTAATCAATAGTATAATGCTCAGAGACATTAGTTCACATTTTTCCTTTTTCTATTTTTCTCTTCTGAACATCTTAGCCTAAATATATAGTTTTAGTCTGACATAAAGCTTATTTTGTTACTCACGTTATTATATAGAATTGAGCTTTGCGGTTTGGTTTGCTAAACCTATGGCTGAAAACTAAACATTGCTAGAAAAGATGGATAAGAATATCTTATATTTATTGAACATAGCCAAGAAATTTATTTTTAATAAGTGAACCACAGATGGGATGCCATCTGTCAGCATATGGCATTGGCTCTCAGAGCAATGTTTACATCTGGGGGATGTGACGTTCTCTTTGAGAGAACAAGAGGCATTATTGGACTAAACATTAAAAGGAGTGATTTCGGATTCATGGCTATTGTAAGTTTTCTAAGGATAGATTCAGCATGTTTACATGCATACACTTTTCATATATTTGAGTAGATAAAAAGAAAGAAAATCTGTTGGGGTTTTTTTTTTTTCTCCCATGACAGGAAAAATTATTGGTAGGAGATAATCACATCACCAGATTTGACTTTTTTAATATATATTTGATTTTACTCCTATAATGTTCCCTATAAGGCTACTATAATAGAATTTTAACGTATTGAAATCCAAACTCTAAGTTTTATTTTATTCAAAAGCATGTGAAAAAGACATAATTTTTCCCATGAGTTTCAGTCACTTCAAAAAATTTTATCTGGCATACTTATAAATTTTGTCTGCTTTACTATGTATACATATTCTTATTTTTAATTAAGTTTTCATTTTAAAACATAACTGGAGATATGTTTTTATTATATTTTATTATAAAAGCACAAAACTTCTTTTTTTAAATTACCATACACTTAAGGGTATTATGTATTGCTTATTTGATTTAACTCTTTGATCACAGTTTGAATAAATTCTGCTTAGTATTAACTTTTTCTAAAGTTAGATCAAAACAAATTCAAAACAGATTTCCTCTTTTTTTCTACCTAAGAGAGCAAAGACTGCTTCTCTACAAATATGCAAACTTACGCAAATTGTACAACTTTAGTGAGAAAAGAGTATGAAAAAATAGTCAATAATAATAATGATAACTACAATTCTAAAGTATTATCTATGTAGTGGATACTTAGGGGATTGCCAAGCTTTTGCTTGAATCTTGAAAATAACCATCCCAAATCATAATTTTCCCCTAGTTACAACTGAGAAAATGGGTTTAATGAAGTGAAGTAATAGGCCTAAGACAACAGAACATAATCAGTACCTGCTTAAAAACCCACATTCTTTCTCTATGCAATAGCGCTTTGCTTCAAGAGAAAACACTACAGGAACGCAAGCATAAAATATTTGTTAATTGTAGAAAGGGAAAAAAAGCCTAACTGCCCTAGTAATAATAATAACTTGATATCAGAATGAGGTAGAAATTTCTATTTATCAAGATGAATGTTTTTTGTCAAAAATTAGAAAAATGGCTACAATCAAATACTTCAAATTTAGTTGTGCATGTATAATGCGTTTTGGAAATACCAGTCAAAATCCCCTAAATGTTCATGATTTCTGATATATTACTTCATCTCCTGAAGTTTTTATTTTAATAAAATGATTTAAAATATTAATGAAGTTAAATTGATATGTTTTTCCTGCAGCAAAAATGCATCTAGGAAGACAGATGTGACTTCATAAATCATCTTTAGTGCAAAGGCCGTTAAATAGCATTACACAATACATATTTAACACTCTTCTTGATGTGATACATGTGTTAAAGAGATGATTATATAAATATAGCAACAAATGTGAGACTTGATATGACAAGCTTCCGAATCTCTGTTCTCTCCTAGAAAAGCTCCTGTTCAATGTTTGAACCTCGGTTTTCCCATCTGTGAGATGGAGAAAGTAATGATAGTAACAGAAACATCCTCATACATTGATGCAAATAAAAATTACTGAACATATTTAAGATCTTTAGATCATTACCTAGAACCTAATAAATGCTCAGTAAACTAGATTTCTTATTATATAAAATTAAGAAAAATAGAATATGTTTTCATTGCTATGATCAAGGTTCTGAGAGCAATACATATGAGCAAGTAGGCAAAAAATGAAATTTTTTATTTTTATGTAATTATTTGACGGTGAATATATTCTTACCCTTATATTTCTAGTGACATCTAGTTAAATTTTTAAATTTTAAAATTCTACTCCTAAAAAACCACTCTGGAAAGTAAATACTGAGAAAGAGAAGTGTGATGTCGCAACAAGAAAAGTTAAGAATAATTTATCTTTTTCCAACACACTATTTTGACAAGAGAATGAAATTTCTTTAGTGAAAAAGGAGAAAAGAAGACATCTAAAACCTTTTTTATTATTTTTATCTTTTATTATTTTTTATTTTATTGTTGTTCAAGTACAGTTGTCTGCCTTTTCCGCCCACCAGACACCCTCCCACCCCAGCCATCCCCACCTGCCTCCCCTGATTCCACACCCCCTTGGTTTCGTCCAAGTGTCCTTTATAGTTGTTCCTGATAATGCTTCACCCTTTCCCCCCATTTCCCCTCCTTCCTCCCCTCTTGTTACTGTCCATTTGTTCTTCATTTCAATGTCTCTGGTTATATTTTGCTTGCTTGTTTGTCTTGTTGGTTAGGTTCCACTTAAAGGTGAGATCATATGGTATTTATCTTTCACTGCCTGGCTTATTTCACTCAGCACAATGCTTTCCAGTTCCACCCATGCTGTCAGGCAGAGTAGAAGCTCCTTCTTTCTTTCTTTTGATCTTTCTTTCTTTCTTTCTTTCTTTCTTTCCTTCTTTCTTTGTTTCTGTTGTGTAGTATTCTATGGTGTGAATGTACCATAGTTTTTTGATCCATTCATTTACTGATGGACACTTAGGCTGTTTCCAACACTTGGCTATTGTAAATTGTGGTGCTATGAACATTGGGGTGCATAGGTTCTTTTGGATTGGTATTTCAGGGTTTTTAGGATATAATCCCAGCAGTGAAATTGTCAGGCCAAAAGGCAGATCCATTTTTAGTTTTTTGAGGGAATTCCATCCTGTTTACCACAGTCTGCATTCCCACCAACAGTGCACTAGGGTTACCTTTTCTCTACATCCTCTCCAGCACTTGTTGTTTGTTGACTTGTTTATGATGGCCATTCTCACTGGTGTGAAGTGATATATCTCATTGTGGTTTGAATTTGCATCTCTCTGATGGCTAGTGATACTGAGCATCTTTTCATGTGTCTCTGGACCCTTTGTATGTCCTCCTGGGAGAAATGTCTGTTCAAGTCCTTTGCCCATTTTTTGGGTTGTTTGTCTTCCTAAAGTGGAGTCATGTGAGTTCTTCATATATTTTAGAGATCAAACCCTTGTCTGAAGTATGTATCACTGGCAAATATGTTTTCCCATATGGTTGATTCTCTTTCCATTGTAATGCTGTTTTCTTTAGCTGTATAAAACCTTACCTTCTATTAACTGTAACCTCAGCTCAGAGCACTAGGTATCATACATCCAATTCTATCTTCAAAATTAAAGCCAAATACAGATACTAGTCACCCTACATCATGATTTTTTTTTACTCCAGAAAATAACTTTATCTCAAAGCAAAACATTAGAAGGTGCTGGAGCACATACGTCAGTGTGTGGCTGTGCAGGCCCTGTGTTGCCCAGGTGTCGGTTCTTCAAACTCAGTTTCTCCAAAATGCTGCCATGACTTTTCTTGTTATTCTTAGTATTTATGCTGCCATCACTTTTGAATATGTAAATAAATATAAAACTTAATGTTTCAAGTTTGACTGTTCTCAAGTGTAAGGCATTACAAAATTATATTTGGACATAATGTAGAGCTATTAACATTTGATATAATGTATACGTGTGCCAGTGTACTGTCAGACTTCACTATCACAGCATAACCTTGGTTGCAAAGCCCAATAAAGGTCAATTTCTCAGTAGAAATTTGTTACTGGTCTTCCCAGAAAACATGTTTCTGTCTTCCAAAAAATAGCAGGTTCTCACTTTCCTGGTCTTAGTTTGTATTTCATGGACCACTATTATAACTACTCATTTTCATATACCTACCTTTCCCAGTGAATCTTCTCATTCTTTTATCTGGAAAATCCAACTGCTGCATAAATCCAACTTTCTATCTCTTCACTCTTTACCTGCATTTTCTTCCTTGAAAAGTGTCCAGAGGAAAACACACAACTATGAATTTGATGTATTTATGACCTAACAGGGCTCCTATTGTCTATACCCAACAATACATTATGTTATATTTGCTGGAGCTGGTCATTCTCTCCTCTCCCAGTTGACAATACTTTTTTATTGCTCCTCCAGCCTCCAGCCTAAGGAGGGGGCAATATAGCCCCCTCCTTAGCATCACCTAATGACTGTGTGTCCTATGGCAGTGCAAATGTTAATAAAACTGCCAGGCTCCCAAACTCACATTCATACCCTACCTCATCTGCACCCATACACCCTGCCTCATCCTGAGTGTGCAGTGCACAGAGGAAATATTCATATTCTTATCTGTCTGCAGCCTGCCTTCTTCTCAAGGACAATGCACCATCAGTTATTCCCCTGGGTAGACTCATCAAACCTTTCTTCTTACTGGATTATGTCCATGAACATAAAATGAATTATTATGAACATTTTAAAAAAAGAACCCTCTCATGAAATCTCTTTCCCCTACAACTGCCATTATTCTCTGTTCCTCTTTATCAAAAGGAAAACTCCTTAAATTATATAAATTATAAATTGTGTAAATTACTGCTGTAATTTATATTCATTATCTGAATTCCTCTTTCCTATTGTGCCCTTAAATCCCTGCCAATGAGCTTGTATTCCCACAATTCTACTGAATCAATCATTTGCTTATTCATTCGACTAACCAATCACTTGTCCCTTGTTACCAGTGATCTACATATTGCTAACTCCCATGGTCAGTTCTCTGCCCTTATCTTACTGGATGTAACAGAAGTATTTGGCCCAGCTGATCATTTCCACCCTCTGTATGACTTTTCTTTGTCTGGAATCTCAGACACTACACTTCCTTATTTTTCTTTCTACCTCACAAGCCAATCCTTCTTAATATCCTTTCTCCATTTCTTCTCATTAACTTGTGATCTTACTATTCTAGTTTCCAGGTCTCAGTTCTCATTCCTCTTCTGTTTTCTGTCTATAGTCACTGTTTAAGGACTCTTATCCAGTCTCCTGGCTTAACTAATATCTATATGCTGCAATTCATAAACTCTCACTTCCACTCAGTGCTCTCTGCCTTGCAGTCTAGATTAATATAGTCAACAACCTACATATTTCCAGTTGAATGCTAGTAGCATTTCAGAATTATTACGTCTTAAAACTTGGTTTCTGATCTTCTCCCCAAAGCCTCTTTTCCCTGCAACATTGTCCATTTCAGTAAAAAGTGATCCCATTTTTCCCAGTTGATTACAGAATAAAACATGGAATCATCCATAACTCCTCTTTTTACTCACACATCACATATCTGTCAGCAAGTCCTAGTAAGCTTGGCTTTCAAAATACATCCCATATCCGACCACTTTTCCACACCTCCACTGATAACAGTCTACACAAAGGTGTTATTTGTCAAGATGATCTCCTGCCTGTATTGTGTCAGTAGTCTCTAAATTGATCCACCTACCCCTTTATCAACCCACAGTCTATAATTCACACAATTCTAGGAATTCTATTCTTACAACACAGACTAAGGCATGTCATTCCTTTTCCCCCAAATTTCTGCTGGCTCCCATCTCACTGAGAAGAAAGCCAACATCTTTATTCCAGCCTACTTGTCTTTTCTTTCCCAAATCTGACGTCATCCCTTACCCCTTTCTTTTTCATTCTGCTCCAGTCCCACAGTTCTCCTTTCTTTCTTCAAACATGGCAGACATGCTCCCAGGTCATGGCCTTGATCTTCCTTCTGGCCAGACTGCTCTTTTTCAATTAAATAGCTACACACATTAATTCTCACTTACTTCAGATCTCCTTATCAGACCATCCATTCTTGACTATTCTCTTAAAGAGCAAATCCTCTGCCCAACACCACTGTACTCCCTATCATCTTGTCCACCTCTATTTCCCTATATCTTTCATGTCTATCTGGTATACTGCATACTCACTTATGTATGTACTTATTTATCACTGTCTGTCCCTGCTAGATTATAAGATTCACAAGATCAAAGGTTTTGTTTTGGTCCCTGTTGTCTCCCCTGATTCAAAAATGGATCCTGATCATAACAGATGCTCAATAAATATTGGATTGGCAAAAGAATCTGTTGGGGGGGGGGTTGTGTATAATAAAATACATGTTTTTCATTTTCACTAGTAACTGTATTGATTTGGATATTTTGAGTATGTCAGCTATCTCCCAAGTGGTATAATGTTGATTGTTCTCAGTTAATGTCTTGATTTCATTGCTACAAACTTCAACTGGCCTAACCAACCATGGAACATCATCCAGCAAGAAATCTGCAGCGCAGAACTTCACAAACTACTTTTGACATATTTGATCTGTCACAGTATCTTCTCCATACACTGCGCAAATCTTTTTTTGCATTCCAGTTGCATTTTTACCTTTCTTGAAATAATAAAGCATAATATGCTGAAAATGTTGAGTATTTTCTTCCATCTTCAACATTAAAACAGCCACTCAAAAATTCACCAATTTTGATAAATTTTGTAATGCATGCTAATTGACAAGTGTCACAATATAATCTAACAAAATTATTTCAAATGAAGTTAAAGACTACGAAGTGCTAATAAAGCCATCTTACGGACAACACCAAGAGAAGTTTTTGGCCAACTCAATACTTGTGGAATGAATGGATGAACCATTCTTGCAACTTTTAATTGGAATTCAATGCCCCCCCCCCCCCATTTTCAGCCCCTGCAGGTTGAGCGGGCACATGGGAACTAACGGTCACTTCCTCAAATGACCCTGGCCACAGTGATTAGTTTAGAGGCAGGCATGTGACCTGAGCTAATTCTGTAAGATGCTTGTGGTGACTACGATAAAGATAAAAAAGGAGCATCTCTTTTCCCCTCAACTTGTGAATGAGAGTATGTGAGTTTACAGCTACTGCTGCCAGGGTCCACCTACTAAAGCCTGAAAGAGAAACTAACACATTAATAACTGAGCCAAACAAGAAATAGAGAGACATTCAGGACTGATGGTGTTTTTGAGCCCTGAATTCAACTGTGTTTAAAAGTACTGTACTCCTAAACTTTTAAAGTATTTAACCAAATAAATCTATTTTTTAAGCCAGTTCAGGGTGGGTTTTCTATCACTTGCAGTCAAAAAGGTCATAACAGATATGTCCCAAATTGGGTCAGGTAGCCTTTATACATGCACTATGATATCCTCTAATTTCCATTTTCTCAGCATTTAAAAAACTTAGCTGTATCTTTCCCTCTCCTGGTCTGTCTTCCTAATGTAGATGATACGAATTTTAAAAAAGGGTGTTATAAATTATTCACTTTTTATGTCCAGTGCCTGATCCAGTATCTGATTCATGGTAGATAATAAAGAATTGCTAAATGATTGTTAAAACTATCCAGCTGCCCTAAAATAGTGTGTATATTTTAAAAAATATATAGGTCTTTTAAATAAATGCTTGTTGGAACAAAATACTATAGAAAATGACGGTTGATAAATTCCTTTCCCACCACCCCACCCCCAGCCATGTGCATGCCTCATTTCAGTTGTCTCCATCTGAAGGTGGGGTGGTGAAAAGACAGAAAGATCACAGGCTTCGAAGTCACATATGAAAATTGTGAATCACCACTCTACCAAAAGACAAATAAGTGAATTATTTCGCTTAGTTCTGAATTTTTCACTATAAGAGGGATCCATATTTGTGAGGCTGCATTCAGAGGCAACCGACAAACATGGCAGTTGATCTTAATTGTTACATAAGGGAAAGTCCATTCATGTATTCATTCATGTATTCATTCATTCATTCAATAACTAGTTATTTAATGAGCTCCTTCTGTGGTGAGTAGTATAGCATGCACTGCTATGGACTGAACTGTGTTTCTCTAAATTTATACATTGAATCCCTAATGACCAGTATCTCAGAATATAACTGTATTTGGAGATAATTTTTTTAAAGTGGTGGATAAGTTAAAATGAGGCAGTTAGGGTGGGCCCTGATCCAATATGGTCAGTGGTGTCCTTATAAGAGGACATCTGGTCACAGGGGAAGAGACACCAGGGAGGTGCATGCATGGAGGCAAGACCAGATGAGGACACAGAGGGAAACTGGCCATCTTCAAACCAAGGAGACGTACTTCAGGGGAAAAAGTGCCAAAACCCTAATCTTGAACGTCTAGCCTCCTGAACTATGAGGAATAAGTTTCTGTTTATAAGTCACCCAGTGTGTGGTCTCTTGTTATGATAGTCCTAGCAGACTGATACAGGTACTCTGTATAGGAAATATATTATTAAGCAGAAAAATAAAGGATTTCACCCTTTGAATCTTATAATCTAATTAGTAAGATATATAAATAGACAAATAATCATACAAATATATAGTCACAAACTCAGAAAGGACTAAGAGTGGGAAACTCCAGGAAATCATGAGGGCACACAGTAGGGAAAACTGACCTGGTCTTAGGAGTGAGCACTGGGAAAGCAACACTGTCACTGAGAATTCAAAAATAACTAAGAGCTAACTAAATAAATTACGTAGCAGGAGCCATGAGAAGGAAAGGAACAAGTTGTGCGAAGGCAGCAGCCAGACTCACTGGCGGAATTGAATATAAACATAGAAGGCTCTTCAGCCAATATGAAAAATAAGCAGCAGGATCAAGGCCCTTAAGGGATACAGTGTGATGAGGGAATAAGTGGTTCTAGTTCTAGAAGTGAAGCTAGAAATAGGCTTTTTAAACCTCTAAATGAGTGGACAAGTAGACATGACAGACTCACCATTTACAGTGTGTTATTTCAGGTGCATTCGGCTGCACGTAACAGAAATTAGGACATTTATTTTATCACTCACAAAATCGGAGACCCAGTGGGAGTGTGAACTATGAGACAGACCAACTCAGTGGCTTAAAACTTGTCAGGTAAAAAGGTTTATTCTATCATTCTGCTCTGCTACCCTCAGCATTAGTTTCATTAGCTTTAAACTGGCAAAAAGATGGCTACTGGCCTCGAATGCAGTCAAGATGCCATACCCCTATTCTTTTGGCTCTGCTAAGAATGACAAATTAATTCCCAGAGGCCTGCCAGCAGACTTACCCTACTTCCCAAAGACCAGAGATGAGCTACATGGGCATCACCCCATCAAGGATGGAGGTAGTATGGTCATATTTGGCTTAGACAAATCACTGAGAGTGGAAGGGACGATGAATCCCCATTGCAGTGACTACTGTCTGTGAGTAAAGGATAATTAAGCCTTAAGACTACCTTCTGTTCACAATAGACCAGTGGAAAGTAAATGGAGAGACTCATTAAGAGAAGAAAATTAAGGGTTAGAGTTCTTCACTATCCTAGTCAGGCTTTCCCAAATAGCAATCATGGAGAAGGCTGGGTTGCTTCATCCCTCCTTTCTGGAGGTCACACTGTTACTAGCAAAAATCTCTCCACAACAAAAGCAAAATATTTTCTCAGACATGTAAAAGCTTAAAGAATTTATAACCAGTAGACGTGCACTATATGAAATATGAAAAAATCTTTTGGAAAGAAAAAATATAATATCAGATTGAAATATGGATTTATGCAAAGAACCAGACAGACTCAGAAATGATAACTATGTGGTTGTATGTAAAATGCTTTTTTATGATTTAAATGCCTTTTAAAAGTATTCAACAGTTGAAAGCAAAATGAATATCATTGTACTGTGGGGTTTATACAACATGCAGGAATAAAATGTATATGAACAATATAGCACGAAGAGTAAGAGAAGAGAAAGAGAAATAAACTAGTGTAAGATTCCTTTGCCCTATGTAAATGACAATTTATTGTTTATAAGCTACAGATGTATACTAAAAACACTATAGCAAACACTAAAGACACAAATAAGATAAAAATAAATCATACAAAATAGATAATTAATAGGAAAAAAGGCAGGTAGAAAGGAGTATAAGGAACACATATGATAAAAGGAAAGCAAATGGAAATATAATGAATTTATACCCAAACATAACAGTCAGCACATTACATATAAATGGTCTGAACACCTCAATTAAAAGGTAGAGTATTCCACATCAAATATAGAAGAACCAACTATATACTGTATATTTTCTATAATAAATCTACTTTCAGTATAAAGACACAAACAGGTTAAGAGTAAAAGGAAATGTCAGCGAATTAGATAATTTAGACAAAATGGAAAATTCCTAAAAAGACACAGGAAAACTGGTTCAAGAAGAAATAGATAATCTGAATAGATTTATGGCAAGCAAACACTTTGAATTATTAATTTTGAAACTTTCAGCAAAAAAGAGCTGACCTGAGGTTCAGATAGGCTCACTGGTAAATGTTACAAAATATTTAAAGAATTACCACTGATCCATCACAAACTCCTCCTTCAAAATAGAAGAGGAAACATTTCCCAATTTATTGTTCGATGGCACTATATCCTGATACCAAAACTAAACAATAACATTATAGGAAAAGAAAAACACAAGCCAGTTCCCTTATGGACACAGACATAAAATCCTCAACAAAATACTCACAAACCGAATCTGGTAACATAAAAAAAGATTGCATACCATCAGCAAATGGGATGTGACCCAGTAATGTAAAGTCGTAAATAACAAATGAGCATGCATCAGGTACCCAGGCTCCCAGCATCCTGTTGCCTGAGTATTGTCAGAACCATTATGGAAACAGCCCTATCTCTGCTACTAAGCTCAAAAGAAGTAAATATCTTTAAATCTTTGCATTCTTTTTCCTGTGTCTTGATGGGTATAGGTTTGATTATTTTGATACAAACATAAGTTTGTAATGTCATTCCAGTTTTTTAAAAAATGAGTTTCCTTTTTGTCCAATGGCATAAAGTTCTTTTCTCACTGAAAATAAATAAATTGTTTTATTTGTACATAATTGTTTTAATTATTCATCTCATTCATAAAATGAAGAATAAAGAACACAGGATTATCAAGCTATGCAAAAAAAAGCATTTGATGAAAAAACTTTTATAATAAAAATACTTGACAGAGCAGTAATAGAAGGGAACTCCCTGACTTAATAAAAAAAAAAATGAGCTACAGAAAAAAAAACAGCAGCTAACAGCATAATTAATGGGAAAGAGCTGAATGTTTTCTCCTTGAGATCAGGAACAAGATAAGGATATCTATTCTTGCCACATCTATTCAATATTGTATTGGAGATTCTAGCCAAGACAAAAAAGCAAAATTAAATAAAAAATAAAAGATATCGCCCTGGCTGGTATAGCTCAGTGGATTGAGTGTGAGCTGTGAACCAAAGGGTCGCTGGTTCGATTCCCAGTCAGGGCACAAGCCTGGGTTGCAGGCCAGGTCCCCCAGTGCGAGCCACGTGAAAGGCAACCATGTACTGATGTATCTCTCCCTCTCTTTCTTCTTCCCTTCCCTTCTCTCTAAAAATAAATAAAATCTTTTTAAAAATAAAATAAAAGATCTCTATTTTGCAAGGAAAAAAAGTTAAACTATCTCTACTTGCAGATGACAAGTATTTGTATACAAAAAGTCTTGAGGAATCTATCAAAAAAAGTTCATTAAACAAATAAATGAGTACAGCCAGGCTGCAGAATACAAGATCAATATACAAAAATCAATTGTTTCTATACATTAGCAATAAACAATGCAAAAATGAAGTGATGAAAATAATACCATTTGTAATATAATCAATAATAATAAAATATTTGGGAATAAATTTAACAAAAGAGCATAGAGACCTCCCCCCTTGAAAACTAAAGATCATTACTGAAAGAAATTAAGACCCCAAAATGAAGACCCAATGAAGACCCAATGAAGTGGAAAGGCAACCTATGGTAATTAGAGATCAGAAGACTTCATATTGTCAGGATGGCAATACTCCCAAAATTGATTTACAAGTTCAATGCAATCCTTGTCAAAATCCCATCTGGCTTCTTTGCAGAAAATGACAAACTGATCCTAAAATTCACAAGGAAATGCAAGGGGCCCAGAATAACTAAACAATCTTGGAAAGGAGGAGCAAAGTCGAAGTACTCACTCTCCTGATTTCAAAGTTACGACAAGCATACAGAAATCAAGACATTGGGATGTTTGTATGAGGACAGACACAGATAAATGGCATTGAATCTAAAGCCCAGAAATCAATCTCTTAGGTTTATGGTCGATTCACTTTCCACATGCTGCCGAAATAGTTCAATGGGTAATTAATATTCCTTCAAAAAGGTGCCCTAGAGGAAGGCAACAGATGAATGGCATCGCTGCAAACCCACAGCCAGAAAGTAAGGAAGCCAGAGGAATAAATAGCCCAGCTCTCCTCTTCTCTCACTGTCTAGTTCCACTAGTACACTATGATACCTCAAACCTACCCAGAAGCCAAGAGCACAACTGGTGCACCTCATGAAGGACAGCCTCCTTGGACATACAGAATAAGAAGTAGAGTACGTGCCCTGGCAGGTGTGACTCAGTGGACTGAGCACCAGCCTGTGGACTGAAAGGTTTCCAGTTCGACTCCCGGTCAGGGCACATGCCTGGGCTGTGGGCCAGGTCTACAGCTGGAGGCATGCAACCAATAACACATATTTCTCTCCCTCTCTTTCTCCTTCCTTTTCTTTCTCCAATATAAGTAAATTAAGTCTTAAAAAAAAAAAAAGAAGTAGGATACAGGGTAAATCAAGAGAAACAAATAGAGATATTGAGATTAGATTAGATTAGATTAGGCTCACCTTGATAATTCTGGATGTTCTCCCCACCTCAAAATCCACAACCTTAGTTGCATCTGTAAAGTCCTTTCTGCCATAAATGGAAACTTATTGACAGTTCCTAGGAATTAGATATGGACATATTTGCAGAGCCATTATTTTCCCTACAACCCTCTATTAAGTCTTTCTTTTGATATGCTCTACATTAAATAACAACTGTGCCCCACGTGAAATAATTTGTAGACAAATGTTCATGGCAGCAGTACTCATAGTCTATTACTCATAAGAACCAAAAAGTGGAAACAACCCAAATTTCTATCAACTAATAAATTAATAAGTAAAATGTGACATATCCATACGATGTGATATTTTTAGGCGACAAGAAAGAGTGATGTGCTAATACATGCTGCAGTGTGGTTGAGCCTTGAAAACATTATGCTAAGCGAAAGAAGCAGTCCCCAAAGACCGCGTTATATTCCTCTTTTATAAAGCATCCAGAATAAGTAAGCCAAGAGATTACCGGTTGCGTAGGACTCGCAGGTGGGGAGTCTGGAAAAAGTGGGGAGTCTGGAAAAAGTGGGCTAATGGGTATAGAGTTTCTTTTTGGGGTGACAAAAATATTCTAAAGTGAGTTGTGTCTCAACAAAACCATTTTAAACAGTCTGCCTGAGGAAAGTAAACTATTGTACGTGTAGTGTGAGTGGTCATGATAACAGGTCTCCCTTAAGGAAGAAAACAGGCAGGAGTGGTTGAAAGGGACTCAATGGCAACAGTGGTGTTCACTTTGTTATCATTCTTTGGGGTGTACATTTAAGACTTATGCACTTCTCCGGATCTCTGTTCTAGTTCCAAATACAAAGTCTAAATAATTTTTTAAAAAATAACAATACATGTATCTCTATTCCTGATTTTAAAAAAAGAAGTAACAATGGTTTGGAATATTACAATAGTGACAGTGTTCTAATAGTGATAAAAACACGCAAAAAGATACGTGAAATATTTAAGAAGTTAAAATCCAACAAGGAGTGAAGGTTGATTGTAAGGCAAAAGGGAGCATGTTGTTAAGGATTATTTTTAGCTTTTTTGCTGTCAGGCAGACTTCAACAGCAAGCAGAGTGGATTTGGATGGGTGATGGTGGTTATGAGCCTCAATATATTGAGTATGAGATGTCTATTAAGACATCCAGTCGATGATATCAAATGATAGCTTCATGATGGAGCTCAGAGGAGACAACCAACTTGGGCATTCTTTTGGGGTTGGACTTTGTCCATTTGTGCCTAGATGTACCCCAGATCTTTCTCCTCTGTCTGTCTGTCCAAAAGAGGTTATTATTTATGAGTCATCAGCTCTATCTATTGACCTCTGGGCAGGGGTATCCAGATTGAGTTTGTCCATTGGGACAAATGGGTAGCGCAAGATCTGAGGGTGGAAGGAGAGAAAAATTAATACCTAGGGGTGGTAAAAGCCCCCGGTTTTTGCAAACCCCAGGGTGCTGCACCATCTCTTTTTGAGTTTGGCTTTCCCTTGTCCCTATATACACTTCTGTAAATAGTCCTCTATTAAACCTTCCTTAATTGGTCCGTCTGAATGTAGCACCTGTTTCCTGTCAGGAGCTTGTGTGTGATTCAGTAATACACACAAGAAGTGGCCCCGGGAAACACCCTTAAAATAGGCTTCTGGGATTGGGCGGCCAGCACATTGGAGAAGCTCACGGCTTCTTTGCTTCAGGAAATGGGACACTGATAATCTCTGGCAGGCTGTAACATTGGGATTAGTCAAATAATCACTGGTGGTGGCACGAGATGAAGTGCAGATGCAACGAGGGCAGTGGGAGATCAAGTGACTGTGGCATTTCGTCACTAGAGCAACAACAGTTACTCAAAGATCGTAGCAAGAGAGGAAAAAAAAATGGAGGGTTTGCCCCAGAACATGAATGAAAAATCAGAAAGCTTCTATGGGAACTGAGAGTCCCTTATGTCCAATAGCCACAGGGCAGATAGGAGTGAGAATCAAGTCTAAGGGCTGCATGTAATGGAATGATTATAAACCAACTAAGTGAAAAAAATATGAAAAAAACCCAGCCATTTAACTTATGCTAAGATAAGGACACTGAGGGAGAAAGAATAGGACCCTAAGACAACTGGGCAGACAAAGGAAAGAATAAGAATTCTGAATTTCCAAATTCCAGGTATATTCACACGAGATTTTAAAGGTAATAAATTGGGCTTAAGTACCCAAGGAATTGGTGTTGACAACAAAAGATGAGATCACTGAATTTTGGACTCAACGATGGCTTACAAACAACGAGGAAGAAATGCTAGAAATTCTCTGGCATAATATAGTGGCTCTCAACATCAGCCATATCACTGGAGTCAGCAAGAAGCTTAAAACAAAAATTTATTGTAGGTTCCACCCACGTAGAGTTCAATTTTAACCTTTCTGGGGTACATCCTGGGCACTGGGTTTGCTGAAGCTTCCCAGGTGATTCTAAGGTGCAGCCTGGGTTGAAAACCACTGATGCTACAGGAGGAACCTGAAGTATTAGGGATGTGGGAATATTGGAGTAGACTTATTATGTGCAACCTGCTAAGCTCCCTTCCACCAGTCATCCTGTAAAGGCCTGGCAGACACTTGCTTACCAAAGCGTCTTTGAAAAATCACTGGTGAACGCCTTCTGTAGGCCAAAGATGACTGGTGGTGGGACATGCTTTGGTAGAAAGGGCCCTGTGTTTCAGTGGCAATAATGGTATGCAAGAGACAGTGAAGCCAGATAATAACCATCAAAAATAAGGTGTGAAAATCACATGAATAAGGCAAGGAGGGTTGAAATGGCAATTGTGTGCTGACCTGCATTCCCCTGTGTCAGTGACTTACTGACCACTAAGTCTCTCCGAGTGAAACAGATGAACAGCATACTGAGCTGTGGTTTACTATGTAAAAGCAGAAAATGTTAAGCCTAGTGTTAAGAATCTAATTCAAGTCATCATAATGGGGATCCGTAGCCTCTTATCTAGTCCTAAGACCTAAATCAAAGAATGGCCTGGAGGCTCTCCATTGGAGGGGACGTTGGGTCCCTTTGAGATAGGATGTGCAACACAGCCACTGTTGAACACTGGGTATATTCCCTGGACCTTCTCCGTGTGACCTGTAGCCAGTTACTGGGATAGCTTTGCACTGGCAAAAGGGAAATACCCAGAACTTCTGGGAGATTATTAAGTCAGGTCTCTGAGCCGGTGCTAATCACAGAGGTCCCCTACAAATAGGCATTTATTGAAGACTGGTGATAGATGGAAACCTTGATCCATCTCAGAGTGAGTGTAATGGGACCACTGACATACCCTATGGGTTAGTTGTGGGTTGTTATGACAGTATAAAGCAAGTGGAAGCTCCTAAAACTGCTTCCCTGCCAGGAGAGCAAGTCAAAAGCAGAGTCGCATTTGTCCCTTCAGGTCCACCAACTGCCCTGTCCTCCCTGATTTATGCCCCACATGGCATCAACAGACTCTCTTCAACCCCAGGTGCTGGGATTCCATCCCTGGCATGTTACAGCAAAGATAAGAAGGCAGGAGAAGAGTGTTGTTGGGGTGTTTATCCCTCCACTTTCCCCTCTTCCAGACCTCAGGTTGACATTAGTGACGACGATGAAGAACACAAAGTATGAAAAACATTCAGAAATAGGCTAGTAGCAGTAAAGGGGTTTTTACTTATATTTCTCTTTATAGGACGTAGTCATTTTTATGTAAGCCAATTGTATCACTCAGTATCCCAGAGAAAACAGATGTTCCATTCAAAAGGTTTTAGTTGAAGTTAATGAAAGAACTATTTACAGACATGTGGGCAGAAATTACAAAACCAATAAGAGATGGGGAAATGGCCAGGCATTAGCAGCAATGGGAAATGATTATTAATCCTAGATCAAAGGGGAGGAAATTATAGTCAGCGCTCCGCAAGACCTGAGTCTCTGGAAGAGGGACCAAGCCACTAGGACATGCCACTGTAGAACACAGAAACTGACCAAGCCAGGGCACAGGAGGACATGGGTGCAAGCAGGAGAACGGAGACTAAACAGCTTAACCTCTCACCATTTCCTTTCATGCTGCGCCTCCTTGGCCAAATGCAACTAGAACCTAAAGAGCTAAAGAATCAAGTATGCTTGCCCTGGCTGGCGTAGCTCAGTGGATTGAGCTCGGGCTGCGAACCAAAGTGTTGAAGGTTCGATTCCCAATTAGGGCACATGCCTGGGTTGCAGGCCACGGCCCCCAGCAACCACACATCGATGTTTCTCTCTCTCTCTCCCTTCCCTCTCTAAAAATAAATAAACAAAATCTTTAAAAAAAAAAGAATCAAGCCTAGAAAAGTCAGAATTCCAGGGCAGAGACCAGCATAGCAGAGAGATCCAGTGAATAGATCTCTCTATTGGGAAGGACAGATGGGATAGGGTGGGTGAGCGGGAGAGCAAACAGATAAAAACCAGCACACCAAGGAATCATTTTCAACTGATTTTGTTAATGAGCAAAATTGAAAACAAAAGACTGAAAGGAAGTACATTAAAAAAATAGCACTTGTCAAAAAAATGCTTTGAGTCAAAACTCATTGTTAAACAAGAATATAAAAAAATGTTCTTGGATCCTACATACTTATAACAGTTCCAAGTGGCTGGCTCGAACAGTATAGCTTTGATTCTTGCTTCCTCTTGATCCTGTAGTTCATGTTATCATTTAGGGTTTGGATAATGAATCCTACCGTGGATTCCCTTGCATCTCTGTGCTGGAGCCTTTGAAAAGGTAATTACTATAAATAGCCTCATTTCTGCTAAAAATTATAACATGAATTTTTTATGTAAGAACAATAAATCAACCCAAACAGCTGCCTCACTAGTATTCATCATAACAAACTTATGATGTAGCCAACTGGAAAAAAATGCAATTTTCCTAAAGTGCCTCTTTGAATTATTCAAAGTTTCTGTTGCAGCTAATTAATTTAGCGCACATTACTAAAATGAATCTTTGAACATAAACAGAATACTGAGCAAAAAATAGAAGTACAGATGCTACTAGTGCTCTATTTCCTTTGATACTATGCTATCTACATCTGCCCCAAACAAGTAGAAATTATTGCAGTAAATTGTAGTAAATTTAATGGGTTCTATGTATAACCAAGTATATATTAGCAATGATAATTTAAGATGCACTCCATATAATACTCAAGACAGATAACTATGTAATGTCTTTGGGGAAATGGTGTTTGTTGCTATCCCTGAAGTGGATCTGCATTAAATACACCATCATTTCAAATGCTGCCTTATTTGACTCAGTTTTTATATTCAAGAAGCAGCCTCCTTCTTACATTACGCTACTTACATCTCTTACATGTAACATTAGATATCTTCTTGGTAAGATCACAGAAGAAACTATGAGGAGTGATGGAGAATCCACTGCAGAATGGCAAACAAGCACCTTCTTACAATCCCACCCACTGAATTGCTAACTTGTCATTCCTCAGCCTGGAGACACATGCCCCTTCCTTGAAACTTCTTTCTTCGTTTAAGGGATCATTTAGCTCAGATCCAACTGATTTTATAAAAGTAGAGACACGGAAGAACAAGACTTCTAACCCAATATCTATCATTAATGTATTATATAACCTTGGGCAATCTCTCAAGCCTCACCTCCTTCATCCAAAAGCTGCAGTAACTTATTTCTCAGACTTGTTCAAAGGAATAACTAGTAATATCTGCCAGGTGTGTTGAAAACAGATGAAACAGAACCTTTATGACAATAAAGGATCTGTTGCAGAAAAGAAAGGAAAATAAATCATGTACTCAGGAGGAGAATCAAAGCAATTAGAAATTTTTTTCTTAGGCTAATTAGAAATTTATGAATAGGATTGAAAACAAAGCCTTTCACATGGTACCTTTTTTAATTTACTTTGGCTATTATAACAAAAATACTATAAAAGAGGTGGTTTAAATAGAAAACATTTAGTACTCACAGTTCTGGAGGTTGAGAAGTCCAAGATCAAGATGTCTTCAGATCTGATGGCTGGTGAGAGCCCACTTCCTGACTTATAGATGACCATCTTCTCACTGTGTCCTTGCATAGCCTAAGGGGAACAAGAGAGCTCTCTGAAGAGTTTTTTATAAGAACACTAATGACACTCATCAGGATTTTATCTGCATGACCTAATCACCTCCCAGAGACTCCACCTCCAAATACCATCATGTGGGAGGCTGAGGTTTCTGCTTTGAGTTTTGGGGGGAAATAAATATTCAGTCCACAGCAGCACCTGTTGCAAAAACAAGTCAACTAAGCCAGATTTACAATAGAATTTTTCAGAACAATAAACTCCATGCTCCTACAAGATTTATGCTGAGGCATAAATTTTAATAATATTGTACAAAATTGAAGAACATCTGTTTGTGCTACTTCAAGTAAATGTATTGCAGGCCAAGAAAATGTTTTAGATTCTAGAGATATGAAAAAGAATTGAAGTGATGTTCAAAACCATGTCCCATGCTTTCTTGTTATCTCTTTTACACAGGAAGGTAAGTGGAACAAATACAATACAGATGAATTATACTCTATAAAAAGATGACAGTAACATTCCCTAAATGAAAACCATCCCGGAAAATCAATAAAAAGTTAGTTCTTTGAAAAGACTGATAAAATTAATAAGCCCTAGGGAGGCTAAAGAAGGAAAAAAGAAAGAAGCTACAACTTGCTAATATCAGAAATAGAACAGGGAACATCATTACATATAATAAGAATAGTAAAGAAATACTATGAACTACTCTGTACCCACAAATTTGATAACCAAATGAAAGGGCCAATCCCTTGGAACACACTACTTGCCAAAACTCACACAAAGAGAAATAGACAACCTGAATACGCCTACATTTGCAAATTAAAGAATTCATGAAAGAAATTGCATTCATAATTTGTAATCTTCCAAACCAGAAAGCAGCAGACCTAGATGGACTTACTGGTGAATTCTACCAAACATGTAAGAAATAAATTATACCAATTTTCTAAATTCTCTTCCAGAGAACAGAAGTATAAGGAATATTTCCTAATTCATTTTAGAAGGTAAACATTACCCTAACACGAAGACCATACCAAGATTTATGAGAAAAGAAAAATGCACACTAGTATCTCTCAGGTGCATAGATGTAGCTATCCTCACCAAAGTATTAGTGAGTTGAATCCAACAATATATAAAAAGAATTATACACTGCAAACAAGTGGTATCTATCTCAAATATATAATTCTAGTTCAACATTTGAACACCAATTTAATACCAGCTCAACGGACTAAAAAAAAAAAATCACACGAACATATCAATACATGCAGAAAAAGCATTTGACAAAATTCAACACCCATTCCTGATAAAAATTCTCAGTAAACAAGAAAAAGAGGGTGCTTCTTGGAAACTTTTTTAAATTGATAAAGATTATCTATTTTTAAAAAAAAATTAACATCATACCTAATGGTAACAACCTTGAAGCTTTCCCACTAAGACCAGGCATAAGGAAAGAATGTTCCCTCTCACCACTTCTTTTCAGCATTATACTGAAAGGCCTAGCTAATGCAATAAGACAAGAAAAGAGAAGGTATACAAATCAGGAAAAATAAATAAAACTGTTTTGTTTGCAAATGACATGATTACCTATGGAGGAAATCCAACAGTACTGATAAAAACAATAGCAACAACAAAACCCCAGGCTTCTGGTTAAAATGGAGGCATAAGTAAACACCTTCCACCTCCTCACACAACTTCAGCAACAATTACAACTAGACTACAAAACAGATATCACCCAGATATATCAGAAAACCGAGCTGTAGATAAGTCTGACAATCAAGTATTTAAAAAAGCCACATTTATCCAGACAAGTAGGAGGAGCGGAGACGTGAGATACTCGGAGAGGCTGAGAGAGGTAGAGAGGCATGGAGAGGCACAGAGATGCAGAACAGGCAGTCCCACATTCATGTGTGGTGGGTAAAAACTGGGAGGGATACTTTAGGACCGAGCGATACCAGACCCAGACCAGACCACCCAGCCCAGGGTTCCAGCACCAGAAGATAAGTCCTGATAACTTCTGGTTGTAAAATCCAGTGGAGGTTGGAGTGGTGGAAAAAACTGCAGGATTCTTGGGAGACTCTTCTTAAAGGGCCTGAAAAGGTCTAAGGTCTTAGGTCTTATGCAAACCCACCACCTCTGGGATTCAGCACCAGAGCAACAGCTGGAAGGATACCAGTGACATAGAGGAGAAAGTGAAGTGACAGACAACAGGGTGAGTACCTAGAAACAGCTTCCTCCCCTTTTCAGCAAATCGTCAAAGACCAGGCAATAGTACTGCTTCCTGTAGGAGCCCTCCCCATACACAGAGTCATAAAACGGTGAAACAGGTTGCTCTGCCCTGAAGATCACTTTAGGCTCTGTCCCACACAACCTTCGGGTGTGTTTTTCTATAGTAGGCCACGCTACTAAGACAAGGAGTCAAAGCAGCTTCCTAATACACAGAAACAAACACAGGGAGGCTGCCAAATTGAGCAGACAAAGAAACATGGCCCAATTGAAAGAACAGAACAAAACTCCAGAAAAAAAAACCCTAAAACAGAAGAGAGATAAGCAATCTATCAGATGCAGAGTTCAAAACACTGGTTATCAGAACACTCAAAGAACTCATTGGGTACTGCAACAGCATAAAAAAGAACCAGGCAGAAATGAAGGTTACAGTAAGTGAAATAAATAAAAATATACAGGGAACTAGCAGTGGAGGGGGTGAATCAGATCAACAATTTGGAATGTAAGGGAGAAAAAAGCATTCAATCAGAACAGCAAGAATAAAAGAGGATTCAAAAAAACGAGGGTAGAATAAGGAGCCTCTGGGACACTTCCAAATATACCAACAACCAAATCATAGGAGTAACAGAAAGAGAAGAGGAAGAGCAAGAAACTGAAAACTTATTTCAAAAAATAATGAAAGAAAATGTCCCTAATGTGGTGAAGGAAATAGACATATAAGTCCAAAAAGCACAAAGAGTCCCAAACAAGTTGGACACAAAGAGGACCATACCAAGACATAATTAAAATGCCAAAGGTTAAAGATGAAGAGAGCATCTTAAAAGCAGCAAGAGAAAAGCAGAGAGTTACCTACAAAGGAGTTCCCATAAGACTGTTAGCTGACTTCTCAAAAGAAAGCTTACAGGGTAGAAGGGACTGGCAGGATGTATTCAATGTGATGAAAGGCAAGGACCTACAACCTGGATTACTCTCTACAGCAAAATTATCATTTGGAATTGAATGGCAGATAAAGTGCCTCCCAGGCAATGTAAAACTAAAGGAGTTCATGATCACCAAGCCATTATTACATGAAATGTTAAAGGGAACTATGTAAGAAAAAGAAGATGATCAATACTATGAACATTAAAATGGCAATATATTCACAACTATCAACAACTGAATCCAAAAAACAAACTAAGCAAAGAAACAGAAAAGGAACAGAATAGAATCATAGATATGGAGATCATCTGGAGGATTATCAGCTGGGAGGGGGAAGGGGTAGAATGGGGAAAAAGGTGCCAGGATTAAGAAGTACAAATTTGTAGGTACAAAATAGACAGAGGGATGTTAAGAACAGTGTAGGAAATGGAGAAGCCAACGAACTTATATGTGTGACCCATGGACATGAACTAAGGGGGGGATTGCTGGAGGGAATGGGGATGCCAGGCAGAGGGGGGAATAGGAGAAAAATTGGGACAAGTGTAATAGAAAAATCAATAAATATATTAAAAAAGAAAACCAACCACTTCTGGAACTAACACATGATTTAGTGATGTTGCAGGTTACAAGGTAAATTTGCAAAAGTCAACTGCATACCTCAGCAATGAACAAGAGGAATTTGAAATTAAGAACACAATGCCATTTACATTAATACCCCACAAAATGAAATATTGGGTTGACCAAAAATTTGTTTTTCTTTTCATAAGATGGCTCTAGTACCACTTAGTTGTCTAACTTTATTTGAAACAATTTTGTTAGATTGTATTGTGACAGCTGTCAACTCAGTGTGCATTAAAAAGAACTTATCAAAATTGGTGAATTTTTGTATAGTCATTTTAATATTGAAGATGGAAGAAAACATGATATTTTTGGCATATTATGCTTTATTATTTCAAGAAAGGTAAAAAACATAACTGAAATGCAATAAAAGATTTGTACAGTACATGGAGAATGTGACAGATCAAATGTGTCAAAAGTGATTTGCAAAATTTTACTCTGGAGATTTCTCGGGGGATGATGCATCAGTTGAAGTTGATAGGGATAAAACTGAGACATTAATTGAGAACAATCAATGTTATACCACTCAGGAGATAGCAGACATACTCAAAATATCCAAATCAATAAAGTTATGGTAAACACGAAAGATGTGTCATTTATTTTGTGAAAAAAATAAACAAACTTTCTGGCCAGCCCATTAGTTGAGTATAGATTTAATAAAAGATGTACAAGATCTATATAAGGAAAACTACAAAACTGTGATGAAGTGGAATCGCAGAACTTAAATCCTTCACAAAAAGTAACACCAAATGGATCAGGGATCTAAATGTAAAATGCGAAACTATGACTTTTAGAAAATAACATGGAGCAAATGACAGATGGCCTTGGGTATGGCAGTGACATTTTAGACACACCAAAGGCATGATCCATATAAGACATAACTGAGAAACTTCATTAAAATGAAAAACTTCTGCTGTGCAAAAGACAACATCAACAGAACGAGAAGATAAGCCACAGGCTGAGAAAAAAAAATATTTGCAAAGACATGTCTGCTAACGGACTGTTGTCCCAAATATACCCAAAATTCTGAAAACTTAACAATAAGGAAATCAACAACATGACTTAAAAATGGGCCAAAGACCTTAACAGATACTTCACAAAAGAAGTTATACAGATGGCAATTAAGTTTATGAAAAGATGCCCCGCATTGTACGTCATCAGGGAAATGTAAATTAAAGCAGTGATGAAATACTATTACAAACCTATTGAAGTGGCCCAAATCCAGAACACTGACAACATCAAATGCTGGCAAAGACGTGGCCCAACAGGAAAGTTCATGTATTTCTGATGGGAATGCAAATGGTACAGCCACTTTAGGAGACAGTTTGGCAGTATTTTTGAAAACGAAACATACTCTTCCCCTTTGGTCCCACAATCACACACTTCTTGGTATTTACCAGTGCAGTTGATAAGTGGCTAAATAAACTGGCACATCCAGACAGCGAAATATTATCCATCATTCTCACGGAGGAAAATTAAGTATTGTACCAAGCGAAAGAAGCCAATCTGAAGAGGCCACAGCCTCTTGAAAATTTGAGAAAGCTTCTGTGTGCTTCTGATAATACCACGTCATGGAAAAAGCAAATCTATGGGGATAATGAAAAAAATCAGTGGTTGCCAGCAGCTTGAGCAAACATTTTAATAAGAACATTCAGATTCTGCAAACTTTGGTTAATGGCTTATTTGTGTGTGTGTGTGTGTGTGTGTGTGTGTGTGTGTGTTTTGTTTGTGTTATTTCGTTCTCCTAGACGGTTGCCAGCTGCAGCTGGGGGAAGGTGCTCATTGTTCCAATCCTAATGACATGATTAGGTGAGTGGATTCAATAAGGGATGTTCTGAAATAGACTAAGATCAATAACCAAGAACATATTCATAAAAGAGTACAGAAGAGGTTTGCTTTCCATTTTTATTCCTCTTATAATATACTTAAGAGGCCGATACTCATTCCATGCAGGCCCAGTGTCTCACTAAGCAAATAATTCCATGTGAATAAATGGAGTGGGGAACAAGAACACTTAACCAAATTTATTTGAATGTTGATGAAAAAAAATCCAAATGAATCTACTGTGATCCTCTACTGAACTTTATGAACAGGGCCCACCCCAGCTCTCAACAGGCAAAAGGTAAGCATTGAGGTACAAAGAAAAACTTGGAAAAGAATGGTTGAGGAGTATTAAAGATTAAAGTATAGTGGAGGGAAATTTAGAAAATCAGGGAGGAGTATAGGAGGAAAAGGTGGAGAATTATAGTGCCTAGAGTGACATTTTATGAGGTTATTGTAAAAGGAGATGAAAATAACTACAGAGTTATCAGTTAATTACTGATGGGTAGCATAGCACCTTAAAACTTAAGTAGCTGAAAACAAGTTCATTATAGCTCAGATTTTTGTGGGTTGACTGGCAGGGTTCGCTCATGAATCTAGGAGCTCAGCTGGGGCCCTCAGTCCTCTTCCATGTGGGGTCTCCCTTCATGCGCCGTTGTATCTTGAAGAACCTCTTCTTGACTCTTTTTCTCCAGCAGCATGGCTTGGACATATTTAAGCATGGGGAGTGGGTTCTCACCATGGGCTCTTACTGAAATTGAGTATCTCAATAAGCAAAGCCCTAAGACATAAATGGCCAGTCTGGTGCATTCGCCCAGGTCCAATGTGGGAGGGGACTGCCTACACAAGGATAGGCACACTGGGAGGCATAGTCCTGTGGGTGCGCCGATGCAAGATTAGTCACACCCAGTTAGGCCTAAATAGTCTACTGAGTACCACAGATATCATCCATGTTCCAACCAGTTTTTAAGATGTATTAATTTTAGGAATATTTTTAGAGCAGTTCAAGATTGACAGCAAAATTGAGCAAAAGATGTAGAGACTCCCCAAATCCTCCCTATTACTACACATGCATAGCCACCACCCTTACCAACATCCTCCACCAGAATGGCACATTTGTTACAATTCATGAACCTACATTGAGACATAATAATTACCTAAAGTCCACAGTTTACATTATGGTTCATTCTTGGTGTTGCATAGTCTGTGGGTTTGAACAAATGAAAATTGGCATGTAGTCATCATTATGGTATCATATAGAGTATTTTAATGCCCTATTGTAACAAGAATAAAAAGCCAAACAACTATTCTATTCCCTTTGGTTGAATATTTTACTAGCTGTTGATCTTATATTTTTTCAGGACATCACTTCCTGAATCTTTGCACCTAGTCATCTCATTAAGATTGGAGCAATAGTCCTGGCTGGCGTAGCTCAGTGGATTGAGCACGGGCTGCGAACCAAAGTGTCTCAGGTTCGATTCCCAGCCAGGGTGCATGCCTGGGTTGCAGGCCATGACCCCCAGCAACCGTACATTGATGTTTCTCTCTCTCTCTCTTTCTCCTTCCCTTCCCTCTAAAAATAAAAATAAATTAAAATCTTTAAAAAAAAGATTGGAGCAATAAGCACCTTCCCCCAGCCTCAGTCAGCAATGACCTATGGGAGAATTAAGAAATAAAATGCAAACAAAAATAAGCCATTAACTAATGTTTGAAACATCAGAATGTTGTCTCCTTGAAATCATCACTTGAAAATCATTTTTCTTATTGAAACATTCTGAACCAAGACTGCCTGCCACTGTACTATTCACAGCTATGCAATATACATGAGAACTTTAAAAAAAGATTTCCATAGTAAAGGCAAGGGAAAGGGGGAGGGATTTCCTGGTGTGGATATCTCAACCTGACTTAAGATTGAAACAGTAAACAGACAGTTGGTCATTTGGCAAGTGAGCAAAGGAGCACTTAATAAAATGATGCTTTAAATACACAGATGTGCAATGTTCCTATAGAGGTTATGTCATTACATCCAATTCCATTGCTGCAATGGTCATATGTTTATTGTAATAAACTGTCATCAAAGTTTTCCCCAGACTCAACTACATTTTTTAATGCAGCTTCTTCCAGGTTGTCAAATATTGGAGGTGACTGTGAATTTATTTGGTCAGAAAGGGAATAGGTTGAGAGGAGAGACTGGGAGTCAAAAGTGATTTGTCAATATTTTAAGAATAATTCATGTGTTTGTCCTATAAATAATCCATTAGTTAGTCGTATCAGGATACTTAATAGAATCTATTTACTTGGTTAAAATGCATGTTTTGCTTATAGTCACATGGAAAGAGAGATCTGGAGTTTAAAAAATATTCAGATTATACTGCTTTTAAAGTACATTCAGCAACATTGAAAGGAACTTGGAGACTATCTAGATAAACACCAATGTAGCTTGCTAAAGAACACTTGTGTCTGACTAATCTAATTTAACGAGGTTCAAGATTGATTGGCATCAATGATTTAGAAAAAGAAAAAGATTTAAATTACCTTGATTTAAAAAAAGACAATGTCATCCAACATTGTATGCCATATAATACATTCTAATTAATGAGGAAAATCTGGCTTGTATATCATGTACCTACTAGGATAACACATAACTGGTTGATAAATAGTGTTCACAAATTTTCCTCACCATTGACTTAGAGATAGAAAATATAACTAACAGGATTTCACAGAAGGGGATGTTGAAATCTTGGCTACATTTTTATCTTTTATCCATAATCTAGAGCATATCTTCTAACAATCCCAGAATTCTCTATAACTGGATAAATTAGGTTTAATGAAGATAATGAGATCTAATGGAGAGAAATTCAGGGGAAAAATTCACTTAAATGAGAAAATTGCAAAGATACAATATAGAGAATCAATGGTAATCATCTAAATGAATTCAAGGCCATCTTTTATTTGCATTTTTATTATATTTATTGTATGAAACACCTATTCTATTCTTTTATTACAGTTATGTCACATTAATCAAGAAATATTCATGCACTGAGTGAAGTCTTCAAAAATATTTTAACTCCACTATAGCAAAAATCATTTTTAATATTATCTTATATCTGATGTTATATTAATTTCAAGGGAACAGCATAATATTCTGGTGATTATGTTGAGTGGGCAGTTGTTAGAATGAAATTAGGCTCAAGGTATTGAAAAAAATATAAATAGCCGATATTACAAGAATAAAGGAATTTGTTTAACACAATCTGAGTTGCAAAAAGAGAGAGAGAGAACCACAGATTAAAATTCTGGTAAAAATTACAAGTACAATAAAGGGATGCACAGAGCAAGAGCAGCTAATACAATGTCTGAGGTAAAAGGAGAACTAAAGTCAAGGGGTTGATGAGTCAAAGGCAGAGAATGTCTCATGAATTAAACGAGACGAGCATTCTCTCAGAGCATACAAGAATAACGAGCAATTGTCGATTAAGTTCCTGAAGCAAGAAAGAACCACGGTTAGAACAAATTTAGTGCTGGGCACATAGAAAAGTTCTCAAACTGGTTTTGAATTCTTAGCCTCACCATTGAATGTTCTTTAACGAAGAGAAAGTGGAGATTATTATAGGCCGTTAATATTTAAAATATAAGACAATTAATATAAACTTCAAAATTGAAATTTCAGAGAAAATGTTTGCAGATCACACCCCAACAAAACTAGGGGATAGTGAATGCATGCGTGTCTGTATAAAACAATTAAATACATAAAATATAGGAAGAATGTAAAATATTCTATAAAATATAACAAATAAAAAAACCTTTGGTCAGTAGAAGCAGAACCATTTTAGAAGGTTACAAAACAATTGCAAAGATAGCAAGCCATATTAAATTTACCATGGGACCATTACCAAGATCAGAGGCAAATGCAACACTGAGTGCATTTCTTATTAAACAGCATTGCTTGGAAATAAATGAACTGAGCATTCAACCCTAGAAGTTAGAAAACAAAAACAAAACAAAACTAGAGAAAGAAATGGAAAAACAATGCAGAAATTACTAAACTTAAAACTAGAAAAAGTAAATTAGAATTAATAAATAAACCCAAGAGCTGAACCTGAAAAATAACAGTAAAATAGACAAATCATCTAAGTAATCTAATCAAACAAAAATAAAGATGTTATTATTTAGAAACAAAAAATATATACAACCCCAGGAACAGAGAAAATTTAAAAAAATTAGAATACTATAAATAATTCTCTGCAACGCACAATAATCCCAATGAAATAAATATATTTTCTGGAAGAGTTGAGGTTGCCAAAATTGATTTCCTAAATGTAGAAAATCTAAATACACCAATAACCATGTGACAAATTGAAATACTCATAAGAGAGCTAGTCTCTGAAAAGGCATGAAGCTCAGATGCTTTTAGCAAGTAAATCTTCCAAACCCTGAGAGGGAACTGGCATTTTTCTGTTGTTTAAATTGTTACAGAGCCTAAAAGAAATGGAAAGTGTCACAATTCATGTTATCAAATTACACCGCGGTTCTCTAGATAGATCCCCCTGCTCAGCCCCAAGCATTTATGATAGTGTATGTTTGCTGCCTTGAACAATGCTCTCACCTCTTTTGCAAAAGCATCATTGCAGAGATTAGATTAAGTATGTTCAGGGTGGAGATCAGTCTTTACTTGGAGGGAAAAAGGAAGAAATTCCTCCCACTGGTGAGAAAGGAGAGATTTATAATTCCCCAAGACCTCCAGGCCCTGCACTCTGCGCTGGCGGCGTGGGCTAGGAAGCAGTAAAACCTCGGAAGAAAAGGGCAGGCTGGGGATCTAGGACTGAATAACAGGTGGCTTGGGAGCAACTGGGGAGCAGCGATGACTGATGGCGGGTTTCCTCCAGTGCCTTGGTACTTTGGCAGACCCTGGAAACCATACTTCCTTAGTGATGAGGAACCGGCTCAAGAACAGCCGTTGAATTTCCTGCCAACCTAGGGGCGTATGTGCTCCACGTGGGCATCCGACTGATTTAAAGGGAATGAAAACTGTGCTACTTGTTTCACCTTTGAGTTTGTGCATCAAGATCATGCCCACTGCAAGGAGATTTTTTTTAAAAAGTCTTAAATACATGCTAAGTTAATTAAATCCAGGAGAATAATTAAAATTCCAAGGAGGGTAAATTCTACAAATATAACAATGGCTAACTATTTTAAAAATCTATTTATGTAATTGATTGACTTAATGGCCACATTTAAAAATCATTATTATACTTCCCGCTGCTGAAAGGAATTTGAAAAATCCAGCGTTCTTAAGTTCTAAGAAACCTTGACCAAACAAAAAGCTCCAGGGAAATGGAAGATAAAAAAACACATGCCACTCTTATGTCACAGCCCTTCACACAGTATCTTGTTTTATTGTCACAACAATCCGACCCTGGCTTTTTGACGTAAAAAAATTTACCCTGGAAAGATGAAATGACTGACCCAAGGGCGCACAGATTTCATGATGACGTTACAATGTGCGTAGTCTATTTCCTTACAGACTTGCTGTGCCATAGAATTGCGTGGTCACAACAGTAACAAATGATAAAGCGGAGCGCTGATCTAACACACCTGGCTCGGGCGGGGGCCAACGCTTGCATCGCTGAAGTTGGGAGGGTCTGTGTCTCCAGCTAAATCACACACCCTTAGACTCCAACTTGCCTCCCAGCTCACCTTCGCTTTCCCTGATGTCAATATTGTGCTTACAGCCTCTGACAAACTCCAGACGTGACAAACTCGTCTTGCGTGAGTGAATGAGCATCTTGAGTTGCACCTGTGAGGAAGGGAGAGGTGATACCGGAAATGTTTAACTTCCATGACAGGGGTACCAGCTGACCAGGTCAGGCACCTTCCAGAAACAACCACGGAGATCTTACCCGTGTGTCTGGTACAGTCAGCTCTGGCCAGTCCCTGATTTTCCCCTATTCCTAGGAAGATGCTGTTGCAATCCTAGTCGTCCTTTGGTTCAACCTACCCCTGCAGCATCTGACCTAGGAGCAGTGGGCGTGAGCCAGGGGCCAGATCCCTCCCTCCAGCCCGCCTCCCGGGGAACAGCAGGTGGCCACCGCCACTGTGCAGGATTCGAAGGTGTTCAACACAGGAATCTCTGATCCCTGAGATTTAGAGTTTGTCCCAAGAGGCAGATAAATGCTGAAGAAGGGAGCTGGGTGTCTTCAGGAATTTGGACATTTAAGTGATTCTCCTCACTGACTGGGCTGTATTTCCCTACGTCTTCTCCGGAAACGCACAGGAAAACCGTATAAAGAGAAAAAGCTTGAACCCAGACTGAGGAGAGGGGCAAGCAAAGGGCAGCCTTGATTTTTAATCCTCATTCTTGCTCTCTAGTTCTCTTCCCTGCAGGTAGCGGGGCGGGCTCAACCGGAGGAGCAGAACCCCGAGGACCCTGTGAAAGTTAATAAACAGAAACATCATGTATAACGGAGCCTGGAAGCTAAAGCAGAGACCTCCCCTGCACGTGTCACTCCAGGAAGCGAAACTGCAACCAGCACCTCGGACAGGAAGGGTTATCAGTGCCTACCTCTGCAGGTGGAGGAAAGGGCGCTCCTGGCCCGGGTCAGCTCAGCCAATGGGAGACTGCCACACTCAGCCAATGAAAAGCCTCTCGACTTCGGTTTCCTCCACTGGTCTCCTTGTGCACAAAAGCCCTGGGTTAAAGGATTTCCTTTGTTTGCCTGGGCTTCTGCCTAGTTCACCCTTTGTAGCCTGACGCGATTCTTTGTCGTTCCCCAGTAAACCCACTTTGTCCTGCTCTCTGATACAGATCAACAATATACAGGTGTGCGTCAAGGGATGCATTAGAGAGTACTCGTTTACCCAATTATGGGTGCTGGGTGAGGAGTCAACGCAGGCTGCCTCCACATCTGACAAGCAAGAGCCCTGAGTCCCCAGGACAAACCGTTGGGAGGGATGGACCCCCGCTGAGAAGAGCTGGAAGTCCACAGGGGGGCACTGAAGCCTGAGTCCATGCTGGTTGCCTCTGACCCTGTAATGAGTATCTTGCAGAAGTTGGGCCCTTCTTCAAGTCGCTGAACCTGTGTACACGCTCGTGCCTGCACGCTCACACACCCCGCCCAGGCTCAGAAGTTAAATGGAAAGATCTAGTAGCAAAGGAGGTGGTTTAACTTTAGGTGGTGTGCACACAGTGCAATATACAGATCTCGTATCATAGAGATGTACACTCTATGATCCTATTAGCCAATGTCACCCTAATAAGTTCAATTTAAAAATTAAAAATTAAATTAAATTTAAAAAGAGGTGAGTTAGCAGATCAGCAACAGCTGATGTATCCTACAAAACAGCTGCCGCCTTCCTTCCTCTCTCCAGTTCTGGAGAGTCTATTTTGTATTTGACCCTAATGAAACACGCTATTAAAGTGCACTCTGGGAAACCATTCAGCCTAGCCACATTGACACATTAGAGAGCAATTAATTACATTGTGGCACTAACACAGATGAGTCTTTGTTGCTTGGAACAACAACAAATTCCTAACTTACGCAGCAGAGAAATGGAAACTGGAAAATGAAGCAGAAAAGAAGATACACAGAAAGCCCCAGAATCAGATCACACATGATAACACAAAAATAATGGTGAAATGGCTTATATTTTTATACTGTTCTAAAGTTTGATTTGCGACAAAATATATTCTTATACCTCTACAATTCTAAGAACTACCAGAGGGCAGAATTAACTTGGTGGTCTTGTATTATATTTCCCATATTGTTTTGAAAACAGGGTAGATACTCATTTACTGAAGGAGGTGGTAAAGGGGAAGTTGGTGGTATCCTTTATCTTAAATACAATGGCTGACGTAGGTGAGTTTTCAAAATTCTTTCCACCTATGTGATTGTATTATGAACCAAAATTGTGTGATTGTACTTATTCCCAAGGCTTTAATTAGCCTATTCATATTAAGAATCTTTTCTGTCTAACAAAACATATCCGTAACTTGTTGGCAGGCTCAAGGCTTTTCCATGAAATGCCACAGCGGGGGGGAAAAACTTTCAGGAATAACTGCTTCCAAAATGTGACTTGGAACAAATCTGCAATACTTCTGCTGCTTATGAAAAGCATACATGATCTGACCCCCCCCCCCAAAAAAAAAACTTCTTGATATAGGTACAATGACTCAAGGTTAAACTTAAAAATGAAGAAAAGCCAAGCCTATCACACTTCTCCCAATTGGCCTAGACGGCCCTTGTACCGGGCCAGATGTGAACGGGGGGAGGATGTCTTTGTTGGATACAGTTTGCCTCCATTTTCTGAGATCCTCTGTACCCCACCTCTCAACTCCAAGTTCACAGCCAACCACAGGTCTCATTAATTATTACTAATTATATAGTATAAAAAGATAACTTTTGGACAAGCACATTCATACGGACTTGCTCAGTCCTTAATTTGGTCTTCTCGGGAAAACATGTTTTTTTGAAGAAGAAGAAGAAGAGGAGGAGGCAAGAAAGGGAACACAATATAAAGAAAGTAATCTTATTTGTGGACTTATTGTCTCCATTTTACTTACAGGGTATATGATGTCCATTGGGAAGTTACAGGTAGAAACAAAATAATTAAAAGCACCAAAAACTAAAGTCACATTTCACTGTTTACTTTTTCATATATAGATATATGCATATTTTACATGACATGATTATTTATGTGTATAGAGATACAGATATTCATGCACAATATATGTATATATAGTTGTATGTATGTGATATATCTCTCGATATATAGATGTGTGTGTGTGTGTGTGTGTGTGTGTAAATTTAATGCATCACATCAGTAAGCCACTACTTGGAGTATGGAGCATGCAAACCATTTGGTTTTGGAAAAGAAAGTTGAACGCTCCTGTCCCTCCTTGCCTAACCACACACTTTCCTTCTCATTTAAGAAGACATGTGGGTTGGTTAAATTCCTCAGTGTTTTATGGGGCTTATGTTCCAGAGGCTCGTGAATTCACTAGGCATTTTGTGGAACCTGCAGGACTCTGTGGTTTCTCAGACGTAGAGAAATGAAACCTCTCTCTTGCTCCTATCGTTTGCCGTCTGAGAATTCTCTGCCTTCTGGATGTACGACAAGTGAGAAGTGCCTATAGGTGTCACACGTGCCTGACATAAGAACGCCTGAGATGGGTGGCCGGGACCATCTTTGCCTATGCACTGACACAAACTCTTGTGTCCTTTCTGAAAAAGGAAAGGGTTTTACTGCAGTTGGTGGTAGAATCGGATACTGGGCATGCGTAAGGGGAAGCAAAAGGCATATGGCTTGTTTTGGTAACAGACCATTTCTGCCTAACAATAGTGGCCATTTCCCGAGCTCTGACTCTGTGCCAGTAATTGTCCTGAGTGCTCACAGGGATAACCCCCTTGTTTCTCACAGCAAACATACAGAGTCGCATTATGACTTGAATAAGCCAATGTGGTCATGCAAAACTAACTTCTATTCCTTGTGGTGGATGATGTCCACAGTGGCAGTGTGAGACGCGTGAGTTAGTGACTTTGTCACAACCTGTCTACCAGGTAACAAAGAAAACAAATCTCAGATCAAAATAGGTGCCACACATTAAAGTAACTAATTACAGAAGTATTTATTATCAAGTGGGTACAGAATGGGGTCATGACCTACTTTGTAGGTCTGATGAACATTGAGTTTGTCCATTTCATTATTCCAACCTCCAACATGAAAGAATGGGTTATTTAAGACAGATGATGACACATTCTAAAGGGAGGGTTCCATTAACATTAAAGTCAGCATCAGTTACAGAAACCCCTCAAAACAATTAGGGACCTTATGAACACTAACCCAAAGCTTCCCTGGATTCCTCTGTCTTGTTCTGCAAAAACAGAGTGCCTTTTTAGTATTTTTTAATTATGTAAACTCATCCACATATTTTTAGAAACTTTAATTTTACTATTTGAAGCCCATTTCTCACATTCATTATTCCAATTATCAGGCCACCGATTTTAAAAATAAAACTTATTTCTGACCTTCACCATGCTTCTTAACAAACTATATTATGTTGATTGAGCTACCAACAAAGGAAATTCACTTAGCCACATTTCAATCTGGTTTCCTGGTGTGTATCATATTTGAATGTACTATTAACTGCATCTATATTAAAATATTTAAAGATAAATTATATATATATATATATATCATAACAAGCAGAAACTGTGATCATTCCTACGTTATAGCTAAGGAACTCAAGGTCTTCAAGAAATGACATAACTCACTTAAGATCACAGGGTTAATAAATTGTGGAGTCAAATTCAAACTCAACAAGTTTGACCCAGATACTCATGCATTATTTATAGGATTCAGCTCAGGTCATCGAGTTTTGGGGTAGGAGTTGGGGGCCAAAGTTTAATGCTCAAATAAACTGATCCTTTGTTAGATACAGTTCTACATATGTTTTCTCTAGGGACCTCTCAGGAAGGATCCAGTGGTTAAAGAAACAGTCAGGTGATCTTGGATGCCAGGATAAACACAGTCACTTCTCACATTGAGACAGTTACGGGACCATTCAGCTCATACCATGTAAACTCCAATTAGTGCTTAATAAATTATTGCTTATACTAATTTCTGTGGCTTCTTCATAGAGAAAAGGAGTATATTTATTTTAATATAGTAAACAGATCTAAGATCCCTTTGGCATATTTATATTTGGCCAGAGTAGACCTTCAAATGCTAAATAAATATTGATGATGTTTATCAGTCTTTAAATTTTCAAAATAATTTAAGGCTTCTGAGTTTCATTTTCATTTGATCCTGATAAAATGCTGCTTAATTCTGAATACATTATCTTAAACATGCTTGAAACGAAAAGCCTGTAAGAACTTTCAGACATCAAATACTTCTTATGAAACACTTCGATGGGCCAAATATAAAAGAATCAGAAACATAAGGATTAAATTTCCCTTGACATCCGCTTAAGCTATAAAATTAAGAAACGGTGATTGGCAAAACAGTGTTGGAAATTTTGTAACATTTGTAAAGACATTCAAGATGTTTTTCAAAACTTAAAATAGTCTGGGTTCTTTCTTCCCCAATAAAACATATAATAAATATATGCACATGTGGAGTAAAAATGTATATGTATGTATAGAATCATTTATTTTCTTAATTTTACAATTTCTAGTGGAAAGTTTGCACTCAATTTTTCCATTCTGGAAAAATGAAGTCTTTTTTAGTACATTATATCTCTCTACCAAAAAAATATTTTTATGTTGATGCCATTTTTTTGTTTTTAATTTTTTAATTTACTTATATTAGAGAGAAAGGAAGGGGGAGAGAAAGAGACACACAGAGAGAAAGAGACAGATTTTTCTGTTTCACCATCTATGCATCCATTGTTTGCTTCTTGGACGTGCCCTGAGCGGGTATCGAACCTGAGGGATAACGATGCTCTTACCAACCGAGCTCCCTTCCCGGTGATTCAGTTTTGCTGCTGTTGTCACACGTTATTCTCTTACTTTTTGTGTGCACTTTTTTCACCTGTGGTTAAATATCCTCCTTATAGGGTTGAGTGTTTCATTGTTATTTTTATATAAGGAGTTTTGTTATTTTGTTTTTATATTATCTACTTTTTCTAACTTTTTCAATCCTTTTAATTTGTATACTTTATTTATCTTTTCTTTCTGGTTTATTATTAAAAATTATTTAGGATCATTTACTTTCTTCTGAGTACAGCTTTGAGCACTTCAGGTTTAGACATTAGTGATAGCATTATCGTTTGGTACTATTTACTATCATGACACATGTGTGTATATATACACATATGTATATTTGTATGTGTATGTCTATATATATGTTGTGTATAGTCTCTTTGAATTAAAAAATCTATTTAGGAAAATATTACTTTGTTTCCAAATGTTCTCATTTGTAAGAGTGTAAGTTTATGCTCTTATTATTAGTCTCTAATATCATTGTATTTTAGGACAGTTTATTGTATTAGGTTGTGCAATTTACAAATCGGTAGGTTTATTATAGATATCTCAAGATCTAAAATACAGTTTCTCTTTGCAAATATTTAATATATATTTTAATAGTGTGTATTTTCTATGATATTTGCAGCATATTAAGTCAAGTTTATGCATTGTGTAATTTAGTTTTTCCATTTATATCTTGTCTTCTTATCTGTCAGAGACTAAGAGAGGAGCTTCAAAGTTTCTTATTACAACTGAAGTGTTGTGAATGTTTTGTTATTTCTAACTTGTTTTATAATCACAAACTATGTTATTAAGCATGTAAACATTTATAGCTACTATATAGTCATCATAGATTTTACATTTATTTTTTAGAAATAACTCCTAATTAAATCATTTTAGCATTAAATTTAGTTTTGTATGTATTAGTATTGCCCCTTCTTTCCTTTTATTTGAATTCATTATACATATGTACACATATATATATCCATTCCCTTTTTAAAATACAGTTACATTATTTTAGTGTATTTGTTACCTATATAGTAAATACTTTAATGTTATGTTTGACCCAGTGTGGACTCTTTAGAGTTTCTTTGTTTTTTTTTAGGGAAGTTTTAAAATTCCAAATGAAAGACAGAAGAGATGGAGTAAGGGATTTCTCATCTGAGAATGGGCATCAAGGATTTTTGGACACCTGGGCTTTTTCAATGAAGCAATAAATTCGACCCTTTGGCTTAAACTGCATCTTCTTTATTCTGCAAAATTTAATTTCAGAACAAAATTAACAACAACAAAGAAAAAACCTGACAATACACAACATCCAAACCCAACGTCAAAAGTGGGAAGAGAAGGCTGGAGGCCCTTGTATCCTGCCTCAGGTAGAAAGACAGAAGAGGGGGGAAAAAAAACCCACCAGACATCAGCAGAGGGAACCAGGTGTGCTGGGGTCACTTAGGGTTGTAGGGAGAGCCATGGAGCCACTCTACAGAGGACGCAAGGCCTGAAGGTAGAATGTCCTAATCTATTTCTTCCCCAGGAGAGGTATCCTTATCACCCCCCGGGGTGGGGCGTGGATCTCACGAGAAACAGCACCACTGGGCTCTTCTGCTGTCACTGTATCTCCATCAGTGCCTCTGCCGAGCTTGACCACGGAGGAGGTGTGGTTGGAGTGGGTCTGGGGATCCTCAAGTACAGTTCTAAGAGCCGTGTAGTTTCAGACAGCAACACTGCAAGGTACTTGACGGCCTTGTCACTCTTGTCTGCCTCGGCCTTCGGCCGTCCCAGTCTCCAGAACACAGCGGCTGGGGTTGATCTCCGGGTTCCTCTCGGCCATCATGTAGCCCAGGGCAGAGCTGACCTGAAGTGCCGGGCTTTCAGGATTTGCTCGGTGTTGGCTGTTCACTGGAGGTGCTGTTCTCAGTGCAGCCGGGTGAACACATGAGCCTATTGGAGATTGTCACCATCCCAACCTGCTTATCCAAGATTTCTTTCATGAGTTTGCAGACATTCTCACAATTGGCTTTCCTCTCTTCCATTTTCTTCTACTCTTCATCCTCAGGTAGTCCAGGCCCTCTTGCGTAACTGAGACCAGGCTCCTCCCATCCAACTCCTGGAGCTGCCGCACACAATACTCATCCATATGCTCTGTCATAGACACTACTGAGAAGCCCTGCTCCCGCACTCCCTCTGCCAAAGCAGGGTTGTCAACCTGCTCTGTGCTCTCACCAGTGGCATAACAGATGGACTTCTGGGTCTCCGCTATGTGAGAGACATAGTTCGAAAGTGAATTAATTTCCTTTCAGCCTGGGAGCTGTGATAGAGCCAAGGCTCAGAAAATCATCGTGATAAGTAGAGTCCTCCTGGTTTCCAGGCTTTAGGTGTGCAGAGAATGCCTAGGGGAATTTCTTACAGCTCTTGTTTCGCACCAGCTCAGAGAAAAGCTCAAGGCACGACTTAACTATGTATTAATGAATGACCTTCAAGACTTTGCTCTGCTGGGGCAATTCTTGGGAGATATCCGGGGGCAGGTCCTGAGTCAGCCGCATCAAGGGTGAAGGTGAAATACTCTGGGGTCAGCTGAAGACAGCTGGCCATGATGAGCACATGCTGGACAGAGAGTTTGATGTTGCTGTTCTTCTTTTTCTCAAGGAGGCCAACAGGAGCCTGACAGGGCTTGAAAAGCAGTACCATGACTTTCAGCTGACTTTCTACAGAGAAGTGCTTGACTGCCAAGTGCTCTTTCCATTCATTGGTGAGGCCCTGATAAAACTCTCCATGTTCCTCCTGGGTGATGTCATCAGGGTTTCTTCTCACCCCAATGGGCTTAGTCTTGCTCAGTGATGCCCAATCAACATTTCTCCTTAGTCGTATTTATTTTTTCTTACTTATTCTTAGCTCTATCATCCTCCTCATCTGAGTCCACTTCTTCAGTCTTGGGCTTCTCCTCATCATTTTATCTTCCTCTTTTTCTCATCTTTCTCTTCCTTTGTTTCAGCATCACTGATTTCTTTCTCTCATTCCTTCCCTGAATAAAGGGTGACAGCATAACCTATGAACTATGAGTAATTGTCCACCACTTCTTTGACCCACCTCTCCTTTAAGTACTTAGTCTTCTCTTCTTTAAGGTAGAGGGTGGATCACTGTGGGGTAGTTTTGCCCTCAGAGCCCCCCATCTTCCTCGGATGAGAATAAGCCTACCAAGACATGATCTGCTTGGGGAGGAAAGGTGGCTGATCTGTGGAAGGACAAGGTCCAGGAGCCTGTTTTTCAATGGGCTGTTATTGTGTTTAATTTGCATAGGAATACAGGATATATATATATATATATATATATATATATATACAGACACACATATGTATTCAATCATTTTCAGGAAGTAATAATCAAACAATAGATAACACTCAAAGAACTATGAGGGCTTATTCTGAGTCAGGGTCAGATATCTAAGGGGTCATAAAACTTTGGGGAAAAAAAACTCATTCTATGCTTGGACCCTTATTTAAATTGAGGGTATTCTTAGCAAAGTATGTTTCACAGGATTTTATGCATTCTTTCTTAGGCCTGATCACCCCTGGGAACCAACCCTTTCCAGCACAGGGCCACACCCACCTCTGGCATTGTTTCAGGCTTAAGTCAGCCAAGAGATTAGGAGACTTCTCCCAGACAGAATGAGGACTCAGGCTCTGTCAAAGCCGAGGGGTGAGGGTCCATCACCCCCTTTTTCTATAGCCTCCCAAGTTCTTCCTTGAAGGCCCCTGGCCTGTCTTAGGTCATCCCTCCCTTTAGGAATCTTACCCATCATTGGCTAACCTGTCATCTGCCTGGGGCCAAGCAGGGTGAAGTGAAAAGGAGCAGAGGTGGCACCCCTACCAGGAAGATAAGCTTTGTCTCCTTAGTGGCGTATGGTCCCAAGGTCTTTCTACTCAGCCTTTGCCATGGGAAGTTACAGCTTCGGAAACTAGGCAGGGTGGTTCCCAACACATCACTTTGGTACCCTGGCCAACAGGCTCACCACAGTCAGCTTGTACGTGAAGAAACCCCTAGCTGAACATTCCCAGGCATACTGCTCATCATCATTGTGCTTTTGTGATCACCACCACTTTCCCTGCCACCAAGTAGGCAGAATAAAAGCCAACAACAAATTGACCAATCGTGGAGATGTCTGCACTAGTCTGAAGACCCTCCATTAATGCTTTAGTACCAGGCTTGGCAATGGTTCCCAGATTACTTATGGATCAGCTGTGGTCATGCCAATGCCCGTGTCCATCAAAGGCAGGGTGCATTCCTGGGAGTTGAAGATGATGTCAAGTTTCAGCTCTTTATCACTGTCCAACATGGAAGGGTCAATCGGCCCCTCATAGTACATCTCATCCAAGACATTACTGATCAGCTCCCCAAAAGTACTGTCCTTGTTGGCATAGAAGGCATTGATAATGAAAAACACAAGCTGGGCAATTCTCTGCCTGGAAGGCAAAAGTCTCTACCTCCTCCTCTCCACTGTGTATCTTGAAGGTGAAAGATGCAGTTACTAGAGAGCAAGATGGGCAGGGACTGTGTTTGGCTCATATAACAAAAGAAGCATGCTTGACGGTGACTCAAGAGTGACTTAAACAAATCGTACCCTTGTTTCTGAACTTAAAGTCAAGCTAGTTTCACTTGCACCCCAAATAATTCCAACTAACAAAATCTTACTCCTATCACCTTGCAATAGACTCCTAGTGATTTATATGGCCTGCCTGTGTTCTTTTCCCTTTTCCTCTCTTTTGCTCTATACCTAATGATCCTATTGCTTTACAGTTTGTCTCCAAAGGAATAAAAGCTTTACACATTTTTATTCTATTAATGGATGCCTGTATGTTTAAAATTTTGAACCCATTTTGAACATCTATTTCTCTTACAGGTCTATCACTCATTTTAGAGTAAATCATTGACTCTGGTTCACGAGATGAGCATTGTATTGCCTTTCCTTCACATCCTACAACTCACATTTTACAGAATAATCCTACATTTTACAACTAGGTGATTAGTACTAGTGGAATTGCTACATTATTCACTTAATATCTGTTTATATCCACTTTAGCAAGTGTTTGGAAATCAACTATAGCCTCATGTTTTACCTATATCTGAGCCATTATAATTATTCAGTTCTCAGATGGCCTGAGTATTTTCTAAATAAAGTAGGTGGGAAAATTTTTTAAAGATTTTATTTATTTATTTTTAGAGAGGGAAGGGAGGGAGAAAGAGAGAGAGAGAAACATCAATGCGTGGTTGCTGGGGGTCATGGCCTGCAACCCAAGCATGTGCCCTGACTGGGAATCAAACCTGCGATGCCTTGGTTCACAGTCTGTGCTCAATCCACTGAGCTACACCAGCCAGGGCTGGCATTTGTATTATTAATATACTGGTTATTTAGAGCTCTACCTTCATTAACTTATCTTTTCTCCTCTTATCTTTTGTATTTTCTTTTTTTTTAATTTTCTAAAAATTTTATTTATTTTTAGACAGAGGAAGGGAGGGAGAAAGAGAGGGAGAGAAAGATCAATGTGTGGTTGCGTCTTGTATGTCCCCTACTGGGGATCTGGCCCACAACCCAGGCATGTGCCTTGACTGGGAATCAAACTGGTGACCCTTTGGTTCACAGGCCAGCGTTCAGCCCATTGAGCCACACCAGCCAGGGCTGTATTGTCTTCTGGAAGAATTTCTTTAGCTGATTTCCTAATTCCCTAATTGCGATGGTCACTTATAATACATTTCCTCATTTGTCTGAGTTTTGCTTTATAAAATTTAGTAATGATGTTTTTCCCCAGGGGTAAGAGTTCCTAATTTCATATTGTCCCATGTTGTACAGTACACTCACTTTCTCAAATTTTCATGTGAAAAAGAAGTGAGAGAACTTTGGGGTTTCTTTCCTCTTTCATATAATAGGTCTACTTCTCGGAAATGCATTTGCCCTGATTCTTCTGCGCTGCCTTCTGTTAGACCACTGAGTCCTAGCCCCTCCCTGGTGATTTCTGTCTGCATGTTCTTAAACAAGAGGTCTGTGTTGGCCCAGTAATATGACTTGTGGCTTATTTTTCAGAGATTGTGTTTAAGTTGTCATCCCCTGAAAAAGAGATGGCAAGTGCTTATATTTTCTGTGGTTTGATTGCGAGGGACTGGGGATCCAGATGGCCACCAGCATAGGGATGGATGTGTTTCCACTTTTCTAGCAGGTCCCATCCAGCCACTAAAGCAGGTGACTAATTTCTGTCCCAGTCTAGCTCGTAAGGTAGCCAGGAGTTCATTCTGATTTGCATTTTCAAATGGAAAGGTAAACGTTATTATGAACCCAAGCCTTAAGGAAAATCACTTACTCTTGCAAGTGGAGGTGGCTGTTCCTCCCTCCATGGTTCTTGTATGTCAAGAGAGGTTTGAAGAAGTCTGCTGTGGCCTGTCACAGGACTGCAAAGATCTCTGACATATGGTATTCACCTCATATCACCCAGCTGGCTACCTCTCACCTCCGTTCCTTATTATCCCAAGCTTGGGTTCTCATTTCCAAATCTTGTGGTGAGGAAATCTACCTGCCTGCCTAACAGACAGACCTCTCCTGTGTCTCCTCCGTCTGCTTGATGCTTGCCAGCAGTTTTTCAAAGATCCTTCGTCTTGATGGAAATCCTGTGCTTCCAAAGGCATGATAAATATATCCTTATTTTTAGACTCCTTGTGTAATGATTCTTGTGAGTAAGAAGTAAATGCATAAGCATGATTAACCATTTTGAAACTGAACTCTGAAAAATGCTTTTTCAGCAACACCACTGGAGAAAGGCCAATTTTCTAAACTACGAGTATGTTTTAAAATGTTTCCACTGGTCACAATATGTGTTCCTGCAGGATAAAATATTTTCATTATTTTGAGAGTCATAAACTTGTTTTACTATTTAATGTTGGTAAACTTCATATATACATAAATGTTATAACACTAAATATATACTAACTTAATCCAAAAACTCGCTTTATTATAATTAAGGAGGGCTACGCTGATAAACAGGATAAAACTCTAATATTTCAGGCTTTGCATAACAGAATTGTGTGGTTGACATTTTTTCCATTTTGTATCTACATTGTCAACAAACGCAGGTGCTAAAAATGTCAATGGTCTCCCAGGGTCTAAGGCCTGTGGGGCAAATTTTTACCTTTAATTAAATCTGGTCATACCTATTTGACAGGTTGAAAATGATTTTTCTCTGGTTAACTTCATTAATCATATCATAATATTTTTTCCTTTTTTAACAGAAAAACATTAAGTCCACACTCACAATCTTCCATACCTGTAATATGTCCACGCTCTTAAGGAGGCAAAGTCCGCCTCCTGTCCTTGCTGTGTGATCAGAGGGACCTGCAGAATTCCGGCCACCAGAATCCTCCCGGCACGGCGGTCCTTGGGTGGATCCCTGTGGCTCTGGTCAGCAACAGAGGACAGGACTTTTTCATTTGAAACTTACAAAAGGTTAAAAACTATTTTTAAAAATTGATTGTGAAAACTTAACCTGTATTTTAAAAGACTTCATAGATTAAGGTTGCCAAATTATTGACCTAAAGTAGTAAACATAAACACAAAATGATGTAATATGTACTTGTAATTACAATGCTTTTCTCTCATCCTTGGTAGTAGTAATAGTGATGATGATGATGATGATGATGGCACTGACCTCTTTCCCTTAGACTGTCAAATAAAAAAAAAATGAGAACAACCAGCACAACAATAGCCATCTAGGGCGAATGAATCAAAATTATACCTTTTTTGTCCAATTGCCAAAAACATATTTTTTGGTGTGCTGCAGAATTTCAGTAACTGGTTTATGCATGCCCTGAGATGGAAACAGTTGAAAATTGCAGGCATAGGCAACAGTTAATGAAGAGATAACCAGATAAGGGCAGAAATGTTCTAAATTGGTTTGGAAAGGCCTCATAGATTAAATTACATTCGAACTGAGATGAAGTTTTCAAATGAAAATGTTAAAGGAAACATGACAGTACCTTTGTTTCAATTATTTTATTAGGTTGAGAGATCCAGCGGAAATGAGACTCAGTACAAGTGCACTTGGGGGAGGAGATAAGTAACAAGGTCAAGAGAACAAGGCTTCCTCAAAGAATACCCCTTAGTAGATGTCAGTCATGTACTAGGGATTGAGCTCGCACCCTCTGCATTACCCAGTCTTCTTTGCTCAACTGCCCTGCAGCTTTGGTCCCCTTCCTGTCACTCGCATGTCGAACAAGGCGAGATAAACTGAGGCCCTACACGAGTGTTCCCCAAGGTTCTCATAAAAGAACGTGCTGCAACCAGGATGCGCATTGCCGCTATCAGACTTCCACCCCGAGGTCTCCACGATGACCCCACAGTGTCTCCGGTGGCAGTGGAACGACCTACGACCTCCGGGGTGGCGTTCCTAATGATTGAAAAGAAGCCCGCGGGCACCACTGTGGAGGAGTGAGGTTCAGAGGAAGGTCAAGGGGGAACGAGCTCGATCTGGCAGTCAGTTCCACCCACATGGCCTTGAGGGGCTGGGGCAGCACTGGAAACTCGACGATTTGCATCAGTCTGGTGTTTCTGCAGAAGAGCATGGCAGCCAAGGAGGACAGGCCTTGCCAGGGTCCCTGATAACTGAGGTGTCAGGGTGCCTGCCAGCTTCCCTCAGCTTCGTCTGCAGGTAAAACACCGAACTGCCTTACTGAAGATTGAAGTCCACGAGAAGAGCTCCTTTAAAATCTCCTGGGTTTCAACAAAATTTTCCCGTTGATAAATTTGGCTGCTTTTCCAAACGAAAATCCAATTCTCACCCTTTAAAATTGTCCTATAAAGTACACTTGGAAAAGAATATTCATGCAATATTAATATAGGGGAAATTACTCCTTGGAAGGTTAAAGAAATTTTGTTTGGATCATTTTATTGTCTTGTCAGTAAAACATTGAAAGCTTGATATATTTATTTTTAAAATGTTCTAGACTTTCCAGTTTTGGTGATTCTATAATCTGAACATGGGATTTTTGATTTATGAACTGGTTAATTTGGCATAAATTGAATGGGCATATTTTAAAAAAAAGAGCAAACATCACCCTATATCCTCACTGAATTCTGAAGTTCTTATTTAAAATGATATAAGTAATTTTTACTTTTTAATGACAGCTCAGTGTTAATCTTTCTGATCTCAAATGCTGTTAGTTGGAAATTCCCTTGATCACAGCTATGACTAATTTATTTTTAATTGCATACAGATATTGCTTAACTTCCTCTAAATCTGGCAGTTTTCTACAATTCAATGCAGTGATCTTTTTTGTGAGAAAAAAATATTTACTCCAAAGTGAAAACAGGTTTCTCTGTGGGTGTCCTAATGTATTTGTCACTTTCCTGTTCTAGAACATTTTGGTGTTAAAAGTGTCTATTTGACCTCCATAGAAGGTTTTAAAACAGTTATTGCATTTTAGTGTTCTCTCTCAACGTCTTCAACTAAACTTTAGAATTTTAGTTTTTGCACATTCTACTATAAGGAAACTGTATCAAGTTCAATTAGAAATTCACATTTAGACACTGAATGTGTTTATGTAGCTTACTAGCTTATATCTGGGTATATAATGAAGCTAGGCTCTGAAGGCACAAGTTAGACTATGAATGAATGTGAGGATTATTATTAATATTTCCATCTTTAAAATGAGGAGATTCTGACTCAGAGAGGTTAAGTGACACATATGTCCTAGGTCACACAGTCAGGGATAAATAAAACCTGTGTGTGGGCCGATAGTCATGCTCATTCCGCTGCACATGGGCTTGGTGCATTTTGGCACCTCTGAAAGCATTCCATCTGCCGAAGGGGATACGAGGGAGGGAAAACGGAGACGGGACAGCGCTAGGATATCTCCGTGGCTTTGAGACAGTGAAGAAATCATGCCTTAGTCATCGTTTTCCCATTTCCTGCCACCCAACTTGAAAAACCGGGTTGTACAACAAAGCATTGTTTTTTTGTTTCAGTAATTTTGAAAGCTGTTTAAGAAATAAAGAACAAATATAAAAGAATAGAAGTCTCGATTCCTGAAGTAAGGCATTATATAATATGGATATATTATATAATCCCTTTATATATATATATTAATAATATATATTATATATAATATATATTATTATATATAATATATAATTATATATTATATAATCTATGGATAAGAGGAAAAACTCAAAATCAGGAAGGAAGGATTGTATAAAGCTATGTAAGGCAAATTAGGTTGCAAATGTTTTAAGACAGTGATGTGATTAGCTTGGGGGAAACTTTGGAAAGGAAAAGAGTAGAAATATTTGGAGTTGGTAAGAATCATTGAACTCTGGACTTAAAAGTCTACATTTTATCATTAAGCCTTAAAAAACAGTGATTTAATAAAAAGACTCCTTAAAACTGTGTCCTTGGGGTGCCTGAAATGCAAATTATTCCAAAACAAACATGTGACCTTCCATCTTTTGGATCCGCTCTCTCTTAGTTCTACAAACCAGGACCCTGAGTCAACCACCCAGCACCTTCTTCCTCCCCCACCCTCCCCCACACAGCACATTCCAAGTTCCGGCAGCTTTATTTCCTAGTTGTCTCTGAAATCCATTCACTTCTCTCCACCTCTATTGCCACAATTCTAATGCAAGTCCTGGCTATCTTTCCCTGAATGGGATTGTTATAATAGCCTGATGTGTCTGCTGCCCGCCAATCAGTCCTCTCTGCAATGCATTGTCACATTAAATCTGATAATGTGGCCAGCAGCTCACAGAGCCCACACAGTGTCCTGTGAAGCCCTTTATCAGCCGTCCTCCATCTATCACTTCGGCCTCACCTTGCTCTTTTTGCATCGGGCTCACTGACCTTCCATCTCCATTTACACTCATCCTGACTCCACTGAGCACATGGCCTGCGCTTCTAATGTTCCTCCTTTTGGACCGTGTTAGTATGAAATCATTCTTCAGTTTTCCTCTTAAAAAGCCCATTTCTTGGCATCCTCCCCTGACTTACTTAACTGGGTTAAATCCCTGTTCTAAGCTCTCATGGCACCGTTTACTTTTCTCTAGAAGCACTTAACACCATCGCTATAAATTATCCCCTTTAAATCTCAAAATAACTCCATGGAGGTGGCTTAACTATTTTTATGCTCTACCAATGAGGAAACTGAAGAGTCAAGAGGCTACATAACTTGTTCAGGCATGTAGGGATAATAAGTAGCAGAATCAAGAACAGACCTATGCAGTCTGACTTCTAGCCTGTGCTCTCGATGCCGTAGCTGCCTCTACATATTTGTCCAAGGTTGTGGGTGGGCAGGCAGCAGAATAAGCAAAATGAGTTCATGTCAGCAGCTGGGTTTGTGTATTTGGAAGAAGAAAGAGGGAAAAGAAAGGCAGTCTCCAGATTTGTGGTGGCGATCAGGTGTTTTGGTCATGGGCGAGACTGGCAATGGGAAAAGACCTCAAGAGCTGCAAGACAGTGAGGAAGCGACAGGTGATGGCTGATGTACCGAGGTCAGAACTGAAGAGAGGTTGGCACCAAATTTAAGTATGACCTATGGAATTGGAAAGGTAATGCCGAGGGTATTTGGAAAAGGCTGTGGCACCCTCCGTTTCAAAGATTGCGTCGGTTACATTCTCCAAATGAGTTTCGCAAAACTTTCTCACATCATCCTTTTGTGTGAATAGGAATACTTATTCTAATTTGTAAATCCCTGTGAAACATATCATTTCCATGTCGTATTATTGGGCCGGTACACAGCATTGTATGGCTCTCTCGAGTAGATCTCATCCGCACTCTTTTGTAACAAGTAGCTATTTATTGATCATTGAGAGCACAGCAATTCCATTTTATTGCTGAATTCTATTCCAAAGGAAAACCAGCATTACTAATTATGCAGAGTACAGATGTAAAAGACAATTGCCGCAAGGTGAAACTCGCCCCTCTCTCCCTCGTTATTAGCAGTTTTACAATGCTTTTGACAGTAGCTATTTATTTCCTGGAAATTTTCTTTTCGTCAACACATTTCCAAAGCATTATTTGCCTTTTGAGAGATTTCCCTAAGACAAACAGTCAGCATGTTTAAATAATAATAATGTGCATGATATAGATGATAAAAAGTGGAGCCTCTCTAAGAAACAGTCATGATGAAGTAAAGTTCTTCAAGACTACTTTAAAAGATTCTATAAAGCCTGATTTTGGGCTTTATTTATAAGTACAAAGCTGTTCTGTAAGAAACAAGAGTGACTATATAAACACACCCGTGAAAGGGTTTAACTGGGCACTGGGTTCAGTGTCAGAAGCTCTACCCTTGCATTGCACAGAATCAGGCAGTGTGGGTTTGTTTTTGCTTGTTTTTCTCCTCTTAAACACAGCTATGACAATGTAAACTTCTGTGACTTTGATGGTTTCTCAAGTGAGCTGTTATACCTAGGCTGTCCCTACTGTATTCTATGGAAAGTCTTGAGAAAAAAAATGATTTGGGGGGAAAAAAAAACTCTGTTAGAAAAAATATTCTTGTAACAGATTTGTGTGTTTGGTTTTTGTTGTTCTTGTTTGGTTTGGTGGGGAGTGATGGAAAGAAAAAAGTAAGTCTGTGCTACTGTAAGTATGCATTAACAAGGAAAAGTGTATCGCCACTTTTTAGCTGTGTAACCGTGAGAATGTTACTCGATCCTTTTATCTATCCATTGCCACACGTGCAGAATGACATTAAGAGGAGCATTAACCACATGGAGTTTTTGCATGGGCTAAAAGGTTTGTAAAGAAGTTGGAAGAGTTCCTAGCATAATACAAGGATATAATCAATGTGAGTTCTTATCATTATTAAATGTTAATGTCAACACACAAGTCACCTGTTCATAGTAAATGGCTTCCCATTATCTTCAAATCAAGCTTCCTTTCTGTCTTTCAATGCAACCCATAATTAGTTCTTTCCCTTCCTGTCTAATCCCTTACTCTCTATGAATACCAGCCACCTGCCCTAGCGGAGTCATCTCCTCACTGACCTGCAAATGCCCTATACAAATTACTTTCAATGTACCTCTTTAAAATGTCTTCATACAATAATTAATATCCTCCTATTTAATTAGTTAATATCCCTCTTTGATGATAACAAGGATTTTGTCTACTTCTTTTTATTTCATTAATGATATGCAATAGGATTTAATGATTTGGTTATTTTATAATATGATAAATAATAATGATAATAATTTGAAGCTTATCTAGAAGTTTAAAATGTAGAGAATTATTGTCAATAATTTAAGATGAGTGTTAATTTACATCCAACATATTTAAGTATCCTCTAAAGTTATAATAATCAAAAAGTATATTATTGCACTAGAACCAAATCTGGTTCAGTGAAAGAAAAGAGAGACATTCTCATCAAAATACACACCAAAGGCAAACTATGAAGCAGAAAATATACGGGACAAAAGAATGACACACAAATTGTACATATTTTAATGTGTTAAAAGCACTACATAAGTCAAACACTAAACAGAAACTTTTAAACATAACATTCAAATATGTCAAATTGATCTATTTTTCCTAGCAAAGCCATTTCTATATATTTGTGGTAAAATTAAATTTAAATTGGTAAAAAGAAAAAAAACTATAAAAAATTTATTATCATTTATCAAAGATGTCAAAGGATTCTTAGCGTTTAATGCAGTAATCTCATTTCTAGTAGCCTAAGTAAAAAATTAAAGTGGTGGAAATTAAATATATGTGCACCATATCATTAGAATGGTAAAAAAAATCACAACCCTTGTTCACTAATAGGGCAAGATTAATTAATTAATATAGAAATTTTTATCTTCAAATAATAACTAATGACAGGAAAAATGCTTGCAAATTTGCATTATATGATAAAAGCCAGGTAGTTTACAAATATGAGAGTTTCAATGACAGCTCCAAACCATATGTCACCCTCTCAAGAAACTGAACACAAAGATCAAAGGCGGTAAAGGTGTAGGACGTTTTTAATCAGCAATGAAAAGGAGGAACGGCATCAGACACAAATGTCAAGGATTTTTGACTAGCATGTTACAGATGGAGACAGATTGAAAGGTGGCCGCATAGTGCTCTGTCCAAGAAAACAATGCAGAATGGCAGTAAGTATTAAACGTTTCTGGCATAACATCATAGCCATCCTTATTTCAGAAACAAGGTTTATAGTCCAGAGTTTTCTGCATGAGTAATGGGAACCTTTACTTGGAGTTCCTTTATTTGCACTGGATTAAACGTAATCAGATGCAGGGGCTGTGGGCGTGTTGAATATTTGAGGAAAGAGCCCCGAGGACCGCACTTCACTCTCTTGGCTCATCTCTCAGTCCAGCCTGGATGTCCTACGTGGAAAATGGACAGGCTACTCTATCCCTGTAAGTCCCTGTTTCCTCACCTGTGTGTTAAGAAGAGTAGCAATGCCTGCTTCCTGGGGTGGTGAGGTTGAAATAGGTAATTTGGGCAAACTCAAACACACAGGAATGTTTCACTGGGTTTTCAGGCCATGACAATTACAGGCAATGACCCGGAAGTGTGGATTTTGAAGATGCGGTCGCTCATTAGAGAGATGGAACTTTGGTAGGAGTGGATACTTGCCTGCCCTCGTTGCGCCCTGTGGGGAAATGAGAGCAGTGGAACTGGGGAGAAGGGGAAGGGGAAGCTCAAAGCAGCTGCAACAGGAGTTTCAGCCTGTGTCGTGGGAAGCTTTGAAGCTGGGATGAGCCTTCAGAAATCACAGACCAGTCGTTGGGGAGATATGGGCTGTCCTTGGAGAGGGGCCTATCTATGGGGGGGTGAAGGGTACGGGCTACTTTTGGCCTAGGGCTGTGAGCCTGCAGCAAGCAATGCACCCACCAGCTGGAGTACAAGCACCTCGGTCCCTGCAGGAGACTGAGCATCCAACACAGAAGGTGCTCAGAACCCTTTACCCAATATAGACCAAGAGCCCAGAGGAGACTACTTATGCCCACTCCAAAGAAGAGATCTTCAGGCAAGGGGATGTTTTCTCCCTAGCCTGATTTTTTTTTTTAATTTCAAACACAAGATAGCCTTTTTGAATATATTGTAGACTCGCTCAAAGAAGCTTATTCAAACCCAGAAGGCAAAAACGACAGAAGGGAGTACAAGCCAAACTTCATGCTTTCTTGTAAACAGAGATACAAAACACTGAAAATCAGGTGCCCTAAGTTAAGGCCCAGGACAACAGTGTCAATAACTTTATAGGAAGAAGACACACACCACACATGTGTGCCCATGCGCACATACTCACACATACACATGCACAGGTAATTTCCCTCTTTGAAACCAACCTCTGGCCTCCAGGCTCTGTTTTTAAAGGTGCATTTTAACAACACCTAGATACACAAAACAAAGTTATATAACAGGCTGAACTAAAAGAAAGAGAGCTGCTTCTTTGCAGGTTTCCAAAAGCTGATGTGCTTCAGGAAAGCAAAAATGGATCATAGAAGAGAGATGTTTCCCTCCGTAAAATAGCAAAGTTTTCCTTGGCCTGGGCTGGGGTAGAGGTGCTACAGTGTTCAGAGCGGGAGGATAATCCTGCCACCCAGTGTTGGGGGGTGGGCTCTGGAGCAAGAGTTCCCCACAACGCAGCAGGCAGGGTTGTGAACTGGGGAGGAGAGACCGCATTCTGCTCCCTGGCTGGAGCCTGCAGAAGCTAAGACCCTCAGAGATTGTTCACACCTTCTCGTTAATGAGTCCCCTGGTGCAAAGTGGACAGAAGGAACTGCGGGAATCCCTGCCAGTGCTGTGTGTTTTATAGTAGGAGGAGACTTTACAATAGTTCATCAGTTACATTGTCAGGATGAAAATCTGACATTTAATGTACACATAATTTAAATTGTAGGAGAATTCAACCCAGTGAGTATCTCATTATGGTATTAGTTTAACTAAGCAAATAATCAAAGAACATTTTAAAGGTAAATGAAAGTCTGTACATGTGAAAGAGGGTTTTTGTCTTGTTGGCTGTCTGACGCTGCTACTGCACTCACACGTACAAAAAGGTGAGATGAATGTACATCAGATTTATAAAAATAGGTCACGCTTATTAAAAGCAGGACCGTCGGAAAGAGAAAATGGTGATTTCCAGAGAACCCCTGAAAAGTACAAGGACTCCAGTTGCAAGGGCAATTAGCAAATGAATTATCCCTCCTGTCTGAATGGTCAGTAATGAGAGGGATTTATTTGTTGAATGTTAGGTGGGACAGCTATTTGTTAAATGTTTTCCGAATTAAGATGAACACTCCTCAACAAAAGAACCAATCCAGTTTCATGGATGTTATGTAAGGTTTCCCTAAAATTAAACATAATTCGCCAACATCATTTTGGCTTAGTAAACATAATTTTGAGCAAGTATCATTTATATTTTATTTATAAGGCTATTTTTTTAATGAATCTTCATGTGAAGAAGAAAACTGTAGAACTTTCTAAGTTAGAGCCTCAGAATAGCAAACTTTAGAGATGAGAACATATTTTACAAAAGTAAATTTTCAGCAGGATACTATAAGAGAGATTATACAATAATGCCTTTAATTATTTTGGGGGATTGAAAAAATCGCCCCTCTATTAAATATATAAAATCAGTGAGTCCATAGGTGGATCACAGACAGTAAAAGTATCTACTCCATATGTCTACACAAAGTTTGAAAATTTGATCTCAACCAAAGAATTAGTTCATTGTAACCATACCTGAGTCACCTTTCTAGGTGCTGGGAATATAGAATAAAAGGAACAAAGCAGAAGTCCAGATTTCATGAAGGTGAATTCTAGTGGGAAGAGATATACAACAATCTTTAAAAGATTGACGAATTTCCAGCTCCTGTATTTACACAAAGTGTACCAACGCATTTTGAAGACTTTGTGTATACAAAGGACTGTGATCATCAGTTTTAAGGGGGTGAATCTACTTATTGACCTTGCACACAGGCAGTAGCATGATGAACATGCTACAAATTGCTTGCATGTTCAGAAGAAGGAAGCACTGCCAAAATTCAGAAATATACCAGGCAGCTTGGCGGGGTCCGGGGAGGGATGTTCTATGCCAATTTCATAGCAATTGATTATATACACAATAAAGCATGAGTGATTTTCTATGGAAATCTGTGCAAAATTATAAAATCCTGCTTCACTTATGGGAGTGAGTCACCACTTACATATTGATTCTATGGCTGCCTCTTGATGGGAAGAGAATTCAGCCTTTATTAAGTCCAAGCCCTGCAATGCACCACTGAAACCAGATAAAAGAAGGTTGTCACAATGATCCAAACACACACCGAGAAAATGTCCAGGTCTTCAAAGTCTGCACCAAGAAACTACACAATAGAAGAAAATGCTTGATTCCAAAACATACCAACTTCTCTCACTAATCAAATATTCAAATGCCAGTTTAGTTGATGCGAGGAATGAAGTGAAAGTTTGCAATGCAATAAGGTTAATTTCTCTGAAGAGCTCTTACTCTAAAAGTTCAGACAGTCTAATTTCCACATTTGAAATAAATTTTCATGCCAGATCTTTTGCAAATTGAGGAGTGCGCATTCCATCTTTGGCACTGTGTTCTTTCCTACGATACTTTGCATCGTTGCTCGTGTTTAGAAAACCAGAATTGACCCTGAAATTTTAAGAAAGTAGAGGTAAATATATTTCAACATTACTGCCAGTTAACCTTTTCTGATTCAGTCACTCCAGTATGCAATGTCACTAACAAATGATGGAAGGTCTTAAAGTCATCGTGTAAGAATTCACACACTCAATACCACCAACTTCACTCTTGTTCCCTCGGGTGTAGTCAGCAGTACAAACCCTGCTGTCGGTGTTCCATAAGCACTTACATTTTCTCGGTCAGAGGTAACGCAAATGGGTTTGATGTCCATGTCTTTCTATGATGGTATGTATCAGTTTTTCTTTTTGGCAGGTAGTTCTTGTAATATAAATGCTCTTTCTGTTCCATTACTCATATCCTTTTCATCAGCATCGTGCTTGGCTTAACCTTAAAGTCAAGTTTATTTTAGAGAACTTAAGTTATTTTGTTAATGTCTGCTTCATGATTAATTTCTGTATTCTTTTCTAATGCAGAATATCACTTATTTATTTATTTATTTATTTTTTATTTATATTGTTGTTCAAGTGCAGTTGTCTCCATTCACCCCACCCCCACCCTCCCCCACACCACCCACCCCCATCTCCCACCCTCAAATATTTTCTGAGTGGCTGCCATGTCTAAGACACTCTTCTAGGGGCTGGGATATAGAATAAAATGTAAACAATCAGATTTCCAGCTTTCATACAGCTTATGTTCTAGTGGGAAGAGATACAGAATAAACAAATAAGTAAGTCAAATGCATAGAGCATCCAGTGGTAAGTGCTCTAGAGAGAAGAGAAATAAACCCAAGCATGGAGGGAGTGTGCAGTAGGCAGGTGAGAGGCGACTCGCCATATTGAAGATGGTTAACAGAAGCATCAGCAACACAGTGACAGTCTGGCAAAAAGTAGAAAGACGTATAGGAACAGAGCACGGAGTCCTCTCAGGGAAGAGGGTTCTAGACGCAGGAGACAAACACCAAGACGCAGCAGTAGAAGTATGCCTAGTGTGTTCAAGGGAGAGCAAGAAATATTTAGCCTGAGTAACTTGAATGATGCATTTTCTCTTTGCTGAGAGAGTGAAAACTAAATGAAGATAGGGTTCAGATAGTGAATGAGCATCAGAATTTCAGGTTTGGAAATACTCATTTTGAGATATCTATTAGACAGCCAAGTGGATAGATCAAATATCAGGTTTATATAACCATCTGAAGTTAAGAGAGAGGTCTGGGCTGGAGATGTAGATATGGGAGACCTCACTGTGTGTGTGTGTGTGAGAGAGAGAGAGAGAGAGAGAGAGAGAGAGAGAGAGAGACTCTTAAAGTCATGTCATGAGAGTGGATAAATGAATATAATAAGAAAGAGAAATGGTACAAGGAAAAATGTTGAAAACTGTGTAAACTGTGATTTCTAACTGGACTATGTCTATCCTGGGAATGCCCATAAGACTTTCTAAGGACTATTAGGCTGGAATAGTTTTGGGAAAATCCATTTGCATGTCCTCAACATTGATACGACTAATTATGGCTAGAACTGATTGGCAAGAAATCTTTCCAATGAGCTTCTGTATGTTCTTATTTCCCCTCTTTCCTTTCCAAATACTTTCCCTTTATGCACTTCACAAACAAATGATACACTGTTCACACATCGTGAATCTTCCTACGTTGCATTGCCCAGGTGTTAATAACTTAGGATTTCAGACAAGGAGAAATGTGGAAGTATGAATTTCTAATTGAAATCTAATGACCAAGAACACATTTTTATACACCTCATCACAGGGTTTCCAAGTCTATCGCCACAAAATTGGATGGCTTTAGTACAGTCATTACCTAAAACATTAGTAGAAGTAATTTGTGATGATGAATCATTTAATTTGGGGGCATATCATTTGAAAGATGATCAAAGAACCAAGTTTCCTTTGTATAAGGAAGCCCCTCCTATTCTCAGCCATGTGCATGAGGTCCCTCAGGGGGCGCACCTGTAACAATGACAAAGTGGACTATACCTGAAGCAGAGTAATAACTCATATTCACTGAGGGGTGCATGAACTAAAATAAAGGAGAAATCTCTGTACAGAGCATAAAGGAATACAAGTGGTTATGTTGGAGAGGGAGAAAGGGGAGGCTCCCTCGTTGCTGTTCACGCTCTGTCTCCCGAATGGCGGTTACCCGAGTCTGCATTGTTATCAATTATGAAGCTCTACATCTTTGTTTGGTGAATTTTTCTAAAGGTGTATTTCACAAAATAGCAGCTTAAAGTGATGCCAGAATAAAAAATTCTGTGGTGGGAATGCAATAAAAAGAATCGTCTCGGGAGAAAAGGGGATGGCGTGTGATTTCCTTCTACTAAAGGAACCTGCATTCAAGTACTGTAAATGGAGGAAGGCATGCAGCAATCTGCTGTCATTTAATGGTTTCATTAGATAGACTTATCAGTGTGATGTCATAGTTGTATGTGTAATGATTGCATTTCAAAAATGCGGGCACTTGTAGCTGCGTCACTATTTAAACTTAAGATGAAAATATTTAGTTGTCAACCAAAAAAAAATGGGCAAGAGGTATACAAATAAAAAAAAAGGTACACTGGTTTAGAGGCCATAGCCCAGGATTGTGACACTGAACTGTTGACAGAACCGAAGGAAAACTGGAAGCAACGTATGAAAGGCATTTCTCTGAGGAGGGCATGCTTAGCTCTGTCAACACATAATATGCCGCGAGTTTAGCTAAGATGAAGACTGAAACGGCACCACTGGGTTTAGCAACTAGTGATCATAGGGAACCTCGACACAAGCTCTTTGGGAAAGTTGTTGGGAAAAAAGCCTAATTGCACTGTGTTTAAGAGGAAACAGGAGGAGAGGAACTGAAGACCGCGAGCCTAGACTAATCTTTCAAGAGTTTTGCTTTAAAGGGAAACAGCTGGACAGTGGTATGAGGTCAACCCAGGGTTTTTCTTCTCTTTCCTTTTAGTTTATTTGTATTTGTTTAGATGAGAGAAAGTACAACATGTTTGTGTGCTGGTGGCAATACTCCAGTTAAGAGGGAATAAAATGATAATGCTGGAAAGAGAGGGGGATTACTGGAGCTGTATTCTTGAGTAGGTGCAAAAGGATGGTGCCTGGAGTAGAAGTGGAGGAATTAGCCTTACTTAACAGTAGTTCTTGCCCTGCCTGCTGTGGCTCGGTGGATTGAGCACTGGCCTGCAAACCAACGGGTCGCCTGTTCCATTCCCAGTCAGAGCACATGCCTGGGTTGCAGGCCAGGTCCCCAGTAGGAGGCATGCAAGAGGCAACCACACATTGATGTTTCTCTCCATCTCTTTCTCCCTCCCTTCCCCTCTCTGAAAATAAATAAAATCTTAAAAGAAAAAAAATGTTTTGAAAAAGTAGTTCTTGCACGGCACAAATGGGGAACATGGATCACATGGATGGAGCTGGGAGTTGGGTAGACACGGTTCCAGGGCTGTGTGCAGTTCTCTGCGATTGTTTTTAGTTTTCAATGTAACTGGGACAAAATTATCATCTTGGTGTGAGAAATCGGGGTGGGAGTGGTTGACAGGGATGAAGAGAGAATAGAATCTGTGAACTAGTCATCTGGACCATGACAGGCTAAACAGAGTAAAGGGCTTAAAAAAGGGTCCCCAGAGAGTAATGGTCATGAATTTAAAGTGACGCCCCAGTAAGCACAGCTGCTGTCTTCCTCAGATGTTCAGTTTTTCTCTCAAGATGTAGAGTAGGCAAAGTGTTGGGTTTAGTTATCTTTGGGCCCCACTTAAGCAAGTAGTACACAATGAGAAAGTTATGAATGAATGACTGAAATGATGGTCCTGAACTTAATGTACCATATTTTGCCATGTATAATGTGCACCCATGTTTTAGCACTACCCATGTATAATGCTCATACTTATTTTTCCCTCAAACATTTGGGCAAAAAAGTATGCATTTTACATGGCAAAGTATAGTAGGTACTGAGGAAGATGAAGGCACGAGGAAGGGGAAGAATAGTGAAAAGCTCATTGAACTAAATGGATAATGCATGGTAGGTCCTCGTGGGGTGAACTTATTGCTGGAGTCTCTATTTCCCTTCCTCTTTTTCTGCCTCCACTGTGGAAATTTTTTGTTGTTTTGTTCTACCTCCAAATGGCCTTAAAGAAGTTACTTAATCTCTCCATGCTTTGGTTTCCTTATTTTTAAAATAGAACTCAGCTCATTAAATTGTTGAAAAGATAGAGTATTTTTGTATTTTTGTTATGAAACATATGTAAAGCCTTTGGAAGAGTACTTGGCATCTACTAAATAGTCTATGAGTGTTAACTATTGATGTTATGATAATCCCTCCTTAACGCCTTTCCTTCTTTACGTGTCTGTTAAACTTCTACCATGTTCTGCTGCTCTGAGAGATACTGAGATGAATAACACAGGTTCCTCTGCCTCTAACATGCTCACATGGCATCCATGCTAAGAGAGGTCACTGAATTGGGCACTCTGGGACTTTAAGAAAATAAGCATCTAACAATGCCTGAGCTGATTTCTTGTAGATGAGAAGGAATTAGACACATGGAGGTTGTTTGATGGAAACAGGAGACAAAGGTGGTATCTAAAGTGATGATCGTTAACACAATGACATTGGAAAATATAAGAATCCTCATGGTGGGTTGAACCTGTTCTCAAAAAGGCAAGTAATTTCTGGGGCTTGATGTGCAAATGACACATATTCTGTACTTGCATACAAATTTTGGGGCTACTTTTTAGTGACCTAATACTGAGTAAGATACTGAGTGTCTATGTATTTGTACCCTATAATCAGAATTAGCTCATTTCAAAGAGTTTTCTGAGATACTCTAAAGTAATTCTGTACTAGGAAATCTGGCTTTTGAGAAATGCTTGACAAAGGTTCTGAGCTTTTGCTGCATATACACACAGATGCCAGAATATTTCTGAAAACTTCAGGAAAGATTTTTTGTTATCAGTGCATCATAGTGTTGCTTGATTTGGTGGTGGTCTCCTTCTGTTGCTTCTCTTACAAAAATTTTCTATTGTCTTGGCTTTATCAGTATCCCTTTTGTTGTAAATGTTCAGCCAATTCTATAGTGTATGGCAACATATATTTACAGTCTGGGGATTATTCTTTCTGATAACTAAACCTTAAGAGTTGTATGTATTGAAACTTAAATATAAATCATTCATGCTTCTATCACTAATGCAGATGTATCTTTAATCTCAGCTAAGTTCCTTGTAATTGACTTTTTCTTGGTGATATGCTACCTTGCACTGAATACTATTCAAAAAATCTTACAACTTATTTTTAAGATAAGTTGTAATAAAAACACTGGGCAATCTTAAAATTTATAGTATATTTTAATAATAAAAATCATGTATATAATTTCAATTATTTTTATTAAGTCAATAATGAGTTGTTTGTTTGTTGCTAGAAAAGGTTTCTGCAAATTTGATTATTATTTTCACTCCATACATCTATATCTATATCTAAATTTTTAAGTTAACAATTGGAATGGAATGGGGTTACATGATCCTTGGAGTCTTGGTCCTTGTGGTAGACAGACTGTCTCCACAAATATTTCCATGTCTTAATCATGGGAACCTGTGACTAAGTTACCTTACATGTTAAAATGAGTTTACAAATGTGATTATATTAAGAATCTTGATATGGGGCTATTATTCCAGATTATCTTGTGTGTCCAGTATAATCTTAAAAGTCCTTATAAGAGGAGGAGGGAGGAGGGAGAGTTTGAGTCAGAGAAAGAAATTTGATGATAGGAGAAGTCAGAGAGATTTAAAGATGTTGCACCATTAGTTCTGCATATGGAGGAAGAAACTACAAGCCAATGAATGCAGACGGCCTCTAGAAACTGGACATGTCAAGGGTACCTTCTCCCAGAGCATCCAGAAGGAAAGCAGTCCTATCTACAACTTGTTTTAGGACTTCTGACCCCAAGACCTACAAGATAATAAATTGTGTGTGTGTATGTGTGTGTGTTTTAAGTGACCAAGTTTGTGGTGATTTGTTACAGCAACAGAAAACCACTACAGTCCTACTTTGAGCGCTGCAATCATTTAAAAAAGCATTGAGAAGAGTCATGATAGGCGTATGGGACAGTAGCCACCTGCAAGGCAGCCCACCTCTTTGGACTCGTTGGACTCAGAGAACCATTTGAAGGGCACTCTGAACCCATCTTCGAGGCTCAGCAATGATCTGCTTTCTCTGGGAGAGAATATCGGATCTAATTTAAGACTTTGATTTTTCAAATGTAGTAAACACATAAGTAGAGAAATTTGGAACTGTGGATTCATAAATACCTACTGAATCATCTCCGGTTACTCAGAACCTCATCAGCACTGCCACTGCGGCCTTCAAAATTCATGACCTAAAACCCTAGGGTTGAGAGCCCACATTCACGTCCATTCCTGAGTATGTTTCTCCACCTGCATGAACTCGAAATCCAAGCACTCCTAGTTGTTGATTGAATTGCATTATAGATGTCTCTTAGTCCCTTCTAAAAGTAATACAGATTACTACTGCCTTTCCTTTACTGTTTGTAAACAAGAAATGCAAGTGGAATATTTGGAAGTTATTCCAGGAGAAGGCTGTAAAAAGCTGTTCTAATCTATGCAAATCTATAGAGAGCTTTAATAAATTATCAAACTTCATTCCTCAAGCAAGAAATACTGTTTGGTTTGAAATCGCAATAGTTTAGAGGTTGAGAACTACTTAAACATTGCAAATAGTTTAACCAGCAGTCCACTGAGCATGTAGTTATGGAAATAGCATCCGATTGCCTTCTCCAGATGCTTCTATAAACACATTTTTAAAACATTTTTAAAATCTCTTCTAGTTGCTTTCCCTAAGTTGAATATTTTAAAGGTATACTAGAGTAACAAACAGGTTTTACTTAAGATGCATTGAAATGTGCTTTTAACGAACAAGTCCCTAAGAGTGGCATGACTCTTGTATTAGGATTACTTCCTTCATGACATAGGAACAAGACTTCTTGAGAGATGTGTTTTATGGAGGTGTTGCTCATTGAAAAATACTGGACAGCTGACTTAGTAGATCTTAGCTGGTGTCTTGGTCACACAGCAAGTTGGATTAGACACGGGCCTGCCTCCTAGCGGGAGCTGGAGCTGAGCGACCAGTGAGACTCCTGGCTTTATTCTTTCTTTCATCCTCTGCCAGGCTGTTTTCTTTGAATCATTTTTCAATTGTTATTCTAATACAGTTATCCTGATTGTTTCCCTCTTGACCTCCTTTGCCCATCCCACCCCTGCTCCCAGAGTCAATTCCCACACTGTTGTCCATGTCCATGGGTCATTCATACATGTTCTTTGACTAGTCCTTTCCCCTTCTTTCCATTATCCCCTTCCCCCCTCTCCTCTGGTCATGGTCAGCCTGTTCCATGTTTTCATGCCTGTGGTTCTATTTGTTCATTAGTTTGTTAAGTTCATTAGATTCCTCTTATAGGTAAGATCATATGTTGGTGTCTTTCACCAACTGGCTTATTTCACTTAGCATAATGCTCTCCAGTTCCATCCATGCTGTCACAAAAGGTAGCAGTTCCTCCTTTCTTTCTGCTGCATAGTATTCCATTGTATAAATGTACCACAGTTTTTTGATCCATCCACCCATGATGGTCACTTGGGCTATTTCTAACACTTGGCTTTTATAAATAATGCTACTATGAACATAGGGGGTCAACAATTGGGGAAGAGATCAAAAAGTATCCAGAAACAAATGCAAATGAACACCCAACAACCCAGTATCTATAGGGCACAGCGAAGGCCGTGCTGAGAGGGAAGTTCATAGCAATACAGGCCTGCAGTGCTGTTTTTGCAAATCCGTCTAGAAAAGAAGTGCAGGCAGCTATTACCACATATTGATGTAGATGAAAAACCCTAGAATGTTAGTAAGAAAATTGTACAACTGGAGAAAACATGAGCCCAAATTATAAATGTCTGAGATTGTTAAAGGCTTAAAATGACCCTTGATTCCCCCCTTTTAGTAGGCATGCAGCAGAGCACAAAAGCTATGCAGCCCACAAGGAAGATATTCTTATGTAATGCCCTCTGCAGACGGCAAACAGGGCAGAGCCACAGATCATGGAGAAAGGAATGGACTTGAGACTCCTCTGCCAGGCAGCAAAATCAGGGCCTAATTAAGCAACAATTCTCTCCTGTTCTCACCTCCCGAGGGGGATCCTCACCACCACTGCTTAGTGGGATTTCAGGATTGTTGTAGATCAGGTTAGCATTTGCCATGTGTCTTTTATTCTTCCATTTACAAAAGGGGGCGTTTAGTGCAGTTACTCTGGGGCTCTGTTCTGCTACTGTACATTATATTTAGAGAGCCTAGGCTTTGAACTTAATGCCATGGTAAATGGGACTTTTGGACTGACTTCTTTGAGGAACTGTCAAGTATATTTTCTGTGGGAGAGGCAGAGCGAGCTCAGTGTCTGGTAACGTGAAGGACAGAAAGTCCTCGTTCGTAACATTGCTCATTAAATGTGTTCAGCTTTCCACATCCTGGGCATGTGGAGTGCTATACATTCTTTCTCACTGTTGAATGAGTTATGTGAGCAGATCTGGCCAGTGGGTTATGATGGGAGTGAGATGTCACTTCCAGAATGGAGCTTTTCATGGTGGTGCACGACTCACGGATGCCCAGCAACGTTTGAAGCAGCTGCTCCATCAGCCTTGGTCCAGAGAGGTTAACCGTAAAGCAGAATTCACAGCCGACCCCCAACACACAAGAAGATGAGTGAGAAATAAGTTCTGTTCTTATGAGCAATAAAGGGATGGGGTTGTTTATTACATTACAATGCTGACTTTCCTGATGGTTGTAGTGACGTCAAACACATTGCTCCTTTAATAAAAACAACACATTTTCCAAATTAAATGGTTAAACATGTAATGGTTAGACTGCTGAGGAAACATGATGAATCAAGGATGATTTTTGAAATCCAGTTTATCTTTGAAATGTGTTGGCCCTATGATAAAGTTCAAACCCAGAAAAGCATGATACTTTTTCTTGTGAAGAGCAGGTTAACTTTTAAAATTGAGGTTATTTTCTTCTACTTACAGCATTTACAGTCACAACCACGGCACAGTGATGGCAGGATAATGGAAGCTCATATGCGTTTTACTTCCCATCTCTCCCCAGGACGCTTAGCAGTTTCTCTCAATCTTCTGGTTGCTTTCTTGAAACAGTTGGAACTTAAATGCAGAGAGACAACACTGTCCTACAGCTTTTAACTGCCAATTAAGCAGGTTTCAATTGATGAATCTATCTAACATGTGATTAAAAGAGAGTTGTTTTTTTTTTAAGGTTTTTACGTACTATGAGTACTTCACTTTCCTACCTGAGCAGATAGGGTTAAACATATAAATTTTAAAAAATCTTTCTATAACAGCTGATGGAAAGTAAAATATTTGTACAGTCATATCTCTTTTCTGTGCAAATTTTGATAATATTAGATTATATTTATAGGGATATCAAGCAGATAATTACCTGAAATATTATCATTATAAATTAATAAAAAGATCCTGATTAGGCAAAAAGTGTTAATATCAAAATATCATATGTATCAGAAATATACATATCATATATATATGATATTATAGCATGTGGCTCCTTTTGTAATTAATGGCATGTTGATTTGTAGATTTCTTACCATGACCTATTTCTCTATCCATCCATGGACCTCACATTGGAGGAAGACACAGAGATTTTCCTTTCTCTCCCTGTATTGAGTTTTATAGTAGCAAAGGCTGATACAAGATGGTAAAAAAGTTGAGGGGAAAATATAGACCTTGTTTACTTAAAGTAGAAAACCTCAACATTGGTCTCCATAGCCACCCAGAGCCCTGTAAGGCTGACCGCCCTCTTGTCTAGTGGTTCCTAATGTTGGCTGCGTCATAGATCACGTGGGAGCTTAAAAATTCTGATGCCCAGCACCTGAGTCAAATAAATATAAATACTTTGGGGAATGGGACAGTTAACTTCATAAGTCAACTCGACAAGGAGATGCGGTATTCAGAAATTTGGTCAAACATTATTCCTAGTGTTCCGTAAGGGTGCTTTTGGATGAGTTTAATATTTAAATTGATAACTAAGTAAAGCAGGTTGTCTTCCCTAATATGGACAGGCCTCACCCAATCGGTTTAAGATCTGAGTAGAACAAAGACCGACCCTCTCCTGAACAGGTGGCAATTCCTTCTGCCTTTCTGCTTTGAGCTGGAACATTTTTTTTCCTGCCTTCAGACTTGAACTGAAACACCTGCTGCTTCTGGCTCTCAAGTCTGCTGACCTTCACATTGGGATACACGCCATCTGCTCTCCTGGGTTTCTAGCTTGCCAGCTGAAGATCGTGGGACCTGTCACCTCACCTCCATTATCGTCTCATCCAATTCCTTACCATAAATCTCTGCAGACAGAGAGACAGTCAGACGTGATTTCATGGGGCCAATGTAAGACGAGGAGTCATGTTTGTCACATGCTGTCATGGTCAAGAGCCAGAGGGCCGACCTCTATATTCTCTTTCGCCCCACGATGATGATCACAAATGTTTAGAGAAAGGATGCTCGGTGGGTCTGGTTCCTGGGGTGAAGGTGATGCGGAAAAACAGTGAAGTCAACTTGAAATGGGGTACAACTGACCAAGAGAGAGCAGGAAGCATGAGTGGGAAAGAAACATTATTACTGTGAGTTGTCTGTAAGAATCTTTTAGAATTTTATTTACATGTATGTACAGTACCTGATCTACCAACTCCAAGGCCATTCTGCCCTGGGTTCATTATTATGTGGGATAATATATTTTCTTAAGGGCTAAGGCATTTGGGTCATGGTTTTACATTGTTTGAATCTGTAATTATTCAAATTGTGCACCAAGAAAACTTCTGTCAAGCCTTCAAACCCTACCTATAGTTCGGCCTTCCTTGGGTCTTCCCTGGTATCACAGAATAGTGTCATCCTTCTAGTTTCTGTCACACAGCTGTACATACCTTTCTCATCCCATGCATGAGAATGATTTGTAATATTTTTATATTGCCTACCCACCAGTCAACAAACTCCCCAATGGGAAGATGTATGTCTTTTCCATCCTCATTTCTCAGACATCTAGACTAGTGCCAAGCACTTAATAGAATCCAATACACATTTTTGTCTGAAATAAATCAAATATTCCCTTAATGTGGAAATGACAATACTTTGCTTGTTTATAATCATCTTCATTATTTTCTGTACACACACTGAGAATCACACATCGCGATGTTATGATTTTGCTAACACCATCAAACATGATGTAGAAAGGATGAAAGTAAAATATATTGACTTTACCTGTAATTTCACTCTTTCCATGGTTTTTTTCCTCCTTCTGGATCTTCCTAGGTTCCTTCCCTGACCATTTCCCTTTGTCTTCGAGAAGCTCCTTTAGCCTTTCTGTCACGGCAGGTCTGCTGGCAGGACAAATTCTCCCGGCAGTCTTCCGCCCGGGAATGTCTTGCTCTCCTCTCCCCCATTGGAACGGCATCACTTGATTGTCCTTTCTCCTTCAAGCTGTGGTTTTCCTGGTTCTCGGTACAATGAGTGCTCTACCTAACGTATCCTGGAAATTGTGTTTGTTATGCTAGGAGACTCATGGGGCTGTTTATATCTCCTCTTTTAGCTTGTAGTCACTGTGTTTAGATTCAGCACATGGGTTCTGGCCTACTTCTGTGGGCTGTAGTCCCCGTGACAGGGAAGTTGTCTCAGCCTTTGCAATGCAGCTCTGGCCTGTTTGGCTATCTTGATGCTGTTGGGGCTTCTACTCTGTTCCTGCTGGCGCTGCCTGTGGGAGCTGAACATCCTCTGCCAGTGTGGGGAGGAGAACCAGAAGATTCTGAATGTGGGTATCTTATGCCACTAAGTGGAGGGCAGGGAAATCTGGGCTACAGTGATATTGCTGGGGGTGGATCCCCTTGCCTGACAGTGTCTCAGTGACTGTGCAACAGTGGATTGGTTGGTCTATGAGGACTTAAAAGAGGCCCTTTACGTGGATCTCAGCCAGCTGCTGCCCTAGGTATGGAGTGGGTTTTAGGGCTCTCCAGCAGGTCTCTCCTCACCTTTCCCACCACTGTGTGGGATGGAAGGAAAACCCAGGAAACCCCTGTGCTGCCATTCCTCAGGTCCTGAACTCCACTGTGGGTCCACGCTCTTCTTCCTAGCTCTCTGAGCCCTCCCATCATCATCTGATACATTATTTCCAGGGCGTTTAGTTGTACTCAGAGGGGAGGGGTGCAGGTATGCGAGCCTCTAACACCTTGTTCCAGAACTGGCAGTCTCCAAGTGCTTTGTATAATAAATTATTTAAACTACACAACTTCTTTGAGGCTGGATAATACACAATCCATTATTTTCCATATATGGTAGGTTATCAAAGACAATTAAAATTAGTAAGATCCTGGCTAAAACCCCGAGGAAGAGGAACACACAGGTGAAACACACCCATGCACAAATATATATGTGCACACGCACACACACACAAAGAGGTGTGGCTGTAACCCTGCATAGATTTACAGCTATAGTATAACGTAAAGCAATTTGGAATGGGTGAGTAAGTTTTGGGAAGTTACTTTATTTGGATATACTTTTTTTTAAAGATTTCATTCATTTATTTTTAGAGAAGGAAGGGAGGGAGAAAGAGAGAGAGAGAGAAACATCAATGTGCGGTTGCTGGGGGTCATGGCCTGCAACCCAGGCATGTACCCTGACTGGGAATCAAATCTGCGACACTTTGGAATTTTGATATACTTTTTTAAATGGCATTAGAATTCACATTTTATTTTTTATTACATTAACCAATGTAATGGGAAATCATACATGGGAATATGTTCACTTATGATCACAATGAAGAACACAGCATTATGAGTTATTATTTCTTACAAAAGAAGATAGCACTAGTTAGCAAGACACAAAGTGATACTTTTAGGTTTTCAGACATTGTCTTTATTCAGAAGTTAGACTTCTTTGTTCATACTTACAGACTCTTCTGTACGTAATGTTTTCCTTTCCCTACATTTTCATGGACTTGCTTTTTATTCACGTCTCATATGTGGTAGAATTTCTATGATGTTTTGGTGGGTAACTATTCCTTTTGTCTTATGTAACTAAGGAGACGGTATCTGGAGTCATGAAAAGGAAATAAAGTAATCCTATTAATATGGAAAGGGAATAAGAAGGGTTGCCTCAAGTCAGATTATATTCCCTTCAGTGAGTCTCTACTACATGTTTTAATGTTGTTTTTTTTTTTTGCATTCATCGTCCTCAATTAAAAATAATAACCATAATGCAAATAACATTAATAGATTATTTTATAGTTTATATAAGTTCACATGCGTAGCTTTAACTGAATTGTTATAAATTTCCTTTGCTCCATAAATTAGTGGGAGGCCTAGTTCTTTGGACCAAGGCTGGTTGGAGTAAGATCTTGGCTCCAGCCTTTCCTGGCTGAGCGACTTGGACAGGCTGTTTAACCTCTCTTTAGCTTCATTTTCCTCATCCCTAAGTTAATGCAGGAAAGGTATTCAACCTTTTGTCCCTCAACTATAAGATAACACAGTTTTCAAGGAGGATGAAATGAGGAAACAATGTGAAACACTTGGGATAATACCTGCATATAGTAAATATTTAACAAATATTACTTAGTCTCTTCATTTTATATTACGCGATGACCATCTGGTTCTATAGAAAGCACACGCAGGAAATGGCTATGCAGCGTACCTTGCACTAACTTGTTTTATAGCAAAATAAGGTGGATTTAAGCTTTCTTTATCTGCGTTTCCAGAACTGCCGTTCAGAGTTAAAGAAAGAGAGCAGTGGACAGTCCTGAGGAGGACGCTCACTGCCTGTCGCAGAGCAGTCACTTTAGAGGTCAGAGCTCTTGTTTTACGACATTCCTTCCAACTGTAGCATTGCCCTGTAGGAAACTGTGACCGCGTGCGCCGAATAACCACCACTTTGGACTGAGGCCAAATTGGAATTCTCACGTGTGTGGGTGCTTTACCAGCGAGCTAAAAATGGTTTTTACATATTAAACTTAGCAATTGATTTGATGATAGGAAACACTTACTTTGGAGCCCAATTAAGTAAATTGTTACCGCCTCAAACAGAATTCCATAATTCTCCTTGGTAGATCTGTGCTATAAGAAGCTATAATCAACTGTCATAGTTTTAATTGCATCAGGAAAACATTTGTGGAAATGTGTTTTCTTTATTTATTATATTAAGCGTCTACATAACGTCCTTGACTTTGACTATGGGCCTGCAAAGCCTAAGCACTCAGTATCTGGCCCTTTGCAGAAGAGGTGTGCCCACACTTGGGCTAAGACACTAACGTGATGCTTTGTATGAGAAAACGGATTTTTGGCCATCAGGAAGGTGTTTACTTGGAACATATTTTTCAGTGGTAGTTATGAACTGCCTCTGTTTACCAGATTTGATTTGTATCTAAAATACAGAATATTTAGCTTGGGGGGGTTGCAAATGTTTATTTTGAGTCATGTTAGACTACAGCGAATTTCTTTGTAATTTTAGCACGCTATTACGACCCTGTAAGGAGAAAGATCAACCTTTTTGAACTTTGCAGAAGGAGCCTGCAGAAAGGTGGGGGGGGGGGGGGTGCTTGTCCTTTCCCTCTGAAAGGACACAGAGAGACCTTTTTCTTCTGTGCAAAGTCAGAAAGCACACTCTTGGACTTAGTAGGAAAAAGATTAGGCGATTTAAAACTATAACTGTATTTCCTCTTCCTCAATGGTTAAATTCTTGCAAATTTATTTTAACCTCATAAAACTATTAACATTTTCACTGTGTATTTTCCCTCGGGCTTTTAAATGTTAATGAGTTTTTTAACCTGCATCATTGAGCATTAACTATTTCTTTTACCTTTTTTTTTTGTTCTTGCCCAAGGATCTTACATATTTAGTGTTCAAATGTCACTTTACTCCAACTTCACCTCCACAATATACTTTTAATTGGGTAGAGGACAAGTCACTGCATAGGGCACTCAAATGACAGAACTTGAGAAACAGTTTATTATTATATTTATAAACTAGGATGTGGTATCATACCAGAACACTGATTCCTACTTTGCCACTTACTAGCTATATGAACGTGACCAATTGAATAAATTCCTGTGAGTCCCAGTTTTCTTAACTATAAGCCTACAGTTTAGAAAATAACCTCTGACTCAGAAGACTGTTGTGCAAATTAAAAGAACTTACTCAGTGTTTGAAATGCAGACATTACTTAATAACTATAGTTATATTATTACCGAGAACTGGGAAGGATTTATGCTTCAGCTGGTCTAATCCCAATATTATACAAATGAGAAAAACTAAGGCCAGAAAATCTAAGTGACCTATCTTCACCCCTCCCCAAGAATTCCCACTTATCAACACAGCCAGGCTTCAAACTTTTCATTTTAATTCCCCTGAACCTCCAACAAGCAACTATTTTTTAAAGATTTTACTTATTTATTGTTAGAGAGGGAAGGAAGGGGGAGAGAGAGAGAGAGAGAGAGAGAGAGAGAGAGAGAGAGAGAGAGAGAGAGAGAGAGAGAGAGAGAAACATCAATGTGCGGTTGCTGGGGGCCGTGGCCTGCAACCCAGGCATGTGCCCTTACTGGGAATCGAACCTGTGATGCTTTGTTTCTCAGCCCGCGCTCAATCCACTGAGCTATGCCAGCCAGGGCTAAGCAACTATTTTCTGGCAGTGGAAAACAGACTCCGCCCTTCCAAAAGAGTATTATGGGTCATCTTTATGGTAAAACCAATCATACCGTTTCCATTCTTTTGCTAATGAAATCCTGTAGGGTGGGTAGGGTTTGATCTTCTTACTCTTAAAGTACAACCTCAGCCCCACCCTTCCCAGGGTTCCTTCCCTACAAGAAATGACTTCTCATAGTAACAGTTAATTCAAATACCTGATCTAGACTCACACTGAAAAGAAACATTTTAGAAATGTTCACTTAGTAGTAGCAGTGAAAAAAGATACTGTCTTCAATATTGTCCTCACTCAATGAGCATCTAGATTTATGCCAGACACTGTGCTATTAATTTGAGAGATAGCATCCTAATCTTCATAATAATTATGAAAAGTAAGGATCGTTATTCCCATTTATAGGTAATATTTAACTGGAAAATATATAACACATTTTTTAACTGGCTGAGAAATCATATTTAGAGCAGCTTGCTTGGATGGAGGCTCTTTGCACTTCTCAAGGCCATGACTATGGAAAATGAGCCTAAACTCTTGTTGCCTCTGTGGGCTGTGCAAGAAAATATTTTGGTGCCCCCTAGAGGTGAACAGGAGAGTGCCATTGTTTAATGCCAGGGAAGGAGACAGCTGAAGCCAGCCCGTCCAGCAGGTGCTTGCTTACCTGGCATTAACTGGGGGCTTGATTCTCTGCACTTACTTGGCTCAGATACAACCACAGAGAAGCTCCAGAGAGAAGTGGCTCTCAGAATTTACTGGGCATTGACACCACTTGGAGGGCTTGTTAGAACCCTAGAATTTCTGATTACGTGGGTCTGAGGTGGGGTCTCAAAATTTGCATTTCTTATTACAGTTCCTTGTGTTTCTGCTGCTGCTGGCCCAGGCATCACACTCTGAGAACCACTGCCCTAGAGAATCATCTCAAAATTTAAGTGAGCTGCAGAAGCTGGTTGGGTTTCAACAATAGCCTTGGGGTGCTGGTGGTGCCGGGACACCCTTTCTCATCTGCTGCCTGGAGATGACCATAAACTGTGTACAGAGAGGTGAGCAAGTTTTGCCTGTGGGTGACAGTTTCTGACCAGCTAGAGATTCCTTGACCCCTGGGAGCTCCAGAGGTTCTATAGATAGAGGTGATTGTGGGAGAACCAGTTGAGACTTGAGGTGAGAGGACCCAGGTTCTGGTTTCAGCCCTGCCATTTAATCAGACCTGGCAGAAGACCAGCATTCTCACCTGAACACAAATAAAGCGGCAACCGTTTAGAATTACACTCTGGTTTTTAACCCTCTCAAGAAGCTTGGCACTCAGGAGGAATAAAACAAATTTTAGTTAAATATTAATCTTCAATGATATTAGGGTTCCGTATCTGTATTTTTAATACACAGACATTGTGAAAAATTATAATTAACATGAACATTTTTTGTAACTATGAAAGACTGCAGCATGAAAGTAGTTATGGAATTATTCTGTATGTTTCATGAATTTAATTGATGCTATTATTGTCACTTACCTTTGTTTTTACTCATATTTACCTCTTTTCTTTATCAATTCCCCCGTTTCCTTTCTCCCATACATCCTGATTTCACAAACTCTTTTTCTGAAAATGCAAATTGAGAGAACATGTTTTTTAGTTTTTAAAAACTATATGGGTTTTTAAGTGTCTAAATGGTTTTCTAAATTATTTTAGTAACAATTTTTTTTTCCCTTAATGTAACAGGAGACCAGAATTTTGACTTGAGTGGATTCCACTTCTGGTTAATCCAGGTCAGGACTTGTGGAGACCTCCCGCGGTGAGGAGAGGCACCACAAAAGGCTCCCTTTCTGGCGGGTGCACCACAGTCAGAGAGGATCTCAGGACTCCTTTGGGAACGACCTGGAATTAAGACCCAGACGTTAACGGTATTGATGCAATGTGAGGCCACCAAAATCACACTTCAGTAACAGGGAAGAAATAATACAATACTATTTGTAAAGATGAGAAATCTGGTCACTCATGTATAAAGTTGTGATGATTAGCTGAAAAGTTGATGACACAAATATATTAATGTGCCATGTCTCTCGTAGATTAGTTGCAGTCTTCTTTTCTTTTCTTAATGACATCCATTGGACATACCTTCTTATATAAATTTGCATCAAGTTAAAAAAAAATGTTTCTATAGGCCTGTGGCTCCGAATGCTATTTCCAGTTCTTTTCTTTGTTTTACACAGAAGGGAACTGGACCAGAAAAAACAAAATGAACCTGAACTCATGTCTGTGACTTGCATTGTGTAATGATACAAATAGCATTATTTATGGATAATGAAATACAGAATATGTTTTTACAATTAAAATATAGAGCAATGACTCTGTGGCGAATAAAGTTGAACATAAGCACATCTTGTTGCTGACAAGGGATAAAAATCATGAAATTGAGGAATCAGTGTGGTAGTAAACATATTTCGACCACCTAATTGACTGGCACAGACTAAAGAAAATTCACAGGGGGGTGGAAGGGCATGGAGAGGGATGGCAGAATTCTTCATCAGTGCTAGGTACTTGTTCTTTACCTAATTTCCCTTTCAAGAAAATGTGGCTGTGCCTTCCCCTTTCTCTTTCTTAAGGAAGTTACATAACAGAACTTTAAGCTAGAATCCAGAAGCACAAATAGGTCAATAAATGTTCAATGTTTTTGAAGTCTTTAAAAGAACAGAGCAGCGTATACTTTTGACATTAACTTAAGTATCCTAAGAGTTCCAATTCTCTTATCTAACGAGTAGCCTGTCTTTGGAAATGTCCTCAGAATGGCCTTCAAGTTTTCAAGGTCAGGCAGAATGAGAGGTGGAGGTGGCCATTATGAAAAGACATTTGGAAAAGCTCGGGTAGGAATAAAGGTAATGGGGATAGTCTAGACATTTCAGATGGAGTGTATTATTGTGTTAAAGAAATCGGTCAATTTCAGAGCTCCTACTATGTGTCCAGGGTATTGTTAAACGCTGGAAATAAAAAAGGAATTGGACAGATCCTCTTTCTTTCAAGTGGGTGACACATAATTATACAAGTAATTGTCACACCGTGAGAGTAGCATGAGGCTGGGGGTTTGCACAGATTCCTGTGAAAGGCCTGATGGAATCGGACAAGGAAGGGCTGGGTGAGGCGTTTAAATTCATGCAAAGTTGTTGACCAATCTGTGTGTCAATTCAAACCACCGGTGATTTTGGTTTTGTGGGGTGTGTGGGGGGCTGGGGAGCAGTAGCAGTTGCCAGACACACATCACACTAAAATGACAAAAAGAAACAAGGAAATTCTCTTCCAAAATATAGTGAGGAAAAAATATCCATAACTTCCCCGAAATAAAGCAAACCTTCTGGTACAGTGTGTGTTGCTAGGAATTTATTTTTTTCCCCTCCTAAGTGAGTAAAATCACACACACATTCAAGCCCTTGGAGTTTTGTGAGTGCATTATAAATTCAAGACGTCGGCTGAGCAGGGTGTTGTCAAGTGTGTGATTATAAGGAAAGGGTTAAACGGAAGGCGGTATTTCGGAAATGGGAAGGCTGGTGAGAAGGTTGCAAAACACCGTTTTCCAACTTGGAAAAACTCTGAACTTTGAAGCTCCCCAAAATACACATGTGTGTGTCTGTGAGCGCAGGGAAATCTATTTCGGTAGAATTTTTTTTTATTATTTTAAATCATAATCTCTCTCTCTCCCTCGCTGCGCTGCAAACACTGAGCAACCCCCTTCGGATCGCCTGGCAAAGGCTGCAGCAGAGGCACCGACTGGCGGGGCTGTCTGCGAGTCGCGTTCAAAGCCGCCCTCTCCCCATTCCCCCCTCGGCGGCGAACCACCATTTCCGAGGCTGGGTCACCTCTGCGGCCCCGGGCGGGGGTGCGGGAACCTCGTTCCTCCCGCAAACTTTACTGCGCGTGGGAGCCAGGGCGCGAGCCGAGGCGCGCGGAGACGCGCCACCCGCCACCACCGCCTCCGCCTGGCGCAGACCGCCGGGGCCTCACCTCTCCCCGGCGGCGAGGTGCGGGCTCCCAGCGCGCAGCCAGTGGGCGGCGCCGGGCGGCGCGGGGCGGGGCCGAGGGGTGGGGGCTCGGGTGGGTATATAAGGCCGGCGCCGGCTTAACTTCTGACTTGGGGTTATTTATTTGGGGAGCGTGCGGACCGCGCGAGCTGGTGGCGGCGGCGGCACTGGTGGCGGTGGCGGCGGCGGTGGCGGTGGCTGCCGCAGACGGTGGTTAAAAAAAAGGCGGCGGCAGCGGCGAGGGATGGGAGCGTCGTGGCTCCGCGGCGCTGCCAGGGACTGCCGAGCTTTCCGGGCACGGCGGGACTGCTGAGGAGAAAGAGGCGCGTCCGGGGGCCCCCAAAACCTTCTCCGGAGGCGCGGGGCAGGTTTTTTGTTCTGCTGCGCTGAGCGCCGGGCAGCCCGAGTGAACAACTCCAGTTACACCAGCGATCCACCTTCCCGCAGCCGCAGGAGGCTGGGGCTGCCTCGTCCGTCCTATTGTTTAGAGACTTGCCAGGAGCTCGGGAGTCAGCAGAGCCACCGAGTCCCCGCTCCCCGTCGCCGCCTCCCCTCTCCCCCCGTCTCCGTCCCTGGAGAGGGAGAAGCGGAAGCAGCCGGGAGAGGTGAGGGGGCCAGAAGCAGACGGGCTGCCCAGGACTGCGGACGCCGGACGCCGAGTCAGGTGCAGCGCCAGGAGACCGGCGTCGCGACGGCGGCAGGAGGACTCCCGCCGTGGCCGTGGCTGGCAGGATTCAAAGCCTGGGAAAAGTTCCTGCACTTTGAGCAGGAGGACCCACTTGTGGGCGGCTGTCGAGGGGCGGCCGAGGGGCTGCGCCTAGCCGGGGGAGCCCGCTCTTGTTTCTTCTACCTTTGCCATCAGGTGTCTGCTGCGGAGCTGCGCCGTATCCGGGAGACCAGAGGGTTTGACACGCGCGCGCACGGGACTGCCATTTAGCTGCCTCCTGGGCTCTCTTCGGAGTCACGAATCCCACTGGCCCAGCTGCCACCTCGCCATCTCCCCAGGACACTCCGGCAGGACCCAGGACGCGGACACCTCCACCTTGACCTTTCCACTCCTTCAGGCGGGCCTGGAGCAGCCCCCTGCCGTCCTCGCAGAAGCTCTCGTCCTCCACTTGGCCTCTTGGATTTTCTCTGCCAGGGTCTTGACTAGTGGATATCCAAGCCGGCTGAGGCGGCCCCATTGCCCTTTTGTCTTTTCTGCTTGACCTCGGGGAAGGCCCCGGTGCGGACCGTCGCCAAGGACGCCCGGCGGGAGGCGGGATTGCGGAGACATCATTCAGTGAAGTGCATGTGTGTTTGCAAACCGCCCTGGGCTGTCGGGAGACGGCGAAGACCGGTCGGGGCTGCCGAGGAGCCACAGGCCAGGGGGGAAGACGCGTGAGTGAGCCACGCTGGGCGCCTCGCAGTGCCTCCCCGCGCCCCCCGGGCTGCGCGCCGCCCTGTGCGCCCCCGAGCGCCATGCCCATTCGCCCGGCGCGCTCGGCTCCTGGCTCACGGGGCTCCTGCGCCTTCTAGCTTCGGAGAGCCCACTGTAATCAAGGCCACCATTGCTGTTGAGAACCTCTTGCCCTCCCCTCTGGAGTCGGATTTGCAGAAGGGGTCGTGGAATCCGAGTAGCCCCCTTCCCCGCGCAACTGGCTCCTGCATCTTCGCGGCTATTGGGAGCTCCAGCTCTTTTACCGCCAAGTTGATCTTTGCGACGCGTGATCTCCTCTCGGCTGCTCTGGGGTCTTCCTGCAGCCTTGGCCAGGCCGATTAATCTTCAGGACCTAAAGTTGCCCAAGGAGCGCCTGCCCTGCTAGAGGAGGGTGGAGGGGAGGTGGGAGGCGTGTACCTGTGTCAGCTCTTCTACCTTGAATATTATAACTGTTACTTCCATATTATTTTGTGCACATCTACCCGGACGCTGGGTTGCTAGCCCTGCACCAGACACTGGGCCTCAGCCACAGCGCAGTTTGCGCCGAGCAACGTGCTGAAGAGAAACCCCCGGCACTGGCGAGCGAGGAGGAGGCAGGGGAAGATGCCTGGCGTCGGCTGGCAGACGCTGTCCCTGTCTCTGGGGTTAGTGCTGGCGATCCTGAACGAGGTGGCGCCTCAAGCGTGTCCGGCGCAATGCTCCTGCTCGGGCAGCACAGTGGACTGTCACGGGCTAGCGCTGCGCAGCGTGCCCAGGAATATCCCCCGCAACACGGAGAGACTGTGAGTATGGGCTCTTCCTCCACCCCCCACCCCCGTCTGTGTCGTGCATGGAGACTGGAGGGACCTCGCAGCACCAGCCCCTGTGCCTGGGGCAGCCTGCATTAGCTCTGCATGCGCATCCTGGGGTGAAGCCTCTGGGAGGGTGAGGGATCGGAGGGCGCTGCCCAAGGAGGGGTCACTGCCCAAAGAGGGGCGGGCCCGCTGGCAACAGCGCTTGGTCCCTTCTTCCCGCTCTGGTCCCGCCACACGCAGTCCCGTGTGGTCGAGTTCTCTGGGGCTGGGGAGGCGGGGAGAGAGTGGGGGCAATGCTCGCGGATGCTCGGGGCGAGGAAAACGCGACTTTGTTCTCCAGAATCAGTAAACCGAGTCACCTTGCCACTGCCAAGGTTCGCGGGTCAGTTTCAGGGCCCAGTCCCCACTCCTAGTCGCTACGGAGGGTGCGGGGGACTGGCGCGGAGACTCAAAAGGGAGAAATGAGCACTCCCTGGCTTTGTGTCGCCTTGCTGGGTCCGAAGGGGGGGGAAGGGGTCGTGGGGCGTCTGGGTCCACCCGGGGCGCTTCTCACAGGCCGCGGAGGGAAGGATGCCCCAGGAAGGCGGCAGCTCCACAGTGGCAGCGCGCAGCACCCCGCGCCTATTTCCCGCCCCCATCGCCCCCCCCCCCCCCCCCCAGGAAGAGCGGGCGGCTGCGGGTCCCTAGAGACCTGTCCGAGCGAGCGACTGCAGAGGAGGAGGACCACGTCCCACCGTTGGGCGAAGTTAGGGTTGCCTCTCCAGCCCGACCCAGTCGACTCGGGTCTGACCGCTTCGGCGACCTCGCAGCCCTCGGCTGCCCCCTCCGGCTCTTTCTGCGGAGCCCCGGTGCCCCCGTTCACCTTTCTGGCAGTTTCTGCGCCCCTTCACGTGGCAGCAGCTCCCCTTCCTTCCTCTCTCCGCGCTCGACTGCCCGCAGACATCCCCGCCTCCCTCCCTGTCTCCGCGAGTCTCTAATGAAGAAGTAATCGCGGAGCCGGTGTTGACGGCCCACGCGCTCCTTGTGGGGCGCTTCTTGAGTTCAGGGAAGTGGAGCATGGAGACCATTCTTTGTGATCGCCGAGGCCACCGCCCGGCTCTGCCCCAGCGCCCTGGGCGCGCTCCATTCGCCCTTGCGCGTGGGCCCGGCGGACGCGGCGGGTGCGGGACAAGGGCACCGGGGGAGAGCACTCCCCAACTCCAGTCTCGGGCCTCTGTGCCCCCCGGGGTGTGAGAGTTGCCTGCCGCGGAGAGGACTAGCTCCAATCCGCAAGTCTTCCCCCGCAGGGCCGCAGCGGCACTTACCTAACCCATTTGCCTGGCCCTCCGTTTAAAGGCCAGTGTTGTTGAGTCCTTGAGCCTTTGCAAATGGCTCCCCCACCCCCAGCCGCACTTCTTCCCAGGCCCGCGGCGCTGGGCAAGTTGGGGCTGTATCTACCAAGGGTGCCTTGTCAAAATGTGACCCACCGCATTTGTCTGGGGTGGCGGTGGGTGGGTAGGCATTCGTGTTATGTCAGATTGCTGGTGAGAGATCCCAACAATTGTAGGAGTAACTGGACGGTACTTTGCTGAGTATGGAAAGTGGGTTGGGGAGAGAGCAATGCAAATTTTGTTGCAGCATCTGCCATTTCAGGCTACTCAGAACAGTTTCAAGTGCAAGCACTAACCTAGCTTAGTCAACAAAACCAGACAAAATAGCAATTGAGTTTCAGGTCCTTGAAAAAAACAAATATCCCTATGAGGAATCTATAAAGATTTTTTTTAAGAAAATATAGTTTACGCAGTGCTGGCTGATAAAATGCTATCCATGACACAATAAGCACATTACACACAGATTCCGAACACGGTGTTTGAAAGGCAAGGTAGGAGGAAACTCACTTCCGTGAAGGAGAACATTCAGACCAGGGCGAAGCCTGGTTTTACTTGAAGTGATTGGAACCAGGGCAAGTTTAGATCTTGACCTAAGATGCCAGAGAAGGAAGGGGCTGTGACTCCTGGAAGAAACCGTGGTGCTGAAATCTGAGCAAGCAAACAAGTCGGGGCCTGAACGCTGTTTCCATCGCTGCTCCCGCCCGTGGTTTTGGCGTCACAGGCACCGCGGGGGCTGCCTGAGCTCGGAACAGAGAGGGGAGCTTTCACACAGACGCAGAATTGTTGGGAAGGGAAAGCCTATAAAACGCGAGCCTTTGAGGGGCAGGTCTTTTGATGGCACGCTCCCTTTTTCCTTGCCTTTGGAAGTTTAGCCGCCCTGCCTGCGCCCCAGGATGGCCTTTTTGGATTTTCAGAATTTCTTCTTGAGTAGTCTTAGAGTACCGTTCATTCCCTTTTGGAAAGGAACTCTTTGGGAGTGTGCCTGCCGGTAATAGTAAATAGAATACCTGGGAAGTTATGTACACATACCTTACAGAATCAAAAGGGCAATAGTGAAATCTAGGTTGTAAGGCCTTGCTTTTCAGCGCTTTGAATATTTCTTGCCACTCTCTCTCTGGCCTGCAAAGCTTCTGTTGAGAAATCAGCTGACAGTCTTATGGGAGTTCCCTTGCAGGTAACTACCTGCTTTTCTCTTGCTGCTTTTAAGATTCTCTCTTTGTCTTTAACCTTTTACATTTTAGTTATGGTGTGTCTTGCTGTGGGCCTCTTTGGGTTCATTTTGTTTGGGACTCTCTCTGCTTCCTGGACTTGTATGTCTGTTTTCTCCAGCAGGTTAGGGAGGCTATCATTTAGAATCAAAAGACATATAAAGAGCTTTCCAGACAAGAAAACGCTCTTGAAATTCATCACCACCAAACCAGTATTACATGGAGTGTTAAAGGATCTTCCTTAGGAAGAGATTTTAAAAAGATGAAAAGTATAAACAACAAAATGGCAATAGATATATATCAACAGTGGAAGCTGAGAAGCAAAATAAATGAACAAGCAGAACAGAAACAGACGAGTAGATGCAGAGAACATTTTGATGGTTGCCAGATGGGAGGAGGGCTGGGGATGGGTGATAAAGGTGAAGTGATTAAGAAAGTACAAGTTGGTTGTTGCAGAAGAGTCATAGGGATGTAAAGTACAACATAGTCAATGATATTTTAGTAATTATATATGGTGTCAGATGGGCATGAGGTTTATCGGGATGATCACGCAGTTAGCTATATAATATCTGATCACTAGGGTGTATACCTGAAACTAATATAAGATTGTACATCAACTGTAATTGAAACAACGAAAATGATTAAAGAACAACAAAACAAACCCCCCCACAAAGGTTGCAAGCCCTCCCAGACACACACAAAAGAGAACTTCTTGTGATAACATAATCACTTCATTTTCTTGTCACGTGCCAGCAAGCACGGACTCTGTAAACCTGTTGAGAATCATTTTTAAAAACGTCTTTCAGAGGTTACTCCCCTGCTCTCTTTTTCTGTGTAAACTACTTTAGTCGTTGGAACTGATCTGTAATCATCAGGTTCTTATTTAGTTTATATTTTTCTTTGTTTAACTAGACAGTGATAGAAATAAAGTGGAACTTTCATTTTCCTACTTGTTTTCTCTCAGGGATTTGAATGGAAATAACATCACACGGATTACCAAAACGGATTTTGCTGGTCTTAGACATTTAAGAGTTCTGTAAGTATGTTGTTCTTCTGTGTTTTGATGAATTTTCTTTTGTTTTTTAAACTTGCATATTTTCAGTCATTATTGGTCTCAGTTTTAAAAACTGTCCCAATGACAGAAACATAAACATTTAAATGGTCTTGATTCCCTTTCTTTTTTAGTTTATCACTGTACTACAACTTTTAATAAAAATGCAGGCTTTTATTTTAAGATAGGATGCAGGCCACAGAAACAGTATTATAGAAATAACCTCAAGTATTTGTGATACAATACCCCAAGTGCCTTATGTCTATAAAAATAAAAAATAATTGCTTTCACAGTATGAATAAATAATGTGAGATATTTCATGCACTTTTAGGATTTGAGATTAAGTAGAAATACTTTAAGTGGGTCCTCATTTTTATTACTGTTATAGAAATGTCCAACCTTTTCTAGCAAACAACACAGACAAAATTTCTAAAATTAAAATCAAGCAATCCAGCTTTTCACAGAGTGTATGGTGGGAAATGTTTCTGTATAAAAGTACAGTGGCCATATTCTGAATCGTTATTTATATGTTATACCTTTGTAGGTTTTATAAATATGTTGTAATTTGATTACTTCTTTAATTAGTGGGTTAAATTAGCTCTGAGTGAACAGCATTTGAGGTTCAATGTCATGTAAAATTCTTCTACCCACAGATTTGTAAATATTTACAGCACAGTGAACATACACTTTTGATCACTCCGTGTTTAGTGTTCATTTTTTGAAAGACACACTTTGACCATTACACATTTTTCCAGCTCGTGGTGCATGGGAGTTGAAGTATGTGTGTGATGGATTACTGTATCCTGATTCTCATAGTTAAGACTTCCCTTGAAAGTCAGTTTACCAGAAAAGCAGCCATCAAAGCTACAGGGCCACGGTGGTTCTTCAGAATCTACTGTAGTTTAAGGTTCAGGGTCTTGACCAGTAAATTTCACGACAAACTCTTGGAGGGTTTTTTTCAATGAAAGTTTTGTGATGTGGGCGCTATTTCCCCTGCCTGACTTCTTTCAAATACATCATAGTTAAATTTGATACTGTATCTCAGACCAGGGCAAGATTTAACTTTATAACAGGAAAGAGGTTGCAAGTTTTCAGTTGCTGCCTGAAACGCTCTCAGCTGATGAGGGGTGACATTAAGACTCCTGTTGTTCTTTGCATTTCAGTCAGCTCATGGAGAATAAGATCAGCACCATCGAAAGAGGAGCATTCCAGGATCTTAAGGAACTGGAGAGACTGTAAGTATTTTCGGTTCAAACTTAGGATGACATAGTGGTATTTTCAAAAATCCTTCAATTTCAAAGACCGTGTCTTTAATTTCATGTCTTAGTCTTTGAAAGTTTATAGAAGCAAGAGGTTGAGTAAGTGGCTTTCAGACTCATTTAAAAATAGACATTGTAGAACTTTTACATAAGCGGGACTAACTTGAAATACAGCTGAAAGATACAGACTTACCTTCTTGCAACATTTGCTTCCTTGGTAAGCTCTGCTGTGGGACTAAGAGATGTGTGTGGTTTTCTTATTGTTCTTCTAGTTTGTTTTATTTGCTTAGGTAGAAAGAGAGGTGGTAATTTTATTTGCATTTATGGAGCGTATGGAAAAGAACTTTTGCTGATAGTATTCATTTCCATGTTGTTGCTTTGTGTGTCATTAGTGACATTTGAAGAAATATTTTAAAATCTTAATGATGAAAGATTTGCTTTCTGACATTTAACACTTATGGTGAATATTGTTAATTACTTTTATTCACAAATTTATTTCATTTTATAGTAACTTTCTACATATTTCTGCTAGACAAATAATGTAAAGACTAGTAGAAGTGGAAGTAAGAATTATGTTCTCAAAGAGTGGTCATTTTAACTTTGATTGTTTTTTTTCCAACAAGATCAAATGTGGACTTCAGACTTCACAATACATACATATTTTTAGATGCAAAATTGTAAGGGTTGGTGTATATTACTTGAGGACTATTATTATTTATATCTACAGTGTGTATCTACAAAAGACAAAACCTCTGTAATAATTAGGATAAATTATACACTTTGTAATTTGATACATGAATTCCATGTCTCATATGTCTTGATAATACATGTTTACCAGATTGGCATTTTAAGGGCAAATACAGCTCTATTAAAAGTGTAAATGATTATTTTAACAAGTTTCCATGCCTACTTTAATAGGCACTTTGGGTAAAAATACAAGATATAAATAATGAAATACGAAGTCCACTTTAGGCACAGTGCACTCACATTACTGGGCAAAAGTTAATTCTGTGTATTTGTCTTTAAGTAGAAAATTGCTTGTCAACTTCTAAGATGTTTGAAAATATGGGCTACCTGTTTATGGCCTCAAGTAAATTGAACAGACATTTAATTTATTTTATTATAAAATTTCATCCATGATCAATCTTATAGTAATATATTATTGTGGAATTCAACATAAATTTAAAATTACTACTTTGAGCTAGTGTGGGAGATAGGAGTAAAAACAAGGTAAGCATTTGATTAAATTCACAAGAAAGTCCATAAGTTCTCTTACTTTATAAAAAACTGAAAGTAGTTATCCTTTGATTTCTTTTGTAAGCTTTTATGAATGGCAAGTTCCTAGTCATTACTTTGCAAAGGTATTTTTAATTCATTCATTTAAAAAGTATCAATATATTTTTAATGCTCGATCAGGTGAATACATGATTTTAAATTATCCTTTAAATATTAACAGGTTTTTCACAAATAACTTGACTTAATTAGTCACCACGTGGAAACCTAGAGGTTTTGGTTATTCAACACCTTCCACATTTTTGAAGGCAACTTGATGGCTTTTCATATGCAGTTTCTATTTTGGTTATATAATAGTTTTGAATATTTTCAGGAGCACTGCAACATAACACACGTTCTCATTATTTTTCAAGCCACTGCAGAGAATCATTTAAACTTTTCATCCCGAGTAAATTAACATTTCCTAAAAATTATTAACCCGACACCTCCTGATCTGAAGTTGGATTAGAGCGGTAAGCAGGTACATGTCCTTGCCGCTGACCTCCCCTGGTACTGCCACTTCATCGCAGAACAAATTGCACTTCTACTAAGATGCGGTCAGATGTCTTCGCAGAGTGGGAGGGGGACTCGTAATTTTGAATGAAAACTAATATATATGCAAGACTTCTTTAAATCACCCCAGCTGTTGGCCGAGAGCAAATATTTCATATTTGTAAGGAAAACCTGAGAAAATTCCTTTTGTTTACAACTGCCAAGTCCATCTGATGGAAGCGCATTGTTATCTGACAGCCAATTCATCTCCTTGGGACTCGGGAATTCAAAACCATTCCTTAGGAACATTGTGGATACACTTCTCAAATATTTATTTTTTAAAATACATTAAATGGCAGGGCAGTTTTGCTTAAGAATGCATTCGAGGTATTGTGAAACAAACTATTTTAGTATATTTTATTCAGTGTATTATATTAAAAAGTAAAAATAAAAAAGCTACCCTGAGACTTCCATAATCAAATTTCTATGGCCTGTGATATATATTCCTATTTTAGTTGGAGGTATCACTAATGTCACAAATATTGACTTATTTTTTTTCCAAAAAGCTACAAGAGACAATGTGAGAAAAAGCAGTTAATCAATGAATTAACTTTTAGCTAAGTATATGTTGTATGAGCTTATGTGCTTTTAGCAATTTAGATGTGAATTTCTTAATCAAAACTCTAAATTATGAAAAGGTTTTAAAATGCAGGTTTATGCTGTAAATGCCATTCATACAATATTTATAGTAACTTAATTTTTATTCCTTGTGAGAACAAAATAAAATAAAGTTAATTTCATTTGCATACAATTTATGGTTCGAAGTTATTTTTCATTGTAACATGATAAAAATGAAAACAATTCCAAATGATGTTGTGTATTTTAAAATGGTAAGATTTTAAATTTTATTATATGTTGTTAGAGTTTTCACTCGATCAAGAGAGAGAAGACAAATCTGAAAACAGAAGACAACATCTGTGGCTTTTTAGAAATCCAACTTTTAATCTGTAAGAACCAGGGTCAGGCCGTTAAGTTGATTTTAATTTTAGCATTATTTGTAAGTCAAACCATCATCGTTACAAGAGAAAGATTTGTTTGTTTGCCCCCCACCCCACTTCAAAGAATTGATGAAATGCCAGGTTATTAGTGAAAATGTCAAGTGGATGGATATTAAAATCCTCCCTCCCTCCTTCCCCACCTCCTCTCCTCCCTCCCTTCCTTCCAAAATTTTTTTAAAATTTATTTTTAGGGACAGGGAAAGGGAAGGAGAAAGAGAGGGAGAGAAATACCACTGTGTGGTTGCCTCTTGCATGTCCCCTACTGGGGACTTGGCCTGCAACCCAGGCATATGCCCTGACTGGGAATTGAACTGGAGACCCTTTGGTTCCTAGGCCAGACCTCAGTCCACTGAGCCACACCAGCCAGGGCCTCCCTTCTTTCTGTTGTGTGGAAAACATCAGATGAAATGACCATCATCAGAACATGCTTGTGAAGCACTGTAAAAGTGTTTGAGTCATGCTAACACACCGTGAGCACACACTGCCCGCTGTTTTGGCAGTTTCTGACTGTTCTCCCAGAGCCGATGTGGGTAGCAGCACCTGTGCATGGATGCTCTTGCTGCCAGTCGCACCCGCGTATCTGGGGTGGAAGAGAAGCCTGGAGAAGGTGCCCCATGTACGCTGTGTTAGTGGATCTCACGTTGCTTAATCAAAAATATTCAAAAGAAATCTAATGCACTGAAATAGCTGGGGAATTTCAAAGGAAATTCTTTAAGGAAAACAAACTACAAATAAGCTACAGTACAGAGCTGAAGCATTTAGGACATACACTTCTTTTTTATACTTCACAGAAGATGCTTGTATATATCTGTAATAAAGTCTCCATGAAAACCTGTCAGTTCAAGGTATTTCTTGGCTGGCGAATAATGTTGTAGAGGGTTAAAACATCACATTGGGAGCTAGGACTTTTGTGTGCTGGTGTAAAGTTTTGTTGTTCGTTTGCAGTTTATGGGATTATGTTGCAATCATTAAAGGTCTATTTTCGGCCTTTTAAAGAGACCCAGGCTCCTTCCATATTTCATTGGTGAAAATCATCTGCTTTTGCAAGTTCCTTGGTAACACAAACACAAGAGCATGAGAATGTTTTTCAGATTTTCTAGGGTAGTCAAAAACATTTTCGGACTAACGTTGCCATTTTATATTTATGTTTACTTTGAGCAATGAATCCTAAAAATAACAGTATAATAAAACTGCGTAAGGAATCTTGGAAAGTATACCTGTTTACTTAATATTTTAGGGTTGAAGATGATGTAAAAATGCTCATTTTAGTTCACGAAAGTCTAAAGTCCATGATCGTGGAGCCTAAACGTGACTCAGCACAGCAGTGTCCTAAAAGGGTATGTCCAAGCCACACTTATTTTTAAGGTGGTGCTGAATTAGTTTTTCTGTGTGTGCCCGTTTGCATAGAAGCAGGTGGCAGCCAGTGTGAGGATGAGGCTCTGGAGGCTGTGGTGTGGGTGGTTCCATCTGAGTTCAAGAACAGAATATGCTGTGGAACAGGTCTGAAGGGAAGCGCCACTTATCCCCTGCCCCTCGAGGACTCGTAGAGGGCCCCTCCTCTCACTAATCCTCCACGTCTATGGGCAACCCATAACACATTCCTCTACGTAAAGTCAGGGCAAACTCGCACGCTAATCTCCTTGGAAAAGAATGCAAGCTCGTCTCAAAAGAATTGTTGTCTGGCAACTTTATACCCAAGTTTAAAATCAGTGTGGTGCCTTTCTTGGGAAAGGCTCTTGGAAGAACATGTCAGTAAGGGAGGCTGAGTAGGTACTCTGCGTGGTACAAAAATGTTCAGGGATATAGTGTATCCCCTCATCTGTGATACCCATTCGGTGTCAGTTCTCACCTGTACATATAAGCAGGACTGAACTATTTTCAATTACATTTACGGACTGTGGTCTCCTAGGGCTTAAATGCACGTGGACTGTTAGAAGTTGAGCCTAACACTGAATCCATCGGGAGGGTTTCTCATGCAGCGTTTTTTTTTTTTTTTTTTTTTTTTTTTTTTTACGGGCCTTGAAGTTGAGCGGTGGGGAGAAGGCCTGTTTGCTCTTTGGGGACTGTTTTATAAATTCCGAAGCAGGCAAGGCTGTTTATTTTTCCCACATCTGTTTTGGGCTCATCCTTTGTGACAGTGTTTGCTGGATGCTGTGCCTTTTATACCTCTCCTGAAATGAGTAGTTTGGTTTGCACTGTTACAATGTATTTGTGGAAGCAGTGAATGTCAAATATTTTACATTGAATTCTGTCTTTCATTCCTGTTGGATACCTTTCTGCTTGAAATATGCCCTCTAGACGGATTTCACAATTTTAAACAAGAGTGAGAGGCTTTCCTGCATAGACTTTACATTGCTCTTGTTTTTTTTTTTTTTTAAAGCAATTTTTATTGCTGGACTGGAAAAGATAATTGGTGAAAATGCTGTCAGAATGAAAGTTTGGGAACCACAGGGCTGATTTTGTACTAATACAACTGGAATGGTGCTCTAAGATAATCTTGACAAAAATTTACGGGGTTGTCCTGTTTGCAGGGTCCATCTGCTCTGGAGGCTGGTGGGTATTTCTCCAGCTATGAGCTGCTGTTCTAGGTCCTGGCAGAGGTGCATGGGGTGTGGATAACCTAGACTCCCTTGTGCTAAGGCACCTGGGAATTTTATATGCTGTTGCCTGGTGTCCTCTAGAACATACCAAATTCTCATTGGTTGTACTATTGATTAAGCTTTTTAAGCAATTACCAACTCCTCTCCCCCCTTTTAAAATCAGAAAGAATAGGTAAGGTTGACATCAGTAAACCCATGGTTTCAACTCCAACTGTGAGATCTTAATCAAATTGCTTTATCTTTTAAAACTTGTGTTTCAACCCCTTTAGGACAGAGATAATTATTATCTCATGGTGGCGTGGTACATGATTCAAATAAGATAATGCGCCTGGTTTTATAAAATGCTTGGGGCGTGGCACGTAAAGCATTATGTATTTCAAAAAAAGTTATGTATTTTTCATGTATTGCAACATCCCTAGTTTTTCAAAAGTTCAGTCTAACAATTATATAATGCAGCTACTAAAATGTGTACGTAATAAATTTGACCTTTGAACATTCATATATATTATTGTTTTCATTCTGACTTTTTTGTTAGACAGCATATGACCAGTAGACAAGAGGTGAAGAAAGTACAAGACTCCTTGCAGGTTTTGCTTTGGAGTCTTTCTCGTGATCTTTCTGGACACATAGAGAAATGCCAAGAAGTAAGGGCAGCGAAGAGGAAGCAACGTTTTTACTAATAAGTTTTGACCTCTCTGCAATGAAATACAGAAAATGAAATGATCAACATCACTGCTAAAACTACAAATTTTATTTTATTTAGCTACTAGTAGGCTGATATTAAAAATCTTGGCTTCAAAAATGTGCAGATAATAAATTTAAAAAGACAAGTGAAAATTTAACAGAGAAGAAGGCATTTAGATATGTGAGAAGTAGGAGATTATAACTGGTAGACTTTTTAAGGTAGCATATATTAAACACTGTTACAGAACAGGCACACTGCTAAATGTAAACCTTACATTTACGCAGGTCAGTATGAGGCATACATTTTTCACGGGCTTTGGTAAAACTGTTTTTACTTCACATTTTGAATTGGGGCAAAGGTGGCAAATCTTAATTGAATGGAGGTGCAAGTTGAAAAACAGCAAGAGACTTACTTCTAGCAATGGGCAAGTGACGGGCGCAGCTGACAGATCGTTTGAAACAATGCTTGTCAATAATGCTCAAGCTGCCCTCCACATCGAGGTGGTTGAGAATCAGCATTTCAGAGGACAGTGTTGTTGTGTGCCTTACAGAAAGACCATGCACGCCGCTGAAGTCACACTCAAAAACAGCCCACAGCACAGAGGAGACAGTTACTGGGATCCCTCTCATTTTTGGCCTAAGAAAGCATGTCTCGGAGACTCATCTCAGACACCTTTCTGACACGATGAATTACTACCCAGAGATTGCTCAATCAGCTCTTGAGATTTTGTGGGCAGATCCCATCTAGCTGGGGATGAGCCAAGAGCTGGTTGTCACTGAATCTGTGTTACCTCTCTCTCGGACACAATTGAGTATCCTTGCTCAGAACAGTAGACCACCGACCCACCTGGTCTGTTTATGGAGCTAATTTATGCTGGCTCCTATAAATCCTCTGCTGAGATACCCTTAACTCACGGCATGCCGTCTTCCTGTTGTGGGACTATCAGGTTTTAACTTCTCTAACTCATTTCCAGTCGAGTTGTTATTGTGACACTTTCATCTTCAAGCCACTAAGAAGTGTTCTGTGGTATTAAAAGACTCGAGGTTACTTTGACTCTAGCTCTATTTAGACATTGTGATGCACCTTAAAAGTCTTGAAAGTAGTTCTGGATTTTTTTTAAACCCTCTTGAATTTAAGGATTTTAATTTTTAGTCATTGCACAAGAATTCCTGATTTTAAATGTCTTCCTTGGTTGACTCTGGGAAGAGCTTCAATTTTTATTTTACTATTTGTGTTTTCATTCATCCTTAGTATTGGTGGTAGAAAGAATAGAGGAACAGGAACCAAAAGTGTATTAATACTTTTTTCAAGGAAAAAGCACGGTCATACTGCTCTTCTATGCTTGTTGCAACATTGCTTACCTGCTCTATGTTGCATGATACTACCTTGCCTTGTATGCATATGAGATCATTTGTGAGAATGTTCCTGAAATAATGATAAATGACCTGAATCCAGAGGAAAACATATGTATTTCCATTTAGTCTCAACTGTAGGCATTTAAAATAGATCTTTTAAGACAGTGAGCTGAACATAGAGCCAGGTTTCATAAAAACAATCAAACTTGGTGTTTTATTTTCGGGTGGCCCATTCATTGATATTTAAGAAATGGGCTACGTAAAGCTATGGTTTTCCCAAGGAAAGACTGCGAAAAAGGAAAATGTCGGCCTTATATTATTTTGAATTATTGTTTAGGAATGTTTAGACTGTGTCTCTCTGAGAGGAGTTCTTCAGAGTGTATGTTCTGGACTGCCTTCCCCCGAATTCAAGAGCTTTGAATTCAAGAGCTTTGAATTTGGGGGAAGGCAGAATTCACAAGAGCAGCAGTAGCAGCAGTCCTCACGCATGGGGTCGTCCTGAAGAACGAGTGAAGTCCTTCACGTACACCTCTCAGCGCTGTGACTGCCGTCACATAGTAAGCTTCTGGGATATGATAGCCATTACTTTCGGACTGAAGTGAAAACCCCTGGGAATGTGGAACTACGGAGGGGGCCCTGCTTGTACCCAACCTGCAGTATCCACTTTCTCACAATATCTGCAGTTGCACGGATGCAGGCCCCTTAACAGCAAATCTAGTGGCAGCTCTCCATCATCTACATGCCTGAATTCTTAAAAAACCGAAATGGAACTCCCTCCAACTTCCAATGACGTTAAGAATGGCAGAGGGAGGGAGGTCGATGGAAGGAGGTGGAGGTGATGGCCTTGCAGGGTCTGTGTAGTGAAAGTCAGGTGAGGTGGTGGGACCAGGGCTCACTGGAGAGGCAGACAGGAACCTCAGAGAGCGTGCCAGAGAAAAGTTGGTTGAATATAAAGTATGTCTGCTCTGGCTTTGCTGAATTCTTGTCACAATGCAAAAAGAGTCGTCAGTCCTCATTCCTAAGAATCTATTGAGTGTTGGGGTAGAAGGGAGAAAATGCAAATGTGAAATCTTTATACTTGAGGAGCTACAAGCTAGTGAGGAGATGTCAAACTCATTTTCACATCAGCCTCATGGCTTCCTTCAAAGGGCCCAATGTAATTTTAGGACTGCATAAATGTAACTACTGCTTAACAGTTAAGTGAGAGCTTGGTGCTTTTGCTGGGTAGAAACAAGGTGTTGGGCCGGATAAAACAAGGTGGAGGGCTGGATTCGGCCCACGGGCCTTGTGTTTCCCACCTGTGGCCTGGTGGGAAATGGACCTGTGTGTAAGTAACTATCATACAGTCTGGCTGAGTCAAGGGTTGCAGCAAAGGAAGGAACTAACTGTAGAGGAAGCGGGGGAGTCACACAGAGGATGTAAGAACGTACCATTGGGAGAACAGGGAGGGCAGGCAGTGCAGGGAGCTGCCTCTGCAGGGACAGGGCTGGAGACTCGTGGATGGTGTTTGTTAGTCCGATGGTTTGGCTCCGATTGTGAAAGCCCATCTCTGCCCTTTAGAGATCAGGATTGGCTCTTGAACAATGAGAGTGTTCCCAAGACTGGTTGCTTCCCTGGAAAAAGTCTCATTAGCACTCTTGTGAATCTTTGTAATCTAATTTTATTCAGAAAAAAAATAAAACAAGGTCCTAAGTAAATAATATTTTATCACGATCGGATAGTAATAGATTCTGGAAGCTTTCCTTCTTCAGACTCATGCCCAGCAGAGACAAATAAATAAATAAAGGCCTTTGTTGCACTTGAATGTCAACCTTGCTAAGTGCTTTATTCATAACAATTAGTGTAAGTGGGAAATAAGTGTATCCTTTCACCACTAAATTTACTATTTGCCCCCATTTATCTTGGCATGCTTTTTTATGAGTATTCATTGTGTCAAGGGTTGAGCATGTTTCTGTAGAGGACCGACTTCTTTAGAGGATGAATTGCTTACAAAGGTTGTGGTTGCCGTCACAGCCTCACGACGTTTTAGGGTTGGAAGGACTTCTGAAGTTCACCGGGCCGAGTTTTCACCTAGTGCAGGATTGCTTTATACGGCGCTCTGTGCAGGGAGCCACTGGGGCAGTGGGCGGTGGGGGCGAGGTGGGGAGCGGGAGTGAGCAAGGAAAACCTCTGCTTGCAAATGTGTGGGACAAGGAGTTTAGAGTTTCTCAAGACAGATCATTCCATTTTTTATTACCTGTGATTCTTAGGCAGGATTTTCTTCGGACCTGCTTTCTTAAGAGTTATAATGGCCATGTCTGCCCTCTGGAGACCAAATGTGTAATTCTGCTTACACCTGGTGACCGTTTAAATATGTCAGGATTGATTGATACCCCCTCTTTTACTGTCCCCTTTATCGTTAAGACTTAAGAAATACCTGCAGTTTCTTCAGTGCAGCATTAGCATGTGGACCTTCTTACTCTTTTCTGGAGTTATGCAGCAGCCTGCACATCATTTAGGTGAGAACTTAGCATCCGTGTGCAGTCATTTTATTTGCATTTGGAAAAACCAGAGCGATAGATGTTTCTTTTTACTGAAATGTTAACTTGTACACCTGAAATGAATGGGGTTGGAATATGTACCCATCTGGGCCAGAACGGACCCGCTCTTTAGCAAATGTGTATAATTTAAAAGAATTGAGCTATGTAGCATCAGGGCTTAAATTGAGTTAGAGTTGCTATCATATTTTTTCCTAAAGCATTCAAATCCCTGCAATATTAAATATTTTAAAAACATAATTTAAGCATTTTGGACACCACTTAGTAATAGCTCAGTCTCAAACTCAGTTCAGGACCACAAACTGTGGGTTGAGGTTTGAACTTCGGTTTTCTTCTGACTTTGCCTGTCACGCTGACACTTCTGCACACGTTTTTTTCCTGCAGCTCAATGAAACGCCAACAAAACGGAAATGTTCTTCTCCCCACGGTACCTTGGCTGAAAATTTAGGTTATTTGGGACAGTGTATGAAGTCTTTTAAGGGGCCACTTACTGTGCTTTCTCTGCTCTGTGTTGAGCTCTCCCCTTACCTAGACGCCGGAATCTGAGTCATGCAATCCTTTTCCATTGTGTATGTTCTGGTTGACTGCTGTCGCATGGGCTGTGCGTTTGGGCCCCAGCAGTCATCCTCTGAGTAAGCACGATGGAAAATTGCCGTCAAGACTCGTGTAACAAAAGGTGTAACCAACTTCTGATTTGCAATGCCTGACTTCTCTTGAATGGCATTTCTTTTCTTTCCTGAAACACAGGATGAGGCATGACACTGCCTATCAAATCACAGTCTCATTGCTGGGTATTTTCTATGTAACGCACGCTTTGTTTTCTCATTCATTCATTCTTTTTCTTTTTTTTTCTCAAAAGGCGCTTAAACAGAAATCACCTTCAGCTGTTTCCTGAGTTGCTGTTTCTTGGGACTTCGAAGCTCTACAGGCTGTAAGTGGACTGAAACACTTATTGTTGCTTTGGGTAGTGCCTTGCGTTGCATTAAATATATTTTGGATTTGTTTCAGTGTGCTTTCTTGGAACTTATTCATCACTAAATTAATGGACTGAGAGTATGCCTTTATTTGTAATGGAAATTTATGGTTTGGTTTTCCAGTGATTCCAGTTGTGGTATGCACTGAGCACATACTGGTTTGTGTATGTGTTCCTGTGGTTGTGTTGTTCCGCTTTTGGTTGTGTGTTGCTGGGGAGATCTACCTCGCTTCTTTATGAACTCTTGTGATTGAGCTCTGAAGAGGAACAGGCCCCTGCACTTCCTCCTCAGAGGAAGTTGGCCACGCTTTCTTATCAAGTTGGGGGTTCTTAATGTCAGCTTCTTAAACATTGCTTTTGTACTTGAGTCTATTTATTCTCGAATAAATATTCGAGAAATATTATTCTCGAGAATAAATATTCTGGAAATATTATTACAGGGCATTTAAAAAGGGCTGTAAATTTATTCTTCTACGTTCCTTTGAAGGCCAGAATTCCAAACTCTGCGATGTGAATGGCCGTAAGGGTTTCATAGCAAGTACGTCAGTACGTCATCCACTATTAGCAGAAGTTCTTGGGGAGGAGAGTAATGTGAGTTGTAGGCAGGATCGGCTTTTCCTCCCCAAAATGCTTGTTCGCTGACCTCATGTGTAATAGTGAAAACACATTTCTGAAAGCTTTTAAAATTAGATTTTCAGCCATGTGAATGATTCTGTGCAGATGGGCGATAAGCTGCAAAGTGTTGGGAAAATAAATAGCAATGATTATTGGTGTTCATGGACGTTGTGGAAAAACTGTTGGCCTGTGTAGAATAGACTGCTCAGCACGGCCCCCACCTGCATTGTGGGAAGTCCCACAGGTTCGCGTTTGTAGGGAAGGAGAGCGGATTGTCTTCTTCTGAACTTGACTTTGTAGCCAAGTCTATTAGTTCAGTGTTGTTATTGATTCCACGAGTAGGAAGACTGTCCTTCCACAGCCCTGCCCCCATTCCAGCCAGGGTCTCGGTGAGGTCCTCCTGCTATCTTACTCACTGGACAGAACCTCCCCAGTAGGTAAAGGTGTAGCCACCTAACCCACCTGATCTTCCTCTGGAGTCTGACTTTCCTGTACCTCTAAGGAAAGCCCAAGGCATCTGGCATCATTCCTCTACTTTGTGTTTCCTGCTGGTTAATTGGCTCAGTTTAAGTAAATTTAAAACAAAAAAAATCAAATAAAGCAACCCAGAGACTGCCTTTTTAATCATAATTCTTTCGGGACTAGTTTTACCAAAGGAACAGGATATAATCTGTTGTAAAGATTATAATATGTATATGAATTGATACTTATATTTAAATGTTTGCGCTTAGCTTCTAAGAAGGGCCGTAGAAATGGGCTTAATAGAGTTCTACTGTCTGCTTTAATCTTCGTTGACTGAGGGGACTCAGAAGAATTGACCTCAAGGCTGGCTATGATGGAAACTGTTCAACTACCACTTTGCGAAGAGGCTGCTTATCAAATAGGCCACAATGTCTAGGGTAGTGTCCATTTTCAAAGAAGCTGTGAAAATATAATTTAAGCGGAATGACTGCCATCTAGCATTAAAATTATTAAGCCGATGAGTTGGAGAAACTTCAGCACTATCTCTGAGAAATAAGAATGTGTGATTTGTAGAAGTACTTGGAGTAATTTTCTTAAGAGTCTTCATTTCGGGTGGTATGATCCAGTTCAGAGTCCTTTCCCAGCCAAGTATATTCTGTTACCATCTTCTTTGACAATATCACATAGTGGACCAAGTGATTTTCTTTTGTGATGTGTTATAATTTTATAATTTAAGCTGCTCTGTGAATGAAGGACACTTCAACTCTCAAAGAAGTAGATTAAGGAAATAGAAGTCCTAAAACTAACAGGGGTGTCCAACCTTTTGGCATCTCTGGGCCACACTGAAAGAAGAAAAGTTGTCTTGGGTGGCAAATTAAATACGGAAACACTAAAAAAAATAATGAACAACCACAACAAATTCATAGTGGCCACATTCATTCATAGCATAACGGGTTGGACACCTCTGCAGTTAAGGCCACCTTCTCTGGTTATTTAAAAGCTTTTTAAACACTGGGGACAGGGTTAGCCAGGGAATGTGTTCGGGGCTGTGGTGTTCTGTTGAGCCAGGAAGGTTTCCCCTGGGGAGTGTAGGCAAGGGAGTTCTGTTCGACAGATGGGGCTGGATGTAAGTGGGACTGGGAGGCCTCGATGTTCCTGCAGTTAGAGCTCGGTGGTCCAGTGTTTGCTGTGGGTTGGGGTGCGACACCGAACATAGACACTGCACGCACGTACCAACGGGGAGGTGCCACTTTTTTCCCCCCCGTCGTCCTCACATCAGGGATCTCCTGTTGAGTTGTGGCTCCGCTGTCTCCTCTGAATTAGACGCCGTGGATTGTTAGCAGCGATCTTTCTCTTGAGAGGAAAGCTGGTAAGCTTCACTTTTCTTGTGACGGTGACCACTAGTTAAATTAAACAGCCACCATTAAGAATCTTCAGCGGATAGAGAAACAAAGACTCGTGAAGCGGACTGCCTGGCGAGCATCATTTCCAAGAGGAAGGAGGCACGCTCACGTCTCCTTCCGATGATACAGGTGCCCAGTAGCCCACCCAGAGCAAATGTCCTAGCAGATGGAAAACATGTGCGCACATTTACATACAAACATGTTCTTTAAAATGCCCCTTTAAAAATGAATCTTTCTTTCACAGAGACAGAACAAAAGGATCTAGGGTTTTTGACAAATCACAGGGAAATTACTTGGGGATCGGGAAGTATAATACATGAACATATGAATTGATCTATACTTGCCCTAGTGTACAATGTAATAAAGGCACACACACCTACAATTCATAAACACATTTAGAATTTATTTTCTCTTTATAAATTGTTACATAATGCTAATTAACATCCGTATTTCTTTTTTTTAACTTACTGTATCTTTAACCATTATTTAATACTATCTTACCTGGTATATCACGAATAAAAACATTTCCTAGTTTAACATATAGTTCTCACACTAATGTTTGATTTTTATTTGTTTAGATTAAAGCTAGTCTAATATACTAGACATTATAGGGGTGGGCAAAAGTAGGTTTGTAATAATAATAAATACACTGATTAGGAAATAATAATAATACAAGAATAAACTTTCGTGTACCCATAACTGTAAGCCTACTTTTGCCTACCCCCGTGTGCAGATACTTTTTGAGCTTTTGTTGTGAATAATCACCATTTGACTCTTGGCTGAACATGAGATGCCAGGTGATGGCGCGCGCACGCGGGGCTCTGGACTCTCCGTGCCATATGAAAGAAAAAGAGGGCACACTGTCTATGAACTCCGATTTGACACGGCTGGTTGCCGTGAGCGGCCAAATATGCTTTTCCTTTGCTGTCTGCTCCAATTTCTCTTTGGACGGGTTGAGAGAGCACTGCCTGTTCAGGTCAACATGTTTGCTCAGAAATAGTAGTACAGTTGCAGCTGTGTTTGTTGGAGCAGGAGGCTAGTTTAAAGAGCATTACCATTTATCCAGTCCATTAACAGAACTCTGTAAAATAATACCAACTCCGCAGAAACTACAGGACAGTGTAATAAAATTACAAGCACTTGTTGACAGATGGAAAGTGTAAGTAGAGGGGAAGTGAAGGGCCCAGGGTTGGAGGTTAAAAGAGACAGTACATAGTTTTCTTCGCATATGCAGATAGTCCGTTGTCCCCTTTGCTCCTCCTCCGAAACTGAGGTTACTTTTTTATTGCCAATTTAAGGGAGGAAAAAATTATTTTCAGAGCAATCTGGAGCTGGTTGACTCAGAGAGATTTCAGTGGCTTTGGAAATGGTCAATTAAGATGGATTGAAATTTGTGAGTAGCGATTACCTATATGTGCAGCGTATACAAATCTTCTTGATAAATGTAACCTTAAAGGTGACTTACCAGAGTGATTCACACTTTTCAGCTTGAGTTTACAACTACTAATCTGGGCTCATTAGAGAGGAATTTCACTGGCAGCACTGCGGTCGAGTATTTGGTTATAAATATTTGCTTTGTGGTTTTCAGTTTATTTCTTTGAGTATTATTATATTTACCCAGGCTTCTAATATAAGCTTAGGTATCCAATGCATGTAGCAAAAACTCATTTTTCATTTGTATCTGCCAAAACAAAACAAAACTAAGAAAAATAAATACATAAGTCCCTATGGCTTATTTATTTATTTTTACTTCTTTAAATAAAAGCCTTTTTATTTCTGATTCACAAGAGGCATTTATTATTCCCCAGTGAGCTTTGGAACCACAAAATTATCGAACATTATAAATAGTAATTTTAAATCTAAGGACTCTTTATGGCCCAGTGACTGCTTACCTGAGACAGAGAGATTTTGACTTCTTAATCTGATTGGTCAGGTCAATTTATTTGCTGTCACGTAGGATCTCGGGTTCTCAAAATTGTTTCTGATAATAATAATTGGGGCTTTTGGAGAGGGAAATTTAACTTTTTGTTTTATGAAAGTGAAAATCAATTTGCAAAGCATAACGTACATACAGTTAAGCAGTCTCTATTTCACTTTTGTCTAGTCCAGTAGAAGGAATCTTAGCTTTTGTCCTTTAATCGTTATAAGAATAGCACACATTGCTATTAAAAAGGCTTAGACAATTCAGAAAAAAGAAAAGAGGAAGTAGAAAACATTCATTATTTCATCACCCAGGCATAACCACTAGTATACTTAATTATTAATTTAGTTTACTTTTTATATGATTATACATATAAATGCTGGTATATATGTATTATGAAAACATTTTGTTTTATATCCCCAAGGTCTAGTATAAGGATTGACCTTTAGAAGGCTCTCAGTAAGTGTTTGATGTATTGAATTAAATCTCTGTGGGTTCAGGGTTTGTAACTTGAATGTGCAAATAGTAACACTGGGAAGGCATTATGAATAATGGAGGACTGAATTAAATTTAAAGGATAACGTGGCTAATTAAAGGTTTAGTCCCCTTGGGTTTTCTAAACGTGGAGGGTTTTGGTAGACACAGCATAATCAAAATGAGCCATTTTTCACCTAAGCAAAAAATATTCCCTAATTTAATATAATATTATACTTATATAGAAGCAACCTCCCAGTCCTCTGATGTAAGATTCTTATGTTTAAGAATAAGTGCATAATGCAACGGTGGAAACCATGTCAGATTTCCCCCTGAATTAATTTCTGCCAGCTCTGATTAAAGTGTGGGCGCCTAGAGGTGTCAGGTGCCATAGTTTCCTGCTTCATTTTACTCTTGGCCTGTTTGGCCCCTGCCACAATAAATCCAGCCGTGATTGTGCAGGAATCGCAGGTTCCAGTTGCTACGGTGACCGTTGTCCAGCCGGATCGACCTCATTACTCATCTGGTGAGCTGCCTTGATGGCTGCTGCTGCCCTCTCTCGATTGCTGGGCTTCACGTGCAGAGGATAAAAGTTCTTCCGAGGCGGTGCGTCTGTGTGAACCTTTGGTGCAAGGAGGTGCTGTTTGTATGGTTGCTACTGATGGTTTGCTACAGGGAACAGACAGGCTGTTTTTTAACTGTATTTTTCCACTACCATTTATCCCCGCATACCCTCTTTCACCTCCACCCACCGGCCTTGATCTTTGTAAACAAAGAAACCAGTAAGAGAGATGCAACTTAGAAAAGTGTCACTTGTCAGTGGTTAAAATACCAAGCCCACTATTATTTATTAGGTAACTTATTAATTATATTCTCGGGCCCTAGTGTCTCTGTTGCTGCCACTTAAAAAATAGAGATACACAAGGGGGATTTCATTTAAAGAGATCACGTAGCCAAAGGTTTGTTTTTAAGAAAGCAGACAAAAGACTTGATATGTGAGTGTCTGCACACACTTCACAGCAGCCATCTCTCCACTTGCTAGGGGGGAAAAAAAAAAGAAGGGGAGAGCCAGCCATTGAATAGAACTTGTGTTTGATTTTGTTTTTAAATCAACATGTAATCCTGTGGTTTAGAAGTTATAAATCCAGTGGAGATTAAGATTGTATTTGAGATTTTGGGCAGGCGTCATGTTGATAGTTTTTACTTCAAAGGGCTTGCTAGTTGGAGACTTGTTGCTGGAGAAAGTCCGGACTTGGCAGGTCTCTGCTCTCGTCAACCCGCAGAACAGGAGCGTGGAGTGTGGAATCCACAGCACAGTTCGCGGCATAGGGAAGTCAAGTGCGGGAGGTCCTTCCTACTCCTGCACTTGTTTCAGTGGCTGATTTCCCAAGTGCACATGCTTCTCTCTCCACCCACAAATACTCAAGTCGGCGTACCAACTTGAATGTGAAGGGCACCCAGATAGATGCTGGGAAGAAAAACTGGCACCTCAGGTGGTATTTGTGGGCCCGGGCCCTTGCGAACGTCGGCTCTGTAACACGTAAATTAAAGCATGGAGAGTTGTGTTTTCTGAAACATGACTTTAAGAGTGTGGCTTTCACATCAAAGGGTTGTCATCGCATCCACATCAGCAGGGGGTATTTTAAAATTTGACTGTAAATCATAAAATTGCCACCGCGATCTCAAGATTATAATTTGGTGATGGGAGTTGACAGAAATACTCATTTTAGGAGCAAGTTTCCACAGCCTTTTAGTTCTATGTGACTAATTTTAATGTGTTTACATTATGTTTTAAGACAGCAAACTTGATTAATTTGTGTTATGAGAGAGGTGGTGCAAAATGCGGGTGTTTGAATGCCTACTCCGATATGCGTGGCTCTGTGGTCTTTGGAAATCAGGCGACACTTCTGGAGTCCAGCTTCCTTATCTGTAAAATGGGAATGATCATAGTTACATCCTGAGGATATCTCAGGTCATAATTCTGACTCTGTGTTGAAAGAAAAACATGGTCAACTTTCAAGTAGGATAGGAGTTACATTTGTATTAGTGTCATCCTCTCCATTGCAACATGGGGTAAAAATAATAGTCACACAGATGTGCTTGCAACTTGCCCACAGTTAGCAGCTCTCTCGGTTCTATTTTGCATCTTTCTTGCATCTCTTCACAGTGTAATGACAAATACGTAAGCATGGCCACATTTTTTTTTTTACCATTACAAATCAACATAAAATGTGCATTTATACCGTTGTATTTCTCCTTATTTGGCCACAGGAGGCATCAGGGCTCTTACCCTCTCACAGTTGAGGAATTGTATAGTTTTTAAATTCTTGTGTAACATGAAGTGGGTATAGAAACTGTGACTCAGAAAACACTTGTGTTCGGCCACATCTTTCGAGGGTTGTTGTGCCCAGGATGTGTGTTCCCACGTAACACAGTGAAGGAGAAAGACGAACTAGGATATCTGGGTATACACCATTCTGAAGTTAAGAAATACGCATATGTTGCCAAAGAAGATTTTCCACTAGTTAAAATTTCAATTTTTAAAACAATATAAAGTCATTTATCAATTTAGCTTGTGATATGCAAATACGATTTGATCTGGGGAAATGTCTTTGAGAAGCAGGCGCCTGTGACTTAAGTACGTTTTAAACTAAACCTTGTTTAAAGGCAGTGCAAATGGCAAGCCTTTTAGCACTTGGGATTTAACAGCATTCAACTGCGAAACAGGTTTGACCCTGAAGGTAGTGTTGTTTTGTTTTTGACATAATTAATTCTTTTTATAAGTCCGTGACCTTTGCGGTCAGGTGAACGTGGTGTCTGTCCTCTTCATGACCCCTCACCCATAACCAACTTAATAGCCATCCCTGAATTCTGTTATAGAGGATATCTGATAAACTGTGATATAAGAAACTTGGGGCAGGAGTGAAAAACCAACCAACCAACCACCCGACCCTACATTCTACAGAAGGCAGCAAAGCAAAGTCAGAAGCCCCGCCGGTGGCAACACCCGTCCGTGGTCTAGGGCTAGGGTGCGGCACGGCTGTGCGGAATGTTATTACAGGAGCATCTGTGCCTCCTGAAATGTCCCCCAAATGAATGTGTACAGCTAAGTACGGCAACCTGATTCAGTGTTTAAAAAAAAAAACGGGAAGAAAAGAGAAATAAATACGTCTGGACACAGAATGGGAAAAGATAGCTTTGCCCCGCCACGGTAAGTCCCTTCTCCTAGAGGAAGATTAAAGCCCGGCGTGTGTGAATAGCTGGGAGCAGCACGGAGAAGGTTGATTGCTTCCCCTCCAACAGTTCCAATTGATTGAAAAAAAGCCTAATTTAAAGTTCTGTTTGTTCTGCGTCTTAAACCATCAGAACTCTCTTTTAGGGACCGGGGAGGAATGCTCCGGAGGAAAAAGATTCCAAGGATAAAAAGTCATTGCAAGCCAACAATTGTCCCTAATCCTCACAAAATGCTGGAGAAATTAAATTTATTCTCTATTGCTCAAAGAGTTACCTAGGTCACTGGGCGATGGGAAAATTGAACTGGAAGTCGAGTAGGCGCAAGCTTTGTTTTGTGTCTACATGCTTAACCTTAGACACCACAAGGCATCTGGGAGCGTTGTGGGAACCCCGTTCAGAGCGCTGACACCCAGGCTTTTATTGCCCGGGGTTTTAATAGGCTTCGCTGTCAGGAGATGAAAACGCTCTGTTTACATTTCGGTGTTAAATGATCATTTAATTAACACCTGAGGGGGGGAAAAAAAACCTCCTCGTGAAATTCTTAGCAGCTTTTATTGTTCGTTTCCTGGGAGGTTTTAATATCCAAGTTTCATTGAGATTTCTTTTTTGTATGGAGAGACACAAAGGATATTATAAACTTTTTAAGGAAGACAAACAGTTTAACCTTGACCCTTTTTTTCCCTTAAATATTAATTTAAATTACCTTTTCAATCTGGTGTGTCTGTGTAAAAGGTTTTTAGGCTGAAATAAATTTAAAATAAGTCCTCATTGAATACTTTATTTTTTTGTATAAACATATAATCTTTAAGTATTATTTAACTTACATTCTAAATTTTCTGCTGTAAAACATTTGAAATTGCCAAGTAGTTCACCTTAAGAAGTTTAATATATTTAGAATGCTAATTAGGAATATTTTACATCTTTTAAACTATCACTGTAGTTAACAGTGTTTTAAGAATCAGGCTTAAAATACATAATCATAGACAAGGAAATTCTGTGGGGGGGAAGGTACATTATTATTATATTTTCATGATTATTTAGTTAGTTACTATCATGTGGTGAAAGAGGTTTGTTTATATAGAGACAGTCGGAAGAATGATGCCATTAATATGAAAATTCAAATTCACTTCATTAATTACTAAAAGATTAGATGTTATCACATGGCTTAATTTATTCTTGATCTTTTATGAAAACAATTACCGAAAAAGAACAGGTCTTGAGACCAATTATTAACATTTGGAAAATATAATACGTCCTGTGAGGGACAGCTGTGCATTCAGCCACACTTTATTTTTCTAAAGAGATCGTTAGAACTAGAGTCTGTTCCTTCCCTCATTTTGTCTGGATGCACAGCTCCCTGTTGACCGCAGGAAACTTGGAAAATGCAGTATGTGCCGGAGACGTGCCGTTAAAGGGAAATCTTATTTTTTTTCCCAGAAATCAACATGCCATTGTGGTTTTTTTTTTTTTAAGTACACTATTTTTATTTATACTGAATCTAAAAAAGTGTATCCTTTTTTAAGTTTAAATCCCAATGCCCCAGAATAAAACCTGCTTTTCTGTGCTATTCCTGGTAAAAGAGTGCAGGGAGGATTGAATGCTGTTAGAATCTCTTAAGAGAAAGCCCTGTTTTGAACCAAGAACGAGATGCTCATTTACAAAACACTGCTGAGCATTTCAGGGGCACTTGGTGCCACGTTATGTGCTCTCCTGAGTTCTATCAAGTTCCAGCTTTTCCCCCAAACTTCCCTCGTTTTTGGTTTTGACCCACAGTATTTTGTTTTCTTTTTCCTCCCAAAGCTGCTTCCCCACTCACGTTCTAGTGATGTCACATAGGATCTGCCTTTGACTGAAGTACTCGTAAGGCACGAAGTGCTCAGAAGTTAAAAAGCGTGAAAGAGAAAGAGAGAAAAGGAACAAAACCTGATTATTTAACATGCTAGGTACCCAGTATATTCTAAATAATATAGTCCATTATACCAACCAATATTCCAAGCCAGCGGGGTGTGTGTGTTTGGTGGGGATGCTAAGAGCGAGGGAAACATAAACATTTTGGGAGTATTCAAAATACTTGAAGAATAAACATTTAGAGGAATTACAGGAAATTTCATTGAACACAGATAAATGTGTTTCTGCTTTAACACAAAGAATGCCAGTGATGTGCACTTACACTGAGAAAATCAGTGTTAAGATTTTATACATTAATTATTTGGAATCTCCAGAACTTAGAAGGAGAGATCTCAGGGTTTATTTTAGATAAAGTCTCCAAGTTTACCTCTTGAAAAAAAAATAGGAATGACTGTTCTAAATACCAACAATATGCTGTGACAAATACATTTTGATAGTTATTCTATTGAAACCATTACATATAATGAGATTGGGAAATAGGATATGTAGAAATACTCTATTCTACTCTGTGTGATTAGAAAGTTAAAATTAACTTCTCTTCTGCATAAAACCCGTTTTGCCTAACTTTCAAGACCCATTATGATCTAATTCGACATTACCTCTTTAATTTTATCATTGCTGTCACAGCATATATGCTGTGTCTCAGGCAAGCTGGAACATTCCAAAATACTGCTTGGGATTTTCAGCCTATTTCTGGACTCCTTTCTTGCTTCCGATTTATAGTGGTTCACTCTCCTCGTGCGACCTCACCTCCTCGAACCAAACCCTTCTCAGCTGCTGCGTTTTCCTCCGAATGATCGTCCAGTCAAATGTGGTGATTATGAAAACAAGCACTTGTTTCAGACTGCCAGGGTTTGAATCTCTGAAGGTGTAAGCTTGGGAAGGTCACTTGTTTAGCTGCCCCGTGCCTCAGTTTCCCCTTGTGTAAAGCTAGGGTGATAGTAGAATTTCCCCCCTGGGAGTGGTATCTGGATTAAATATTCACTCAGTGATTATGGCTTAGTATGAAGTCGGGTATATAGTAAGTGCTAAGTATGTTTTTATTATTTTGTTTTTATCATTAAAACTATTGCAGTTATTATCAGTCTCATAGATTGTGTTGCTAAGTATTATCCTGTAATCATTAACACATGTTAGGTTTGCAAAGACTCCTTTTCTAACACTTGTCTTTGTTTTGCATACAGCATCCAGCTTAGTGCGGATGTGGTTGATACATACTTGCCAACTGAATGCTTGATGAAATGAAGCCTGAAAAAGATAGTGGCAATAATGTGAATTTGGAATAAAATGTACATTGTGGCAGGAAGGGAACCTTTCTCAGAAGTCAGACGACATACTAGTTATGTTCCTAGCTCTGCGGGTCCCTAGCTGCAGGTTCTGAGCAAAGGTACCTGTTGTCTTTTTGAGGACCAGTTTCTCTGCCAGCGTTCGGGAGGCTGGGCAAGAGGGGAGCCATGGCTAATGCGTTCCCCATCACGTTACCACGAGATAGCACAGCGCCTCCTCCTGGTCTCCAGGGGCGCCCAGAGAGAATGGAGAAGAGGACAGGAAATGAAAACATATCAAAGATTTCTAGCTCTTTTTCAAAAATGTATGGGGAACTCTTCCCAGGACTTGCACAAATTACAATGGTGGAATTATTCAGGGTAATAAACCTAGACGGGATAATTAGATTGTGGATGAATGAGTTTGATGTTGTTTTATTTCCTGTTAGTATTTAGAAAATAAAGGCAGTTTGTTTGTTTTTTTTTTTACTAGATAAAGAGAGCCTGCTTGTATTTTGTATGGCGTTGCTATTAAAAGTGAATTGTTTGAAGGTTTAGATGTAAAAAAAGATTAAAAGAGATTTGATGGCTATGCATTATTAAGTGGTTATCTTGATACTTGATAATCTCTCCATATGAGGTAAGTGATGTAAGATTGAGGCAGTTTCAGTAATCACCTGCCTCTCAAACACCACTAATGATAGCGTGAAGAAATGACTTAAAAACCAAGCAAGGCAAATCACGGGAGTGTAATAGAGTTGGTTGTCGCGGGTTTTTATGTTCTCATTTGTGTTACCGTCTTTTGATTGAAACAGGTTGGAGACCAAAGACCATCATTTTCCTTAATTCTCCGGAGGAAATGCATTGTGTATCCTGGGCATTGTGATTACCCTGACCTTTGAGGAAAATAGAAAGTATAGAACCTGCATACCCTGAAGGCAGCTGAAACCTGGAGTCGGTTTCTAAAGGCCAAGTTCACTCTCTGCTCTTGGTGTGGGTTTTCTTTCCCTCTTTTGAAGGGGAATGAATTCCATACCTAATGAATAGTTTCGAGGAAAGTTGTTAATCAGGTACTCCAAAGTGACCACCCTGGATTCTTCTTTTATTACACAGGGGACATGGTGGAATGAGAAAGCAACAGAGTTGTATTTGATAAAAGGAAATACCTTTTTTCCTCTCCCCACCCACTATGTAATCCTCTGGAATTTAGTTGATGCAGGAAAATCTCTGCAGCACGTAGCGTTGGAAAATGCGAAGTTGCATGAATACCATTTGTAGCCACAATAGCTACATTAAAAATCACAAAGTATATCAATCATCATATTTCAGGGCTAGCATTTTCCCCGAAAGGGGTCTGGAAAGATTTTTTCCTTCTTTATTCTCACCATTCCTACCGCAAAGCACTGCACAACAGGCAGCGTGAGTATTAAATCAGCATCATTTCCTGTTCTTTTCCGAGTTATCAAGTATCATTCTGCTGCCCTGAGATGGGAGGCTAGTTCAAAACCGGATGAAGAACTCGAGCTAAAGATGACAGAGGGGCTAAAAAGAAGTGTGAATATAACAGAATGTTATTAAAATGGCCAAATGTCCTTCAACCCTTTCCTACTTGAAAACCGTGCACTGATTTACAGAGAGAGCAGTGGTTTGGAACAACAATGCCATCCAGGTATTGCTTTATTTTCTAAATTAACTGACCTGGTTTAACAACACTATTAAAGAGTAGGAAAACATATTTTGCTAGAGGTTTAATTATTTCCAAAGAAATGCTATGGGCATATGACCAGTTTGGTATGTACTGCAAATTACTTTTGGTATATGTTTGTAATGTGATTCCGGTTTAAATGTGTTCAAGTGTAGCTCTTCTTCCCAACTCTGATTGTTTTATAGGCGTTATATTTCCAAGCAGTGAGTCCTAAGGTGTGCTCTCCAGTGGTACATGAGAAAAGCGCCCTGTGGCCACCCGTGTTGGGAAGTCATGGAGTCACTTCCCTGCAGCGACAGCCTTGTACGCACGCCCACCTGTGCACGGGTCTCCGAGGCCTGTGCCGTGACGCTCCGGGCTGCACTACGGAGCGTTCGCCTCTCGGAGCTGTCTGACTGGTCAGGCCCTCCTCGGTCTCTGCTTCCCCCACTTCCCCTGGCTGATCCAGGCCACAAGAGCTGCCTGTAGCTGTTCGAAGGAATAACCGCTTTTTGTGCATTGTCCATTGAGGTTGTTTTTAATTAAAACTATTTTAGACATGGGAGGTCAAAGTTTAATGTTACTTTTTTTGTATCAATGATTACCTGATCATTGAGAAATCCATTTGTTTGTTTTTTTTAGCCCACCTTTGAAGGTGGACATTGCATTTTTTTTTTGTTAACCCTAGGGATAGAGAAATTTAATTCCTTCTGAAAGAATTTTAATAGCTTAGCACTGATATTTGCTTAGATGCATGTTTGTGTGTGTTATATGTAAATCCATTTGTTAATGTATACAGACACACACACATCTGAGCAAACACCAGTGTTAAGTTATTGAAATTCTTACAGAATGAGCTAAATTTCTCTAAAACACACACACAGCACCGCTCCACTACTTTAAGGATGGAGGACCTTTTATCACTGAGCTCTTCCTGCCTGCCTTGCAGGTGGGTTACGGTGCTACCTGGCACCTGCTTTGCACAGCACTCTTCAGCAGCACAAGCAGGGATGCCTCCCGCCAGCTGGGCGCAGACTTGCAGGGGTTCCTCGTTCCACAGAGAGGATGCTGAGGCCAGAAGTGTGTGTCCAATGTGTCCATGGTTAGTGGACTTTGAAATCAACATAGGGTTTGATTTATTCAGTAGGTTTTTCCAAGACCCGTCTCTCTAGGACTACCCGCCCACACATACACATACACTTAGATATGATGGGTTAGGGACAGGGATAAAAAGAAAAAATAATGAGTAGTATGATAAATCTCCTAAGACATTTTTTTTGCATATACCTGACTGATCGTTGCTGCTCACCGGGACACATATATTGATCATTACTGAAAATGACAGCTCCCCTCTTGTCTCCCCCCGGCATGTTGCTTTGACTGCTAATTCTTATTTATATTAAATGTGGAAGAAAAGGTATCAAAGGGAACACCAGGTTATAGCTAAAACAAAACTACTTCAAAGCCCGATGGCAAATTGGGTTTAATAGAAATAATTCACTTCTAATATACCTGATATTAACAAACACATTTATTTTTCAGATTTTATTAAAAGCATAAAACTAACCCATTTTCTAATAGTTTAGGTTCCCTCTGCATAAGGAAGCTGCATATCCTAACCCTCTTTTCCACTTCCTGTTCTTTTTTCATCCCTCTTTATCATACTATATATTTAACTTATTTCTCTGGCCGTCCGTCCCTCCTAGTTCAAATGCAAGTTTTAGGAAGGCAGGGAAGAGTAAGTAGTAGGTGCACAAGAATACTAGTGAAATGAATGAATGATGCTTTGCAACAACTTTGTCAGAATTCGAACCCTAGCTTCAGCGCTGCCCAGCCTGTGAGTTGGAGCAAATTGTTTAACCTCTGTGCCCCAACATCCCCTGTCACGGAGTCGTGGAGAGGATGAGGAGACTCGATGCGTCTGCCACAGAGCTCACTTGGTGTTGAATATTTTTTCTCAGTCGAACAACTCTTCAACTGGTTGAGGATTAAGCAAGGGCTGGGAACCAAAGTGTCACAGGTTCGATTCCCAGTCAGGCCACATACCTGGGTTGCAGGCCACGGCCCCCAGCAACCGCACATTGATGTCTTTCTCTCTCTCTCGTTCTCCCTCTTTCTCCCTATTTATTTATTCTCTGAGAATACTGAGAATAGATTTATTCTCAGAGAATAAATAAATAAAATCTTAAAAAAAGAGATTCTTTAAAAAAAACTGGTTGAGGAAAAATAACCAAACATTTACCATCGTCTGTTAAAATCATTTGTTATTGCTTCTGGTTTTCGGCTGAGAACCGTTCCCCCACCCAGCTAGCTGCCCGTCGCCCCTAGCATTGGAATGGGAAGTCCAACCAGGCACAGACACACAAGATGCTTATTATTTCTTTCTTTCTACCTATTTTGTGAGTTCACCATTTTCCTTCAGTTTTCTCTCCCCGCAGTCCTGCTTCAGGAATGTTGAAACCCCGCCTGGCTTTGCCACCAACTGGGCATTGCCTGACTTCCCCTTAGCAGTGACTGCTGTCAGTCAGAGGGTGCCACCGCCCTGCCTGGGCCCTGGGGTCCCTTCCCCTGTGTGGCTGGGCAACACCAAAACATAGACACCCTCCAATGTGCAGATAGGTTTACTTTTCCATGTGATTGATTCTCACACCGCCGGTCTCAGGAATGAAAAGTATGCTACTTTGACTAAGTCTGGTATATTACAGAGGTGGTTTTATTTTTGTATTATGAGTGTTTTTATAACAGAATCCCCTAACTGGGTTGCTCACTCATTGAGGGCTTGGCCGTGATCTTTCTGTCCAGCACAGAGCAGTACTCACACAGAGTGGACACTCGAATACTCACAGGCTGGCGAGGAAGTGCAGGCGATGCAAAGGATCCACAGCCGTCCCTCATGACACATGAGTTATGGGAAGCCTTTGTAGCTTTAACTTTTAAATATCTTTGCGTTTGTTCTCCCTCGATAGTGTTTCAGTTTAAAGAGCAGCAATTGGTTAACTTGTCTAATCAATATACTTTATATCGATAGAAGATAATGCACTTATATATATATAAGTGCACTTATCTATATACATAAGTGCATTATATACACTTATCTATATAGATAAGTGCATTATATACACTTATCTATATACATAAGTGCATTATCTATATATTTATAGATATATAAATATAGATATTTATCTATATCTATATTTATATATCTATATATTTATCTATATATCTATATATATATAGGCGGCTTTTTGTGCCTTCCGGTGATACTCTCTATTTTATTCGGGAAAGCCTGCAGAAAAGGCTTCTTTTTTACAACATCTTTTGTAGTTTTTTTAATCAACCCTTTCTTAATATATTGCGTATTTGTCTGTGTGTGCGTGATTTTGTTCATTTGCAAATAAAACGATAGTGCTACCGCATTTCTACGGAACTGAACTTGCGGACGTGACGGGAAGCAGCTGAGCAGCTGAGCCGCTCACTCAGTGTCCTCACGGCGCCCCCGCACGTGGGTTGAGGAGGCGCAGTTGACGTCACTCAGCGTGTGCTCCTGCCATTCTTCGCCACTCCGGAGCGTGGACTTCTGACCTTTTTAGTAGGCTTTGCATTTGGTCACCGTGTTAAATCCAGCAAGGTATTCCTTTCCACCTAAGTTGTCTTCCCTGTGCGAGGGGTAGAGAGGAATTCGCAGCGCCTGTGCGGGCAAGGGCATTATCTTATCTGAGCAAATCCAGTCCCACAGAGACGGTGAGTCACAGCCGGCTGCTCAGCTGGGAAGCCGGGAAACCGGACTGTGTCCAGGAGGGCAATGCCTGCCGGGAGAGTGAGTCAGGGATGCCTAGGGCTGCGGTGAGTTGACCAGCAGCGGCAGCAAAGGTTACTGCCCCGTGGCTCATCCTGACCCCATAGAGCATCCAGCAGACAGACGGAAGTTTGCATCCGCAGAGTGTGCTCTGGTTATAATTCTGGTTTAGCTGTAGCTGTAGAAACTACTCAGGAGACCATACTACCCATTGCTGTTTTTGTTTCCTCAAATCAAAGCACTTATTTTTTTTTAATGGGAAAGCACACTGATATTTCACGTGTGGGGCTGGCGGCAGACCTTAGACAACCATGGAGAAACTGGTGCTTTCCTCAGTGCTTGGGCACCTTCCCTCCACGCAGAGGAGGGGGCCTGGGTGGAGGAAGGGGTGGCGATGAGGGTGGGAGTGGTGACATCAGCTGTATAGCTCTCTAGGTGGAGTGCATGACGCAGCAGCTCTTCCAATAGGAACCGTTAATTGCTATTAACAGTGACTCATTTCATCAACAATGTGAAGGAGAACCAAAGTACAGATGAGGAGACAGAGACCCCAAAGCGATGATGGAACTTTCCCAGCTGGCGGGCGGGCATTAAACACAGTGCAGTGCCCTTTGCCACACATTTCACGTGTGGCCTGGAGACAAAAGTTTCATTTAATTGGGTGAAAAAAGGACCAGAAATTCCTGAGCCTTAAAGTGCATTTTAAACCCTCACCATGTTTTAATGCATTGTTAACTGTGCCGCCGTAATGCCCTGCAGGGAGCTTGCCACACTTTTTCTCCCACCCATCCTGTCACTTACCCAGACTTGAAGCTTAGTGTCACCTTGACCTATTTCTTCCCCCTTATCCTCACTCGCCAGTGCTGTTGGCTCTCGCTCCCAAGGACCACAGGCGTCTATCCCCTCCTTTCTTGTCTTTAGCCTGCTTCCTAACCAGGCCTCCCCCCCTGCTCCTCACTAACACCATCGTCTGCCAGCAGCCAGAGGTGCCCTAAAGCACAGCAAGGCCGATGTCCTCTCTCCAGTCTAAAATCATGTTGCGCATTAGCAGAGCCATGGAGACATTACCAAACATTTTCCCATACATGACATTCAGAGGAACCCTGCTAAGTATATATCGCTGCCTCAATTTATTTTATAAATAAAATAACTGTAGCCTAAAGGGCTTAACTGAATTACTAGCCCACCGTGACAGGGCTAGTAAATTCATAGAACTGTTATTTTTCTCTAAACATTTACTGATACCCACTGTCTGCAGTCTAGATTCCCGCCTTGGCCTTCACGTTCCCTCGGTGATCCCAAGTTCTTATTTCTTGATGTTTTCTCATTATACTGTATACTTGAAGAGTTTATACAAGTAACTTAGCTGTTCTTGAGCCTCTGGACATTTGCTTCTGCTATTTTCTTTTTTTTAAGATTTTATTTTTTATTTTATTTTTAGAGAGGGAAGGGAGGGAGAAAGAGACAGAGAAAAATATCAATGTGCAGTTGCTGGGGGTCATGGCCTGCAACCCAGGCATGTACCCTGACTGGGAATTGAACCTGCGACACTTTTGGTTCACAGCCCACGCTCCATCCACTGAGCTACGCCAGCCAGGGCCTGCTTCTGCTATTTTCTGTGTTTTCATCAGTAGCAAACTTCTATTCGCTCCCCAAGACCCAGATTGTGCCCCCTCCACCATGCAGGCCTACTTGATTTCACTGAAAAAAATGGGACTCCATTCACTTCCCGCTTCAGGTGAACAGTGCGTTCCATTTGGAGGTCTCGCACCAGCCTGACGCAGAGAATGGTTCTCCCCTGGAATGTTTCTCCCTTCTCCCTTCTCCCGTACCACCTGGCAGAATGCCCCTCACCCCGCTTTATGCTGACAGTACGCCTTGGATCTCAAGAGAATTGTATAGCACAGGTCATATTTTATTCGTTTCACTGTCACCTTAGGTGCTGACCCGCAGTTGGGACTGCTGCCCTGACTCGAGGAGCGGACTCTAAGACTAGACCTAAGGAGCTCAAACGTGTGCCTCTCCTCTGAGGCTTTTGTTCATGGAGCCGAGCCGGAGCCCGCCCCCTGCGGCCCAGCCTCACAGCCTTTCCATGCCTCCCTTAGCTGCAGGGGGCAGCTGTCGGAGAGCAGAGTGAGTTTGTCCCTCTCTCTCTCCTTCTGGAATTCAAGCTTTTGGTGGCAGCTTCTAAGTCTTTTTTTCATTTTTATGCTCCCTAAAGCACCCACCATATCACTAAGCCCATAGCAGAGGCTGGATAAATGCTTGTTAAATAGATCTAGTAAGGACTTTTATTCCTTACCTTCAACTTAAATTTTTTATCATGGAAACAGAAAACTTTTCTTTTTGGAAAAAAGAAAAAGGAAACCTTCAGGAAGAGTGCGTCTGATTTTTAAACAGTTTACGTGTGGGAAAAAAACAAAACAAAACACTAGGGTTTGTCTGTGTGTGCCGGTTGGTAAGTCAGCGCAGTGTCTAGGCAGATGATCCTGGCAGTCACTGTATTTCATCATGTTGACCTTGGGGGCATGTTGTGTTCATTTATTGTAGAATTTAAAAAGCAGTGGCATGCGAGTCCAGATGCTGTGGTTACGGGAGCCCAGGTTTTGTGGGCAGGCAGGCTGGGGTTAAAGTGCTAGTTTGCGTGGTGGGCTGGGTGGGAAATGCTTTGCCAGCCTGGCTCCCTCACCAGGGAGGGGAAGGGAACGCACGGCATACCCTGTTGGGTCACCGTGAAGACTGAGTTTGTGGTGTCAGTGAAGTGTTTGCACGTAACGAATTCTCAGTAAACATCGCCCGTAGGTTATTAGAGGCACTGACAGTTCACTGAACTTGTGCGCGTTACTTGCGTGCTTGAAAATTAGAGCAGTTCGTTCTCGTTTCTGAAATGCCAGGGGAACATGTCATAGTGTGGAAGCCTATGGAAGAACACTCTTGTTTCCTTTAGTTTATCAATAAGCTATAAGCCGTGTAAGTACAGAACATAGGTGATTGTGGTTAGTGGATTAGTTACATGCTTTTGGTTGGAAATCACTGAGGCCTCTCCGAATCTGGGTTCAGTAATAAAGAAAACTGTTAATTCACAGAGCCAAGAAGGTCAGAGGTAGGTCAAGCCACAAGTTTTCATGTCGTTCTGCTTCATCATTTTTCCATTCTCAATGTCAGCTTGTCCTGAGGCCTTGCCCCCCAGTTTCAGAATGGCTGTTGAGGACTCATGCTTCCTGGGTCATACTCAGTGGGACAGAGGGAGAAAGAAGTGACAGAGGGGGAGGGAGAGGGAGAGAGAGAGAAACGTCGACGTGAGAGAGAAGCATTGATCCTTTGCCTGCTGAGTGTGCCCTGACCTGGGGTCAAACCCAAAACCTTCCGGTGCGTGGGACAGTGCTCCAACCTACTGAGCCACCCTGCCAGGGCAGAGAATTCTTAGGAGAGTTTACTCGGGCCAAAAATGGGCAATTGCCAAGGAGCAAGATATCAAATGCTCCAGAGAATGACAGGTTTGCAGCTTCTATTATACATTTGAAATTAAGGAAGGAGGGTAAGGAAGATGACCTATGTGTAGGTGGACCAAAGCAGAGCCGGGACTGAGTCACAAGATAGCTAAGATTAGGAGCTCTTTGTTTATGCTCATCTTAAAGGCATTAACCCAGGGGCACAAGAACAATGAACACGGCTTGCTCAAGGCAAAGAATCCTTTTACTGAAAAAATTATATGGCTGGGGCGTTCCTGTCCCCGTGACCTGCCCTGTTAGGAATTCATGATCGGATCACCCTGTGAGGTTACTTGTCGTTTCAGTCCAGAGTATTGTTTTTTAATGAATGCTCATTCTTTGCCAGGGTTTCTTGAAAACGGGGTGGATTTTTACTCTTTCCCATTTCCCTAATGCCTGCCCAGTATCTAGCACAGCCTAGGTGCTCAGGAAATATATTTTGAATGAATGCCACCAAGTAGTGCCTTGTCAGCCTATTTTTCGTTCTTTTTCCTCTCTAAATTACATTTTTGGTTTGTAGAAGAGAGGTTTTTGTATTAGTCTCTTATTTTTTCATTTGTCTTTTCTCACAATTTAAATACAGGAAAATTATAAAGTCTTCAGGAACAGCTGCTGTTTTCTTGCCTCAATTTTTTATTCCCATTTCCTTCTCTTATTTTAGGGCTCTTCTTAAAATTTACCTTCTCTGGGCTTCATCTCACTCAAGGCTAGATTCAATGTCCCTCGTCTGGGTGGCCCTAGCACCCTGGTGACACAGTCATCACCAGTCTGGTTTTCTAATCTGTCTCTCCACTGAGCTCAAAAGTACATTGAGTCTAGTCTGAGATGCCCACTGCTTAACACAGGAGTCGGCATAGTGGGTACCAGAACTATTGTTCCAAATGAATGAATGAGAATGTGTGTCTTGCTCTTGTATGGTATTTTCCAGGAATCTAAATCATTCCAGGAAAAGCACTCAGTACACGATTGGAATTTAAATGCCTTCAGTGTGGCAATGCATCCTGCAGGGATTGCTCAAACAATCTACTCTTTCGTGATCTTGACATTGGGGTGCACATTGGACATTGCACACAAGTGCCTGTCTGGGGAGGGGCGTGGGGCTGAGACCCTTTGCCACCTGCTCGCTGTCCTATGTCTGCCCCCGAGAGGCCCTCCGGCCATGCATGTAGGAAGAAAATGTGAAAATGTTACCATTAAATTTCTATTCAGATTTTTCTCTCTACTTTTGTCTGTATTTTATATATACAATTGACGTCAGTTCAGTGGCATGAGTTTATAAATACATGAATAAGTTATACAGTGTGGGGCAAACGTAGGTTTATCATTGTGAGTACTCAAAACACAGTATATTTTTGTTCTGTTACTTATTAATTATTGTGGTTTTTTTCCATATGAACAACTGTAAGTCTGCTCTTGTCCCTGGAAGTTAAAAACATGGCACTGATAAAGATACGTGATTAACGCAGTTATGGAGAACTCCGACTGAACTTACAATTCCAGTGTCGTGCTAGTTTCCACGTTGATTTGCAGCTTTTTCTTGAGGCCATTCTCAGATGCCTTAAGAAAATGGTGAGTGAGCCCAGGATAATAACATCCTGGGGGTCCCGTGTACCACCATGTGTGTATACGTGTGCATGTGTGTAAATCGTGTGCATACCCATTTTCCGTGTGCACATGCTGCAGAACAGAGCAGAGGGACGGTCTTCAGGCTTGGTTCCAGTGCCCTCAAGGCATTCCGTTTTGGAAAGGCAGATGAATGTTAACATTCAATAGCAGCTCCCCTTTCAAGCGAGGGCTTTAGGACGAGTCTTCTTTTCCTCATCCGTGGGCATCCTATGGCCCTTTAGATGTGAAGCAACTACTTCATTTCTTCTCCGCCTCTGGGATCTGCTGCTCGTGAATGAATGGTAGCTTTCTAACCCCAACGTGGACAGGTGTACTCGGAGTCAGGATATCATGCGACTGGACTCAGGTGTGATTGAGGCCCAATCATTAACCACTCTGAGCTTCAGTTTCTTTCCCTGGAAGATGCTAATGATATGAATCAACGCACAGATTTTTTTTTTACAAGAAATAAGAACACGTGAAAGTGGCTGGCGTGGTACTAAGTAGACGCTGTTTATATAGAATTTTTGAGTTTTGAACATACTGACGGCAGAATCCTTTTTCATGTGCATTTGCAGTAGTAAAATCACAGCTGCAGAAGTTTGTGCCACATGTGTATTTTACTAGTTAAAATGTGACTGTTTGGTTGGATGGTTGGCCAACAGGCTAATCTGTTTTCTGAGGAAATCACAACCTCCCATCCTTTTTTTGCTCTGCTTTGAGGACCAAGCACCACATGATTGAGTAATGATACAATGATAGGGTTTTCATCAGTGCCCAGAATAATGTGAGTCATATGGGTGTTACAGTCTGGAGTGAAAAGCACTTCTGACTCCGCCGAGGACGCAGAAAACAACACAAAAATTCAATTTTTCAGGGCATTTCTGTAGTTTGTAAAAACATGAGAGAGAAAAAAAGCATCCATATAGAGAGGATGACATTCATCGAAATGGTTTAAAGGTACGTTTGTTGACTAAAAAAGTTTCATACATTTGTGGTATTGTATTACGTGGGGATCATCCGAGAAGTGTACATTGGAATCACGTTGAAGAATCTGCAATACTGTGCTAAGGATTTCATTCAGCCTTTTTCTGGCAGGCAGGGGTCACCCGGTCAAGATGATTCCCCGGGAAGATTGTGACTCTAAATTGAAGTAAAAAAAAAAAAAAAGACCTGAAGACTAGAGCTCGGTCACAAATAATGCCCTGGTCCCAAGTCCTTATTTGGGGCGATACTGTTAGAAAACAGGAAGGACATATTAAAGAGACGTTTGCAATGAGGTAGCCTAGTTGTTGTATAACATGAGGGTGTTCGGCAGAAAGTAAGATTTTGACATTTTAAACAAGGCCTCTGTAGACAACAAGGAAAGCCAAACCCTTAAGCATTTTGACTAGTTGAAGCATTCATGACCATCACATAGGACTCTGAACTTGCACCCGTGCGACACAGAGGTGTGAAGGCAAATGTGTGACTTGGAAATCACTTCCCAGCTTTATTCTGGACACATATACCATCCTTCCCTTACTCTGTTGTTTGAAGAACCAGATGAATTAATATGGCCTTTGTTTTTCATATTAAAATAAAAAGTGATATACTTCCCATGCTGGAAAGGCCCTTAGAAGCTCAGGTGAGAGCTTCTAAGGTGCCAGATGTTATGAGAGTGGCTCAGGCTCGTTCGGCCTGTGGAGGGGAAGCCTTCACCTTGGTGCACGGCCCGGGCTCCCCACCTGCAGGTCCTCCTGCGCCTGCATGCTGCCTAGTCTACACCTGCCCCAGGGGCCCAGATCCTTGTTCTTACAAGTTCTTAGTGTTTCCTTTCGTTGTTTTTCCCAGACACCTCACTGCAATTCACAGATCTCTGGTGATGCTTGTTATATCGTTCTGTCTTTACAAAGCACCATGGGTTAAAGGTGCAGTGCAGGGTTCTCTATAAAGCCAGGTAACGATGTGCAAGCCGTAGCTTCTAACTGTGTCTCATGTTTCACACTTTCAGGTTTATATCCTGAGGCCTCTAGCGTAAATGTTGAACTATCAGTTTTCTCCCATAAATTCTCCAGTCTCACCTAGTGGGTCTTTTGTTCTGTTTCATTTTGTTTTGTGTATAATTCTGGCTAATCGTTTTGACTCGACAGTCGAGGGGAAGGAAATTCACATGCTGCTTGTCTTTTGCAAGGAGCTCTAAATGGTGTATGCAACCTTCTTTTTGAGAAGGAGCCATTACATATCGTAGTTTATAGGCAGGAAAGCGGGATGTGGACTAGTCTAGCTAGTAAAAGGTAGAGCCACAACTAGAATTCCTCTCTTGTCCAGTTGGTGAAATAAGTGATTTCACGTTAAGAGGTGACATCGTCATATCAACATAGACAAACTGAAAGACATGCTGAGAAAAGCACTGAGGGTATAAAAAGGCCTGAGTTGTTATCATATGAGAGTCAGCTGAGGAAACTGGAGATGTCTAGAAGAAAGTGACAGTTATTTAAGTGCGACTTAATCAAAAATGTTAAGACATCTGAGGTGTTACCCAGTGAAAGAAGAATCCAACAATAGATAGCTCCAAAAGACTGCAGTAACTCAGCTTTGGAATAAACAGTCACTGTTTGGCTCGCAGAGCCCTCGCAGAAGGCTCGGGGCCAGCGCTCTGGCGCTATTCCTTTGTGGGGGAGATTGCACAAGGACCGTATCTTACATGTTTCTGGTTTCAGTGTTTCTGTCACTGAATTTCATTCCAAAGTGAATCTGATACAGAATGACAGCATGTACCGTAGATGAACCAGAGTTTCTCTGGGGCAACAAGGATAAGGAGCCCCTCTCCAGCAAAACACCCCAGGGCCCCTCCCTGGAATATGGTGCATGCGGTCATCTTCATGTGGAAACCTCTGGGGTAGCTAATTTCCAATTTCCCTTTCCGTGGAAAGATTTCAAGTTTAATTTAGAGCAAGGTCAATTTGTTGTGATCTACTCATGATTCATCTATGACTTTTGGGGGCTCTCTTCACACAGATACGTGTATGTAGGTTTGTATATACTTGGGCTGAAGACACATCCACTGTCTTAATAACCAGTCAATCCAACTCAGTTTATTTACAGTTGTCTCCCTTTATCTGTGTGTTTGTGTTCCTTGGTTTTAGCTACCTGTGGTCAGCCATCGTCCAAAAAACGTGAAAGGGAAAATTGTAGAAACAAACAATTCATAAGTTTGAAATTGTGTGCCGTTCTGACTAGCATGGTGAAATCCAGGGCTAGGACGTGACTCATCCCTGTGTCCAGTGTCTCCCTGCTGTAGAGCTCCCTGCCCATCAGTCACTGAAAAGCGACATTGGTTATCAGACCAACTCAGGTTATTACAGGGTGTGTGTTCAAGTCACCCTTACATATACCTACTAATGGGTCCAACGTCCAAGCATAGTGAGGCTGGCGATTCATATACGCCAAGAGCAGCTGTAAAGCGCTTCTTTTAAGTGAAAAAGTATGTTGTGTATTAACAAACAGTATATAGAGGGTTTTGTACTAACTAATCCCAGTTTCAGGCATCCACTTGGGGTCTTAGAAGGTTTCCCCCGTGGATGAGAGGAACTATTCCATTGCTAATTCAATTCATTCTTCATCCCACCCCACCCCCCTCTAAAGTTACTTGAGCTGCTTGAGAAGCTAATGAAGTCAATAAAGTGAAATAGATCAATACTAAATCTTATGTTATTTTCAGGATTTTAAGGAGGTATCTTGAAACATCCTATCTGCGCACAATAATCCTTTTCTTATAAAAGTCTTAAATCTTGTTCAGTTAAAAGGCACACTTATAAGGAAATTGACTTAAATTTATAGGCTTGATTTTTCTTAACAGACCACTTTTGGAAAGAAAGAAAGAATAGAAGAAAGAAGGACAGATATTGTTAAATAAGGCGTTAGCAGAGTCACATGCTCAGATTGTCATGTGCTTTGACACAGAGTACTCAAGAGCAGACCGACTACATTGTCATGTCATTTGTACGATGGTCTGTGTCATACATGAAATCTGTTCCATCCAGAAAATGTCTAGGAAACAGTAGTATGTTCAAACATGTTTTCTACTGAGTGTTGTCCACTGACCTTTTACATACTGTAGATATTTTAGAAATACTAGCAAACCAAACAGATGTCCGTTAATTACCTCTTGTTAAGCTGATGAGAATACAATTGATTTTCCCTTGCTTTGAACACAGAGATATTAGTTAACTTACTGCTTATTTTATTACTTTACCTACTTAAAAAAATGTCAAATGTTTAAAGATAATGTGGAGAGTAGAATGTTGCCTTGAACAGAGAGAATAAAACCAAAAATACCCCAGTGACCTGAACTGGAAACAAGTTATAAAAATGTAAATTTTCATTTGCACAAAAGTTACCATGGCATTAGCTTTCCTTTTGTGTTCGCTGGTGATTTAATTTAGTAGTTTTAGAAATAGTGTCTATTGCTGTATTTAAAAATTCTAATAACAGTGATTGGTAAAGGAGTTGGCAAGTACATGGGCTGTTTGTAGAGAACTCGTGAAACTGACAAGTGATTGACGTGTAAACAACCCCACTGTGCCCTTATATTCCCTTCGGTAATGCTGGACTCTAGATGCTAAGTGAGCCTCAGGAAGTCACCACCATCCAGCTTTTATTAAATGGCTGGCTTTGGGGGTGTAAACAATATTGTGCATTAGCTGCTTAAATGCACTGTGTTCTTCTGTGTTTTCACACCACCCTTCCTCAATGTGGCGGAATACCTGTGACATGAACAAATGGGAATTTTCTTTTAATATGTTTAACTGAATTTAAACTCGAAAAAGGAAAGCAAATTGCACATTTCATCAGGTAGATTGAAACCATCTGCAAGTGAATGAGGTGATAGCATTTCTAACTTGCAATTTTCTGTGTATGACTTGGTCTCATTGTGAACTGGCCCTTTACATTAGTACATGGGTATGAATGCTTGGCAGTGGACACACAGCATTGTGTTCTGTGCAGTAAAAAACTCTTACAATTAGTGGATTGAGCACGGGCTGCGAACCAAAGTGTTGCAGGTTTGATTCCCAGTCAGGGTACATGCCTGGGTTGCAGGCCATGACCCCCAGCAACCGCACATTTATGTTTCTCTCTCTCTCTTTTTCTCCCTCCCTTCCCTCTCTGAAAATAAATAAAATCTTAAAAAAAAGAAATATTTAAAAACAACCCTTCTTTAAAAAAAAGCAAACTCTTACAATTGACCTAGAAGTGGTTTAATGTTAATGTTCAGATTTTTAGAGTACTAATTTTCCCTTCTCTTATAACAAGGCTTTTTTTTCCTGCTTCTTTACAAGTAGCTTTGTTTTGTAGCTTTCTTTTTTACCACTTTTAGTTTAAAGTCTATTGTCTGATATAGCTACTCCTGTTTTCTTGGTTGCCACTTAAGGTTAAGGTATGCCCCTCATAGGCAGCATTTTGTTGGATTTTTTTAAAAATCTGTTCTTCCATTCTGTGTCTTTTAAATGAAGAATTTAATCCATTTATATTTAAAGTAATTATTGGTAAATGAGGATTTATTATTGACATTTGCTAATTGTTTTCTAGTTGTTTTCTAGATCCAATATTCTTTGGTTCTTATTCTTCTGTGTGTGTGTGTGTGTGTGTGTGTGTGTGTGTTTTGACTTCTTTTGCTGTCAGTATGCCTTGACTTCATCATTTCCTTTGTACAATTACTAGAAATTTCTTTCTGGTAGTTACCATAAGGTTTATATGAGTAAACTAATAATGTGACTCCTTATTTTAAACGGATGACTTAAAATCAATAGAATTTGTATACTTCACATGTTTATTCGTCCCCCTCACATTTTCGATTGCTGCTGTTAAAATTAACATATTTTCATATTGTATACTTAATAACAGATTATTTATTTATGGTTATTTTTGCCACATTTACTTTTTAAACTTTTAGACTAGAGTTGTGAGTCATGCACCACTCTTATCATGTTGCAGAATCTAACTGACTCTACATTTGCCGTTAAGTGTGGGATTTATACTGTCTTTTTTATGATGTCAATTAATGTTCTGCTTTTACTCAAAGAGCTCCCTTTAGCATTTCTTGTGAGGCAGGTCTGATGGGAATGAATTCCCTTAGCCTTTGTTGGTCTGGGAAAGTTTTTATTCCCTTCTGAAGGACAGCTTTGTCAGATACGGAATTCTGAGTTGACACATATTTTCTTTATGGGGATTGATTCCCTTTTATATAAACCCTCTCTTTTCTCCTGCTGCTGTTAAAATTCTTTCTTTGTCTTTGACGTGTGAAAGTTTAATTATAATGTGACCCAATGTACCCATATCTAGGTTCAACCTATTGGGATCCTTTTGGCCTCATAGATCTGGCTGTTCATTTTTCTTCCCGAGTTTGGAAAGTTTTCAGGAATTATTATTGCTTTAAATGTATTTTCTGTCCCCTTTTCTCTCTGTTCTCCTGGAATTCCCACAATGTGATTTGTTCCTTCGCACTGTGTCCCATACTTTCTGTAGGCTTTCTTCACTCCTTTTCATTCTTCTTTTTTCCTTTTGCTCTTCTGACTGGGTAATTTACAATGTTCTGTCCTCCAGGTTGCTGATTCTGTCTTCTGTGTGGTGGAATCTACTTTTGAAACTCTGTTTCATTCTTCAGTTCAGTTATGTTTTCTTTTTCCAGATCTAGGGTTTCTGTTGCTGTTGTTTGATGGTTGCCATTTCCTTGTAAAATGTCTCATTTTGTTCATGCATTGTGTTCCTAATTTTATTTTGTTGTCTGTGGTTTTTGTAGTTCAAAAAACTTTTTTAAAAAGGATTATTCTGACAGTTCACAGATCTCTGTTGATAGGGCATCAGCTGTTGGAGCTTTGTTAATTTCCTTTGGTAATGTCACATTTACCTGCTTGTGATCCTTGAATCCTTACATTGTTTCCCACACATTTGAATGATGGGGCTCCTCTTCCAGACCTTATAGCTTTACTTTGGCACTACTAGTTAGTTTAGTTTGGGTTTATGGGTGTGACTGCTAGTTATGCCTTTGGTCAAGTGGGACCTACTCTTATGGTCTACTTTGGGTGAGGTAACTGTTGTAGCTCTGAGGATAGGGATGAAGGATACGCAGTTGTCTGAGAACAGTTGGATAGGACCGCTGGCTTGGTTCCCTGCCCAAAAGAGGCTATAAGGATGGATTTTCCTGTTGCCCGATACCCTGGTCAGGCTTACTAGACGGTTGAGACTGAGTACTATATTAAATATTAGATGGGGCTGTGAATTAGCTTCCCTACCCTGAAATGTTAGGGGACCTAAATCCAGCTGGAGTACGCTTTAAATTCCTGGTAGGTGAGGCCACAGGTTTTGCTCCACAGATGCCATCAACCACGGGCTCTTCTCTCTGCTCAAGCACCACTGCGCCTAGGGCTGTTGAACGGGCTCCACAGCTTCCTGTGCGCTCTCAGTAGTCTCCCTGGCCAGACAGGCTGAAGGTTGCCTGTAGCAATGAGCAACACTATGAATTAGAGTCTCTACCAGGTGCTGAGGGTGAAGCACTCTGAAACTGGCAAAGCTTTGTTTCTTGTCTGAAGTCAAGCTGACCTGCACTCCCAGTCCCCCCACTGAACAAGGCCACTGACTTTGCACTTGGGGGGCTATCAGCTCTGCCCCACCCCCCTCCCTGTACCTCTTGGCTCAAACACTGCTGGGCCACACAGCTTCTAGGAGTTGTCACCAGCTTTCTGTCATATTTAGGGACTGGGAAGGAGCCTCCATGGCTGGCGGGGCTGTGACTCAGCACCTTCCTGTAGCATGGACAAACCAGGCTGTAGGTTGAGCAAAACTCCTCCTTTGCGGACCCAAATCAGACAGATCTGCACCCTGTCGAGTTCCCTAGTGAGGGTGCACCCATGGCCTGATTCTTCAGAGGAGCAGAGCCGCTGGCTGGGATTACTCCTTGGGCACCACAGGTACGAGCTCAGTCTGTTAAGGTCTGTGGGCTGATTTTTGCAGGGCTACCCACTTCTCCGGCACAGCCAGCTTTTCCGTGTTGGGCTCTGCTGATTCCATTGCAATCTCTGTGGTGCAAAACCAGAGTAGGGGCCCCTATGAAGCGCTCTCAATGCTGGGGGAGCCTAGTTGTCCCTCCGGGTTCTCTATTCCCACCAGAGGAACCAGAGGCTCAGATCGACCTCTCTGTGTGGGACTGTCCTGACCTTGGAGGTGCAATTTAATGTGTAGCTGCTTTCTTACCCTTCCAATCCCATCTGTCTCAGCTCTGGGTGCAGGCAGAGGCTTCAGCCTCGTCCCTACACCCTGCGGTTCTCTCAGGGTTGTCTCATTCTTGAATATGCTTTTGTCCTTGTGAGGGGGGTCAAGGTCAAGAAGGACCTATGTCTCCTCATGGTGACATCATTCTAACAAGTCATTTTCTTAATTCATAGCATTGTATCTTACTGTACTTCTTGGTCCTCATATTAAAAAAAAACCTTTATTTCACCTTCCTTTGATAAAATATTTTAAACTAATAAAAGAAATGAGTGCTATCATCAATTAGGATTCTTTTAAAATAGTTCACATTTTTAGTAATAAATTCAAAATTAAAGGATGAATCTGAAGTGAAACGTGTATATTCTGAATTTTTTTTAGTTTGGAAGAAATTCTGTTTATAATCATTTTCTACGTCTAAAATGTTCTAAGGATTGCCTCAGAGTTTGGAGGCAAAATGTTCTTAATTTTTTTCCTCTTCAACTTGAATGCTAAGAACTTGGATGCTATCAATGAGCTATTTGCCAGCAGATGACAATTCATTCCAGATCCAAGAGAAACCGAGCACAGTGAAATCTGTGTTTGCTAACCAGCAAAATCTGGAAAATCACATTTTTGAGATTCCCCAGGCAAATGGTCAATCTAATAAATGTCAATAAGGCCAACTGAAATCGGGAAGGGTGAGTGTGGTACAATCTGATTAAGGTTACCAGGAATTTATTATGTATTCTTGCTGCTGATTAAAAAAATCCCATAGGGTATTTACAAACAGAAGTTGTTTACCTGTGTAAAATATGGCCTTTCCATTCTTTTGCCAGGCTGTGAAGGACAAGTGGGAGATAAAAAAAAAAAATCAAGCCCTGGCTGGCGTAGCTCAGTGGATTGAGCATGGGCTGCGAACCAAAGCATCGCAAGTTCGATTCCCAGTCAGGGCACATGCCTGGGCTGCAGGCCACAGCCCCCAGCAACCGCACATTGATGTTTCTCTCTCTCTCTCTTTTTCCCTCCCTTCCCTCTCTAAAAATAAATAAATAAAATCTTTAAAAAATATTTCGCTATGTTCCATTAAAAAAAAAAAAACAACATGAATTAATCTATGTCCTATCTTCATAATACATCTTTTAGCAAAAGATTTTTGTATCAGTATATTCCAAACGTTCATAAATTATTTAGATCTTGGAACATGGTTTTCTATAAAAACCCATTGTTGTCAATATCGATTCAGTTCCCAGGCCAGTGCAGTATATCCTGTTTAATCCATACGTATCTAAGACACAACACCAATGCTTGCTCTCGTGCTGGGTTCTGAAAGCATTTGCGCAGGAGAGAGCACTGCAGTGATGGTTTTTTCTTGGTCTTCTAGTAAGAAAGTGGTTCCATGGGAATTTTCACAAGAAACTGTGTGTGGTGTTTGTTCCTTCCTTTCGCAGGTTTCGTTCAGGGGTTCCAGAGCTCCTCTGTGGACCTGTGTGAAGGCGGGACCCCCAAGTTGTCGTCTCGCCTGCTCTTTAACAGGAAAGCCATCAGCTTTAACTGTCAGATGTCAGTTGCTGCCTTTGGAGCCCTTTGTTGCTCTGGACTTTTGGATAAGGCTCACTAGCCTCAACTTTCTAAGTGACCAAATTTTACGAAAAGTTAACAAGATACAGTTAAAACAATCATTCGTACAGTGTGAAAAAAAGACAGGATACAACAGAAACGTCTTGAACTGTTGCCAGATATTTTAAGTCTTAGGGCTTCGCTGTGATTTTTAATTTCTCTCTCTTTTGTCCCTCTTCAAAATGCCTCATTGTTATCAAAACTTTGTTGTTTTTTCCAGTAGCCCTTACAGTGACAGTGGCAGAGCCTTTGCTGAAGTGAGGTGGCATCAGGGAAGTTGATAATAAATTCTTTGTTTGCAAGTTGGGGATCGCAGTTTAATGCATTATTTTTTAGTAATGTGAACTTTCTATTATTCATCCTTGTGATTTTACGTTTCTTTCTGTAGCTGTGTTGCATTGTGTAATATGTTTTCTACTGCTTTCCTACATTCATACGTGAGTAAGGACTGTATCATTTTCTTTGCTCTGAATTAATTCTGGCTCTTGCCACAACAATTGTTCTCAGACCTGCTCGGGCAAGCAGGTTAAAGACAGCTCACCCAGTGGCTGAATCATAATAGCCATTCTTAAGAGATGTGGCTCTTAAGAGATATAAACCTCTCCATTGCTCTGAGCAATAAATATGTGTACACTTAAAGGAAAAAAAAAGTTCTTTCTCAAATGTTTATATGTCAACAATGGGAAAAACAAATTTTATTACCAAAACAAATCTCAAACCATATAATTTGTGGAGGAGCAACTTTCATTTTCTTGTGTGTTGAGTTCAAAGGGTGACCTGGTTTTTAGATGAAAAAACAAAGCAGTATTCTTCATGAAATACTACATTTTATTTGGCTGTTTTACCTATTTCACTACATTGAAAATTAATTTCTCTTCAATAACTTCATGCTAATTTTCATGATTTCTTTTCACTTAGAAAAAATATAAAAATAAAATCTATAAAAAACCCAGAGATTTCCAATATGGTTGTAGATCTTTTATTTATTTATTTTATTGTTGCTCATTTCACTTTTTTTTCTTTCCAAGCTCTGTGATGTCATGGTCAAAAATGTGGACTCTTCAGACCCAACAGGGGGAGCCAAGTCCATGTTCTATGGAGGTTGCTTGGCATTATTGCTGTTGCCCATTTGTCAAAAGCTAAAGACTTTCCTAGCCTTGGCTGTGATAACAGAAAATCTCCAGAGAAAATATTGCACTATTTCATACTAATTATTTTTTAAGTATGTAATACCAAGTGATTTAATTTATTATGGTCATACCTAGGAAGGTCTGAAATAAAGGTCACTTTTTTCTAGTGTATGATATTTTTATCCAAGATAGAAGTAATCTTGTCATCTTTTCATGGTAAAAATCAATGTAGAAAATATAGGGCATTTTAATGTTCACAAAAGTCTTTTAGATGCATTATATTATGATTAGGTTAATAAAGATGGAACATTATCCCACTTTATAAACTAATCAAATTTATAAAATAATTAAGATCACATGACTCTATTATGCATTTTTTAAAACCACATGTGTTGCTTTCTTTAAAATAAAGATTTTTCAACTAAGTTCAAGGTCTGCCACAATGAATCATTTAGGGTGGTATTGAATTTCCATAATTGTTTGGTTCTGTGTTCTATTCTCAAGGTAGAAAGTGTGGTTTTACTTATTTGAATTACTGTGGGGTATATGGTGTCATACAACATTCTCAGAGATTATAAAAATTTTCAGCCTGGTATTTCACTTGTCTTGACAAAGGGCATGGAAGTATATCATGCAAGGACATCTAAACATTTTCACAGTTTATGATATACAGGGGATGGGGAGGGTCCAGTGCAAGAAACGCCCCTTTCTTATTACAAAATCTTTTATTATGAAATCATGAGCACATAATTCTATAACATAACAATATCACACTCAAGCACACCAGATGACTTTTTAGGCAAAATGTTCAAATTAATATCTGTAAATTATTACACATATATCATTACCCTACCAACCACACTCAAGTGGGCCCTACTTCTGCTGGACCCTGTATGTCATGTTATAATTTTCTGTGCAACTATAGTGTTTAAAATCTTACTTTGCTAGCCAGCAGCTTATCTGTATATCCCATTATAATTTATGAGGAATGTATTTGGGTCTCACATTTCACACACACACATCCTTTTTGTTCTAAATTGTAACACAATTTTGGTCTTTGTTTCCAGTATATTTAGTGACTAGCAGAGTGGTGGATGTATATTATATACTGAGTACCTACTTAATGTTTGATTGCTTATTTTAAGTGTCAAGAGAAATAAATCTCTAGCTTATTGCTTGGTTTTAGCCAGAGAGAAAATTTGCCTGTACTTTCCCCTCTATGACATTCTTTATTTTTTTTTCTTTAAACATAGCATCTCCAATGCCTAGAGATTCACTGGGATGGCGTTGTGCTGATCGGAGCCTAAAACACAATAGTCCTTACTGAATTCTCTGCTTAAAAAAACTGGATCTGCTATCTGTGATGTTCTAATTAAGAGATTCCCTTTGTTAGCCTTTCTATTCCTTCAGCGTATAGTACAGTGTTTGCCATGTTGTAGATCCTTACTAAAAGCTGGATCGATTAAGGGATGATCAATCAGTGGCTGAATTTTTACTTGCTATGGGTTGTGGAGGAGTATTGTTCCTGTTTTCTCATATATGAAATTAGATGCTCGCTGTCCCGTGTGCTCACGGGGTTGTTGGGAGAATCGGACGTCGTGTAGAGGGGCTTTCAACATCATGAATATTTTATAACTGTGAATGTGTGAGTGTGAAATAGCACCACACTTTTTATACTTTGGAATATTGACTGTTTTGGATAGGTCTTTATTGTCATATCCAGAAAGATAAACATATTCTTGCCTTTCTGAACGTTTCAATATAGGAATGTCTCGTTTGTACAGTGTTGGAGGGAATCCTGCTTATAGCAGTGGCCAAGATGCATGTTTGCTAAGATGAGATCCGTTATATCCAATTACCCTTTTGTCCTTCATGCCTCAGATTGTCATTTTGTCCCAGTGGCCCTGCATTAATGGGGCATGCTAACTCTATTGTGCCTGCTACTTTTGTGACATTAGTTCCAGACTCCCTGCTTTTAACTTAAGTGCTACATAGTTAAACCCTCGTGTCATGAATTCTAATTGCCTGGTAGAGCCCAGGACGAGCGCTGGATTGAATCCTCTCCCAAATAACGTTTCTTGAAAACAGATGAGAGTGTTTTGATGAATGAGATATTACAAGGGATGACGCATTTGTATTTGTAAACAAGACTTGAGAGGTTTAAAATTGTTAGGGAATATTTTAGAACAATGCTATCCCTCATGAGAAAAGTTGTCGTGACAACAGTGACACATATAATTAGAACTGATGAATATTTTATTTCTCAAAGGGAACTTCTCCCTAAGTGTGCTAACCAGAGCTCGGGCTAAATGTTCATCAGGCTCAGTCATTCCTAATGCAAAAGTGCACTGACTCCCAACTTTGGGGCTCAGTAATAACAAGGCTTTACAATTTTAGCTTCAGGAAAGGATTTTCGTATGCATTTCATATCCATATCCTATGAGGTAAGAAAAGGATATATTATTGACCTCATTTTACAGAAAGATTTTACCGCTAATAAGAGGCAAAAATAGAGCTAGAGAAATGCAGATTAGTTTTTCTTTCTTTTCGTCCTTTCGCCGAAGGGTGCAGAAGCATGTGACCCATTTCAGAATTGTGCTTTCACCCATGTTGTCATCTGTTTTTTTCGTAACCTAGGGGATTGCATCTTTTTAATTTGCAGCATTTTATTTTACAATATAGGAATGTGACCTTAGCTCAAATTAAAATACCTAATATAAATGTCAGCCTTTGTATTGAGTGTCCGTGATTTAAGTAAATTACTGTTTAAATGAAAAGACAAGATTCAAACTTCATTTTCTTCCGTTATTGGCTATTATCCGCCCTTGAACATTTATGTGGTGCCTTCTGCATGCTGGGCAATGTGGGATGTTCAAGTCAAACAGAAGACGGTCCCTATGGAAGGGAGGGAAGAGCACACCTACACACGGTAGTGGCTGTAGGTAGTGGCAGAGTAATGAACTTGAAATTGCTGCACGGTGCCAAGGGTAGGGCTCTAACTTCCTCACAGACAGTTCATAAGGGCTATGAGGAGGAGGGTGACACTCAAAGTGGGTCATGAAAAAGGGACTGCGTTTGTGGACAGAGGTTAAGTTGGGAGTGTGACGTCCACTGGGGGAAATGACATGGGTGATCCAGTGTGGCGAGGGGGAGCGAGAAGAGCACGTGAAGGGGAGAAGATGGACTGTTAAATGGGGCAGATTCTAGGAGGCCCTGTGAGTCTATAGTCTGTGAAAATGAATTCAAAGGCTTATTGGATTACCTAATTAATGTGTAATTACATGTGATCTGGAGCACGTATGATATATATTCCCATTCTGTCATCGTCTGTATGAACATGTTAAGAATCTATCCACATATTGAAATCTTTTTTTTTTAATATTTTATTTATTTATTTTTAGGGAGGGAAGGAAGGGGGGGGAGAGAGAGAGAGAGAGAGAGGGAGAGAGACATCAATGTGCGGTTGCTGGGGGCTATGGCCTGCAACCCAGGAATGTACCCTGGCTGGGAATCGAACCTGGGACACTTTGGTTCCCATCCCGCGCTCAATCCACTGAGCTACGCCAGCCAGGGCTCACATATTGAAGTCTTACAGCTACATTACAATAAAAGTTTAATACTTTTTATTGAGACATACCGTATCAGTGATGCAAACATTATACTTTTGAAAACTTCCGTGGATGTATCCCTGTGATACATTTGAAAGGACAGTAGTGTTATATGGAATACCTTAGTTGTATACCGCGCAAGACTTACTTTTAATTCCGGTTCACAGATTTCTATTCCAAGAAGGATCAAAACGATGAACAATACAATGGCAATGCATCCTTACCTTTCAACAACTGAATCTAAAACACAGAACAGACCAGAAGAACCGAGACAGAATCATGGCATCAGCGGGCGTTTTGATGGGTGCCAGATGGGGAGGGGGTATGGGGGAATGGATGAAGAGGTGAGGAGATTAAGAAGTACGAATTGGTAGGTACCTAGGGATGTAAAGTACAGTATAGGAAATGGAGTAGCCAAAAAACCTATGTACAACCTGTGGACGTGAACAGTGGTGTGGGGGTTGCCTGGGGGAGTGGGGGTGCTGGGTGGAGGGGGGCAAAGGGGAAAAATTGGGACAACTGTAATAGCTTAATCAATAAAATACAACTTTTTGTTTTTTTCTTTTTATTTTTTATATAATTTTAAAAATTAAAAAAAATGTAGAGTTTAGTTAAAAATTTCTCAGCGGCTGAATTTAGCAGCACACTTGGAATTTTGCTTATCACAAGGCACTGAAACAAGGACTGAACCAAACTGCAGTGGCTCCTTATATTTGCATTCTATTTATTTTCACTAACGAGGAGTTTCTTTATTTGCATTTATCATTAGGGCATATTTCATCTTGGAGAAGCTCTGAACTCTTAAATTAAATATGTAATTACAACTGTGATATGTTTATTTTGGAGATAGTGCATGAAGGCAGCGCATTTCATAGGCAGGAAGGAAGTTATATTATGAGTTCTTTTCCTCCATTTCCTTCTATGTACTAAGCTGTAATAGGAGTAGAAAATGCCAGGTTGTGTGACCCTGGGCACAGTGCCCTCACGGAGTCCCCAGCCCACTGAGGAAGCGTGCAAATGGTGGAACGGCAGTGACCCTGAGGTAGATGTCCGATCTCAGGCATACGTGCGGGGCCCGGCCCGTTCTTTCCGTCTTTCTGGAGCCTTAGAGAACAGCACCCGAAGGTGGCTGTGAAGAGGTCATTGCATGCTCCCGAGGATGACGACTGGGGAAGAGCACTCTGCGTGGATGGAAGGGCAGGAATAGAGACACAGACCGACAAAAGACAAGGAGAGTAATGGGAGCGGGAGCGGTGGGAGGTGAACCTGGAAAGACTGGTTCAAGTGACCTTGAACAAGGTGATGGTTGCCGGATGGGAGGGGGCTTTAGGGGCTGAGTGAAAAAGGTGAAGGGATTTCACCTTTTTGTACAAATTGCTTACAAAATAGTCACAGGGCTGTCAAGTACAGCACAGGGAACATGGTCAATACTACTGCAATAACTGCATAGGGTGCCAGGTGGGCGCGAGACTTACCCAGGGGGTCCCTCCGTGACTTACATACATGTGTAACCACTGTGCTGTACCACTGAAATTAAGGTAATATTGAGTGTCGACTATAATTGAAGAGTATAAATAAGTACATAATTTATTTTTTTAAAATGAGGTGATATAGAGTTTGGATCTCCTCTAGGAGGCTGGGGAAGACATGGGGAATGTGTAAGCAGTGTTGACAGTGAAATCTGTAAGCTGGAAAAGTAAAGTTCGGAGGGAGGGTTGGAGGGATGGGGAGCACGTGTTAGCCACCTACACGGGGGCAGAACTTCTGTGACGAGGGCAGAAGGGGCATCTTGTTCAGTGTCTCGTCCCTGTGACACACAGTAGGGATGGACAGTTCCTCCGGCAGTGTTTTCCTCATTATTCCTCACTATGTGTTTATTTATTGAATGAATGCCATCACTGGTCTTCCCTATAACTTTAAAAGTTTAGCCAGATTTTTACAAAAGAAAACAAGGTGAGAGAACTAAAGGTTGAACTAAGGTGGTGAAAACGGGTAATACTATGGAAGGTACTTGAGGAATGTTTCAAGGAAGAATGCAAGGGCACTTGTTTGTGAAGGACAAAAGGCGTGTGGCAGGCTGTTACACTGACACCAGAGGACACACCTCTCCAAATTCGCAGCCTGGTGCAGTCCCTTTGGCTGAGTCTGGGTTTGGCCACATGAGTTCGGTTAAGGAGACATTCGCAAGTGCGATGTAATTAGAAGCTTGATAAACACAGCATGCATACTGGGGCTTGTTCCCTTGGAGGGTTTGCACCAGAGCACACCGTCTTACACTGCTGCCATGCTGTGAGCAGCACCAGGAAGTGCTGTAGAAAGGTCCACGTGGAGGAGAACCTAGTTTCCAGCCAACAGCCCCGTCTTTGCTCCCGTCTGGTCCCAGCTGCCGGGACTTTTTGTCTCTTCCAGCTGTCCCTAGCACCCCGCTAGACTGTATGAAGCACAAATCTGCCCTCTCCAACCAAGAGTTTAAAGAGAAGATGATTGGTTATTATTTTAAGTCACTTATGTTTGAGTGCTTTATTTACATACATAGCAGTGTATAACTCAAACTGCATTGGAGAAAAGCTGTCACATTAGAAAGAATATTAACTGTCATTGAAAAAAAAATCCTGTTGAACCAATTCTTTCCAGTGTCTAGCACCTAACAGAGGCTCAATAAAACTTAATAATTAAAAAAAAAGAATAGCTTTAACATATCTGGCCTGAATTAGTTGGTAGGTTGTGATACCTTCATCAGTTGGAAATGCCAGTGGAGTAACCCCTTTGCTTCTGGTCCACTAGACTGAAGGTCTGAAAAGAGGAAATAAACATTTTACTGCATTTTTGCTCATAGCAGCTACTACGAACTGTTGGCCGAGTGCGGTGTAGAAAGAAAACCATACTTAGTATAGTGATGCACTTTTTGGTCACGGTTAGACTGAGAGCTTTCCAGGTGGCTTTCTTTTCTGTTTTTGCTTTAGGTTGTCACAGATCCCTGTACTGAGCCCACTGAATGCTTCCAGGATGGATAAGCGCCACCCACCTCTTAACCCATGCACATCCAAAAGGAAGCCAATATGTGTTGGGGCACCAGTTGGAAGAGGCGAAGGGACCGAGAAGCACAAATTGGTAGTTACAAAATAGTCACGGGGAAGTAAGTAAAGCACAGGAAATACAGTCAATATTATTGTGATACCCAGGTATGGTACCATTTGGGGACTGGAACTATTGAGGGGAAAGCTGTGTAAAGTATATGATTGTCTAACCACTAAGCTGTACCCCCGAAACCAACACATACTAAAATATATAAAAATTTAAAAAGTGATCGTTAAACTGGACTGGTTAGATCACAACATGTGAAAAAATTCACGATCTATAGCACATGTTAAGAAACTGAAGTTAATGAACAAATTTCAATAACATCGGATAAGCCAGGCTTTATCCTTTATATTACATTTAATCTGACATATACAGAATACCATGTATGGGAAACCTCTAATTATACATACAGATTATATACCTGGCTTAGAGAGTTTGGGGTATTGTCTGCACAAGAGGCAGATGAATGTTTGAGGATCCTTCTGTACTTTCTGTACAGAATAATTGTACTTTCTGATGAGAATGTACAATTATTGAGAAGTCCTTAAAAAAGTTATGGTAGCCACATTATTTTCAAAGCTGTAGTTCATTTCTACTAAGTTTTGCATAACTCCTACACCTTCATTGCTATCAAAATTTACTTTGGCTAAAAAACAATCCCTAGAGCCTTGATCATTCTAGAAGAACAGGGTGAAAAAAAAAAACCCCGTAAAACGATAGAATCCGTTGAATCAGTAAAACATGGTAAAAGGCTTAGTGTGCGTGCGTGTGTATGGGTGCATGTGAGCTTCTGAAACTTGAAGCAGCAGGTGGCAGTAGAACATTCTGAGTGTGGACCGAGGAGCAGGAGGACTGGTCAGTGCAGGACATGGGCATTTTTCAGGAAGTGTGTTTTAATTCTGTCTTTTCACACACAGATTCCCCTTGGTCATACTCGTTTCCCCTGTTCCCCCAACCCTGCAAGCTGAGGATGAATGGTCACACAGAGTCAACGTGAATAGTAAAGGGAAGCCACCCAGCAGTAAACAGAGCTCGTTTCCATGCACAGGACATAATGACAGCTTGCCTTCTGACTCCCTTTGCTTTGTGTGTGTAACTTTGAAAATTCTATTAAGTACGATAGAGGGACTTAAGTTAGAAAGCATGAGGATTATAAGCCAGATAACGAATGGACTTGAATCTTTTCAATAGGTTTGTAGGTTTCTTTCCTCTGCAGTGTGATGTCTTCTTATCCTCCCTCGCTTTCTCATGCTCCTTACCCTCCAGCAGGTCCAAGCAAACCAGTCTTCCTCCCCTGCAGGGATATCTCTCCTGCATCTGTGCCTCTGCTGAGACCCAATCTTCTGTGCAGCCTTCCTGCTCTTGTATCCATGACTCCAACTTAACATCAGCTCTTGAAGACGTGGGTCAGACTCCAGACCCTCAGTGACCGCTCCCTGTATTCCCCCAAAGCAGCTGCACCCCCCATGGCATTCTCCACAGCAGTATCCTTGCATGTAGTGCAGAGCGCTCCATTTCCTATCTTATTTTAAAAGTCATCACTTGAAAAATACTTGTGTTTTTCCTCATGGAATTTTCGACTGCTGGAGTGCGGAAATTACTCTCTCTGACACACACAGAGCACCTGCTGGACTTTTTATTCCGAGTTGCACGTTTGAGTAATATATGTTTAATCAATAAACACTTATCCTTTGAATCTTAACCTGCTCTGCATTCAGGCATTCAAAAGGGAAGGGATGAAAAGACAGGAAACTAACATTTATTAAGTATTTTAATGACATACCAGGGACTGTAATTTGTTTGTTTGTTTTTTAAAGAAATCTCATAGCACCTCTTTAAGGCGAGTGGTATGGTGTCTGAGCAGATGGGGGCACAGAGTTCAAAGACTGTGACCTGCCCGCACCCACAGGGGTGGTGTGAGGCGGAACTGGGATTTGAGGCCCCCCACACCTGTCCCCTCACCCCCTCCAAAGCCCGGGGTGTTTTCACTACACGGCAATCAGTTATTTATTACCTACTCCGTGCCACACACTGCTTTATGAGCTATTGATTCTACATTGAATAAAATACTATCCCTGTCTTTGAAAGACTCACATTCCAGCAGGGGAGAGATTAAAGTAATTATTATGATTCAGAAGGGTAAGTGCTTGAAATGTGTCCTGTGGGTATGTGACGAGGGACCGTTAGCTCTGCCTGGTGAGAGATGCACCTGATGGAGAGCAGTAGATCGGAGTTGTTTTTTTTTAATGTATCAGGGTAACATTTTATATATGACATCATACATATAACGTATATAAATATAGCTGTATGTTGTCTCGTGTGCTCAGCCCCAAAGCTCCATCTCCTTCTGTCACCACACAGTTGACCCCCTTCACGCTCTTCAGGTCAGATTTGAGAAGTGATGGGCCCTGGAAGTTGAGCAGGTCACCAGCTGAGGGAGGTAGGAAGCCGTCTTGGGCACGAGAAGGAGTGGAAGGTCAAGAAGCTGGAGGGCACAGTGCAAGTTTTTCAGGTCGTGGCATGGGAGTGATTTCAGAGTTTACGTAAGGGGCAAGAGCGGTGGAGAAGATGCCTCTGTCTCATCGTCGGGTCTCTGGAGCTCTCCAAGGTGTCAGCAGATAAGTGGATGTGTTAAATCACACAAGCGCAGAGGTTGGTCGTTTATGAGAGAGGCAGTGTATTTTGAATTTGTGAGGTCAGACAGGAAATATGAGTGGAGATAACGTGGTTACAAGGAAGCTTTGACACGTTCTAGCTAGGCAATAGTGACTGGTGCCCGGTCTTCTCTGAGTTCCCACTACCGAGTCTGTAAAATGGGTGTGCTGGCTCCCCCACCCACCCCCAGAGAGCCGTGGGGCTGGGAAAGTGGCTGCGGCGCCTGACAGTGGTGTTAGTAAGCACGGGAGCTTCTCCGTAGGTTGCACTGCTCTGGTTGCTCTGCAGCTGGACATCTTTGTATACATATTTATTTGCTTTACTACCTGACTTCTCAGTCCACTGATAACCTCTGCACTGTGCCACACCACTAGAACTCCTTCTACTGAAATATAAAATAATCGGTAATCCTAATCCCTTCTTACAAACCCGATAATGCAGGCTTAGGCTTTATCTCCTACAAGGGACAGACTTTGCCACCGTCTTGTCGTACATCCGAGTTTCCTCAAATGCCTTGCTCTTTTTTCCTTCCCATTCTGAGTGTGCCTTCTGGACAAGCCCGGCCATTTTCCAGTTTTGCACCACCGCCACCAGCTGACAGCCTGACAAGTCTAGGTCTCCATCGTCGGCTCTGAGATTCATACTTGAAAAGACTTGCTGTTCATACAAACTTGGATGAAAAATCAGCAACTCAGACTGAACCTGCCAAAGAGTTCTCTTCTCTCTCTCAGCTGATCTCCTCCTCCCTCGTCCTCATCACAAATTGTTCCACTGCCTCTATTTTCTTGTGCAGGTCCTGGCACCCTCATCCCCTGTGTCACCAAGGACACACACCTGGTGTCACTCTCTGACTTTTCTGTCATGTCTGCATCCAGTAAACCTTAACCCCTGACATTTTGACCCCTTTGTATTTCCTGAATGTTTCTCTCCTTTTTCCATTCTGATTACCATCATCCTAGATTTTCACACCGGTCCAAAGTGGTCATGCTGCCTAGCAACAGGCTTCCCATCGATGACTTTGACCCAATGGCTGCAGATCCCACTGCCCTGACCCCAAGTCTCCCCATGTCACCAGACCAAAAGCTCTTTCATGCTACGTGGCCTTATTTTCTCACATAATTTCAAGTTAGTTTCCACTTACAAACCTTCAAAAGAAGGGAATGTGTTTATTATGATCTGATTTCTCAGAGTCTGTCACTATATAGGTAGTCCAGAAAGCCCTGCGATCTGAACCCAATATTATATACCAAAATATATGTTTTATATTGTATTTTATTTTGTTATTGAATTTATTGTGGTGACATTGATTAATCAAGTTATATAGGTTTCAGGGGTACAATTCTAATGCATCATCTGTATATTGTATTGTGTGTTCACCACCCCAAGTTGAGTCTCCTTCTGTCACCGTTTATTCCCCTTTACCCTCTTCTACCGCCCCCATCCCCTCCCCCTTTCCCTCTGGTAATCACCACACCGTTGTCTGTGTCTGTGAGATTTTTCTTTTTGCTTAATCCTTTCATTTTTTTTTTCAAAAATGAATGTACAGGAAAAGATGGGAAATTAGAAAATAGCTTAGACCTTTAAACTCTGCATTCCACTTAAAAAGCATAGTGTTATAACAAGATTATCCTTCAGATATTTATATTTATAGATAAATATTTATAAAAATAGCTTTTTGAAAATGTGGTAATGTTATATATCTTCACCTATATTTGGATGTCAGTATTATAAATTTAAAAATGAGGTAATAATATTAGTATAGGACTTGGTGTATTGTAGATAGGCATTCTATTTGTATTTTAAATACAAGTTAGCATGGAAACTTATAAAATTTAAATATTTTTATGAATTTTTTCTCAGAGTTATATGGTGTTGCAGGCAGTGAATGGCACTAGGTTGGAAGGTTTTCTGTGTTGTTTTTTCACTATCATCATTGAAAATGGACTTTTCAATATAATATTTAGTAAATTACACAGAATATTGAGGTTTGATTGCTTGCTAAATTAATGCAATTTTGCTCGAAATATACTCTATCAAGTCACTGTGAATGTGTATCCAATAAGATATTGGAATTAGTATTCAGATGAAAACATAACGAGTTTCTCGGCTCCATTTCTGAGCGCATTTCAGCTTCCGAATGCAAGGAGCGCAGCCTGAGGTGTTGCCTGCAGCGGAGGCCACGGGTTACCGCAGGCACACGGGGACGAGGCGGTTCAGCCACAGCGTGGTGTTCTCTAGAAGCGCACGGGGTGTTCCATGAATGAGATTAGCTGAGGGAATGTGGTCTCATTTTATGACCACGACAGTTTAGGAGTGCCACGTGAGACGCTTGTATTTTCAGAACAGTTTCTCAGAGTGTTATTTTTAAAGAAAACGAAACTCTTTCTTATAGGGTCAGGTGTCGGGTTTCCACTCACTGTGTTAATACCGGGTTTTAAGTTACAGTAGGGAAAATTTAGGTTACTCACTTGTTTAGGCATTTTAATGTGAACTAAGGGGAGTTTAATGATCATAATTGAAAACTGTCATTTATATAGCATAGTGTGATGGTAAACTTATTTTTTAGTGGAACACTAAGGGTTTATAATTTCACGTCCCTTAAAATGTCTTGGGGACTTGGTTCCTGGCCGTCCTCTCCCCTTGGCCCCCACCACAGGCAGTTGGCTGTGGCAGGAGGAGGGATGATGGAGCGGAGCGCAGCTCCGGGATGGCTGGACCAGAGGTGAGACTGAGCATCCTCTTCGCAGTGGGACTGAAGCAGCATCTTTCAGTGAGGAGGAAAACTAAGGCCGACAGAGGAACAAAGTCTGTGGTTTCTTATCGTGACTGGATTTGGGATATGTCATATTGGGCTCCATGTACATGCTTGTAATCTGTCAAATAAATACATCTTCGTTGTTGTGAAGATCTTTTAAAAGCATAAAGAAAGAAAGTACTTGTGAAAAAACATTCAGTCCTAGGAACATCTCCTGGAAAAGGGTATTGCAGTTTTAGTCATTCCAGTGGCTTATTGGATTGACACTACTTTATAAAACTTAACTGAGTGCCATCGCCATAAATATTAGGATGAATTTTATGTTACCAGGTAAACGTTTTTTCATGATTAAATCATATTGAGTTCCTTATGAAATGGAAGGTAAATTACTTTTATTTCTCTCATATAGAGTTTATAGCTTTGCATTGAAAAGTTATAAAAATTTTGTCAATATTTATTATTTACTTTGGAAATAGAAATGTTAATATCTCAGAGGTACAAATTGTTTTAGATTATTATTTTTTAATTAACATTCTCCACACATTTTCAAGAATAATTATCATTCTTAAATTCTCATAGGCATTATATGTTACATTTTTAGATAAAACTAACATGCTAAACATATTAAAGGGAAAAATCAAAATATTTATGATAGAACTTATAACTAGTAATTTCATCTCTCTTCAACTGACAAATTTACAGCAGTTTTCTTTGTTTTAATCATTATTATTCTAGTAATTTTCATGGGTTCTCTCTATAGGAAATTGATTATAATTTTTGTTGCCAAATTTTTAATAGGATTATTATTACATAACTATTAAACGTGTCTTTAATCAACATTAACCCTTAATCCAAGCTTTCTTGTCTTTTGAAAATGTGTGTTTTTTTCCCACATAGAAGATTGACAAAAAAGAAAAAAAACTCTAACCCTAACAGAAGAATAATACTGAAGGGTTTGGATTCCCACAGCAAACTATGTGGCTTTTAAGTAGGAAGGGTTTTCATTTATATGTCAGTCACGTGACTCACGGCATCACTGCATTCTGGCCGTAACTGCCCCCCACCCCCAAGCATGGTACCACTGACATTTCTGCCAAGTGTCCATTATTTGTGTCTCTGCTTGCCTTTATCAAATTCTTAGCTCGAGACTTGTATTTTGATCTAACTTCACAGATTACAGTCTGAAAACAAACTGATTAATCTGAATTAAAAAAATCCCAACCTGTTGTCCTGTGGAAACTTTTTTATCATATGTACTCATTATAAAAACACAGGCAAACTTGAGATAGCCAATTACTCATAATTCCTGCCAATCCCTACAAAAGTATTGAGAAGAAAACACTTAAAATAATGAAAAAAGAAAAAATATCTCACTACATTAATGTGATTATTCTGGAGCTATAGAGAATATTCCAACCAATGATAGTCATACTTTATTGAGTAGAAATTACTAAAATATGCCATACACACACACACACACACACACACACACACACACATCCAAACAACTGAGATGCAATTTGCATACACACACACAAACACACACATGGTTAATAAGGTATGTATCTTTTTTATTTCAAATTATTATTAATTTTGTTTTTGACCCAAAAGTTTTTATGTTTGTATTGTCAAACATGTATCTTAGACAATCTATATATGATTGTGTTAGAATTTAACATGATTAAGAGATTTTTTCTTTGTTTTTTTTAGTTCTATGACAGAGGTAGTATTTCTAGACTAGTTGCAGAATTTTGTTCCTAAACCACATTAACTAAGTTAATCACATTCTTCTATAGCTTCGTGGGACAATGTTTGGCTTTTTGTAGAAAGTACATTGCTGACTGCTTTCTGCCTATTTTTTTTTCTTTTTAAATTTGTCCACATCACTGCTTAAGTGTCTCAGAGCCCATGTTTTTACAGCTATTTTTAAGGTCATGAAAAACAAATGCTCTTTGTATTATGACTGCAAATCAACACTCTTCTTGGTTTATAAATCTTAGTTAGATTGTTTCTCTGTCCTGGAGCAATTAATGTTGAAAATTAGAGGACAGGCACATTTTGGCTAACCCAGGCCAGATATATGCGCTGATAGGCGAGGTAACACAGTGACAAATACCTCTGTCTGGTGCCAGAGACACCTGGATTTGCATCCCAACTCTCTGTTTATTGGCTGTGCGTTATTCTGGAAAACTTTCTGAGTCTTGATTTTTTTCATCTGTAAAACAGAAATAATTATAACCATCCCTGAGGACTGAATGAGATGAGAAGATGGGGTAAGGATTAGATATACTACATGATGGCCAAGTACAAACCACCATTGGAATGGAAAACCCATATTTCACAGTTTTTAGGGGTTAATATCCATTCACATTTTCCCCACAAACTTCTATCTCGAATAAATGTGTGAGTACCCTGGCTGGCGTAGCTCAGCGGATTGAGCGCGGGCTGCGGACCAAAGTGTTGCAGGTTCCATTCCTAGTCAGAGGACATGCCTGGGTTGCAGGCCACGGCCCCCAGCAACCACACATTGATGTTTCTCCCTCTCTCTCTATCTCCCTCCCTTCCCTCTCTAAAAATAAATAAATAATATCTTTAAAAAAATGTGTAAGTAGGTCTTTACCCAGTTTCTACTATTTTCCAGGCACTGTTCTAGATTGTTGAGATACATGATTTAACAAAATAAAGAGTCCCCTCCTTGTGGAGCTTAAGATTTTAGAAAGTGAATATTGCAAGCTTCCCTGCAATCTCACTAATGTTTGTTTTAAGCCAGTCCTGTGGTCTTGGCTGTCTCCTCTCTTGGCTCACTTTGTATGCACATTCTTATGAACGAATGGAAAAAAGAAACAGTAAGACAGGATAAGCGTTACGTACTTCTCATATAAAAAGAAGTTTATGAATCGATTTAAACAGATAAACCATACAAGGAAATGGTAAATGATATTAATAGGTAGTGCACAGAAAAGAACAGCAGATGGCTAATAAATTCATGGAAAGCTGCCCAAACTCATCGGTAACATGGGAAATGCAAATCCAAGGATATCCGGTATTTTCTTCATAAAATTGGCAAAAGGGAAACATATTGATATCATCCAGTGTTGGTTAGGGTATGGGGGAAATAAGCACATTTCAACATAGGGATGGGAATTGTGTAACTTTTTTTGGAAAGGGATCTGTATTAGCTAGTAAAATTAAAAATTAAAAATATATATGATCTTGCCCCTGACTCAGATATTTTACTTTTAGTAAACTACCTTTTAGAGGTGAATGAGCTGATATTTATAATAATGTCTTTAACATTGTACTGCATGACTTTGTGTAATAATAAAAATCTGAGAAAGCAAAAATAACTTCAAGTCCCTCAGCAAAGGGACATATTTCCATACCAATGCACTAAGACATGAAATTACCTCCACGAGGCTATTCTTCAGCGATGTTTGTGGCAAAACCTATAAAAATCAGAAAATTTCACCCATAACAGAGTAGTTCAACAAATGATGGCAAGCCCAAAGCATTTAGCACTATACAGATATTAAAAATGTGCCCTGGCAGGTGTGACTCAGTGGACTGAGTGCTAGCCTGTGAACCATAGGGTCGCCAGTCCGATTCCTAGTCAGGGCACATGCCTGGGTTGCAGGCCAGGTTCCCTGTTGAGGTCGTGCAAGAGGCAACCACACATTGATGTTTCTCTCCCTCTCTTTCTCCCTCCCTTCCCCTCACTCTAAAAATAAAGCCAGTAGGTTTGTGATGAACTTATGACGATGACATGTTTGTGACTATAATTCTATATACAAACATTTCCGATCTGAAGATGTTTTAGGAAAAAAGAGAATGATGTATGTGAAACTTGCTATTTGTTTCCTAAATATGGGGGTCACTTGTGGGAGATAGGAAGTCAGAACACTTGATCTTATTTCTGATTTGTTTGAATTGTTGTAATTGTCATGTATTATGTTGTAATAAAGACACGAAGACTAGAAAATCAAAATTTCAAGCTATTAAAACGGTCTATTTAGAGTTGCATTGGTAAACTTTGTCTCAGTGTGGAGGTTAATACAGAACACACTGTAATGTTTTTGTAGTAGGCATTTGGTGAAAATTTCAGTCATTCATTAATTGAAATGTATTACAAACTCTGTGTCCATGGGCTTCTCAGAACTACCTCCCTTGCTCTCTTTTTCTCTCTCTCTTTCATGTATATATGTATATGTAATACTTTGAGAGCTGTTGCTTGCAAGGCACCTTTGTCCAGAAATGAGTTTTCTTCTTAGTTTGGACTTTCATTTTCCTGATACTGGGAGTGAGCCAAGGCAGTATAGCAACCGAGTCCGTAATAAAGTCACTTCCTCCCGGACCCCTCCAGGTCCAAAGATGTGAACTGAGCAAAGCATAACGAACTTTATGCATTCATTCACTCAGTTGTTTCAAAGTTTATTACTTGGTAAGCCTTGTGGGTGAAAAAAGATGTATTCGTGGGTCCTTTTCACCCACAAGGAGTTCACGGTTCTGCAGGTGGGAAACATGTCATCAGTTCCATGTCAGTTAATTTTCCTCTTCATCACAGGTTAAGGTTTTATCATGATATACTTGTTACCAATGACACGCAACAGTTAATGCCCCTTTGTTTCTAACCCGTAAATACACACTGAGCGACAGAGGTGAAGCAAGGGTGTGATCCTGCCCAGGGACGCGCAGATGTGTGAGAAACCACGTGGGAGACCGTTTAGACCCTCGTCTGTCCACGCGACGGCCGTGGCGCGGTGCCCGTCAGGCCCCATGCACTGTCTTCCTGTTCGGCCTCAGCTCCACTCAGACTCACCTCCCAAGACACCTTCCGTCCGGCAAACCTCAGTTCTTTAAGTCCAGAATTTTAAGCAGACAAAGGTATTCTAACAGACATTTATTCCCAGGGCTTTCCTTGTAAAAGTATTGCCTTTTATTATATGTATATTTTTATATATTTATCTTTAAATATATAAAAGTATAAAATTATTGATTTTATATTATATAGAATTATATATTTTGCATTGTATAAACACATCTATTATATATAATCTATATAATATAGAATATTACATTAAATGCATTCAATAAAAACTATAATTACTTGAGGTGACAATAAATATTTTTATACATTTATATTTCATTTTATATATATATATGAATTTATATATATATAAGTAATATATATATATATTACTTTGGGGTAAATCTACTGTACCAGAATGACTGCTGTGATTTTTTTTTTACCTATACACCAGTGTCCATTGGCATATTATGCATTTTTAATTCCTGTGAATATTTTTGGGTAGCATTATTCTCTTTTATTTCTGGCAAGACTTGGGCTTTTTCGTTATCTTTTAGAATTCTTTCTGTTTTCTACTATATTGTTTTTAGTTCGTCGTTTAGTCCGTTGTTTGTTGAAAGCCGATAACCAAGTTGGCTGAGCTATGTTTAAAGTGAGTATTAATATACCCCGGAGGAAGCCTGCAGTGCCCTCCTCGGTGCGTGGAATGCGTGGTCCTCGTGGCCGAAATGTGTAGAGTATTTTGACTGCTGGGGGCCCTGTTATTTATTGGTTGTCTGCTTGTTTTCCTTACCAGTCCTTAGCCAAATTCTGGAGAATGAAAAGTGCCAGATAATTTGCCGTGGGTGCAGGACAGCAGGAGAGTTTAGTACCTGCTGCAGTCTGTGAGGGTTTCCATCCACATACCTGTCACACGTCAGTACTGGTGACACCCTTCGCATAAGTCTCATTTGCATACACCGAAAAAATACTTCATCGTTGAGCTCAAATTTGTAAAGAAAACAAATTTGCCTGAAAGCCTTCAACTTCATGTAGAATTTTGTGGGTCATTTGTTGCCAGAATGTCCAAGTCCCAGGAACCTGCTTTGCCAACGGAAGGCACCGTGGAAGTCTGGGGTGCCAGGACCTGGCGTTCCAGTCCGACCTGCGTCTGAATCCTGATTCCTTTAGGGGTGGTGTAGAGGGAGCTCCCTAGCCACTCTGAGCCTCAGTTTCTGCATCTGGAGATGGGGTGTCGATACCGCACTTCCAAGGTGGTTGTGGAAACTAACAGCAGTGTATCCAGCCTCCATCTGGTCTCTGCCAGTGTAGGGGTGGTTGAGTGTTCAGTTACCACACACCGTGATGGTGTGTGATGAATTACTACTGCAAAGGGTAATCCGTGATGCTGGCGGCAGGAATGTATGTTTGCAAAACCATTCTTTTCCTTCTCATTAGAAAATAAAAGCACAAATGGTGAGACAATCCTAAAGAATGTACATCTCCATGCTGTGACGGATCCTCAACAAAGGGACAAAGAAATTTAAATAAAGGATTTTTGTTAGACGCCTACCTATAGAAATGAATCATTTTCCGAAACGCTGGTATGTTATAATTTCACGACGCGTTCTTGGGAGAGAGGGTCCATTTTTTTGCGCATTCATCACGGCTCCAAAACTGAGTCAGGATGAAAAGCATGTAGTACTTGCCTTGTTCTTACATCAGAAGAATTTTTTCTTTTGTCCATTTTATGCTTGTTTCCAAAGGCTTAAAATGAAAGCTTTGTTTCTGCAATAATGGCTTAGTGTAGGCTTACATTGTTGATCCCCTCAGTAGATGCAATGTAATCCACTTTGGTAATGTGAATTTTTAAACAATCGTCGGCCTTTGCCATTAACCCTTCTCTGCTAATGATAATACTCTACACAGACTACAAAGCAGCTCGGGCCCAGCTCAACAGTAGACTTGGAGCGCACTTAGCTGAATTTGCATTTCTTATTTTAGCAGCAGTGGATTGCTGAGCATATGTTGAACTTCATCAATACCAAATGTGGACTAGGTGATTGTGAAACTGATGTTCAAGTGCGAGCATTCAAACACAAACACAGGAAACTGGGAGAAAATAATGATGAAATGAAGCAAAAGGGCTTTCCTGTCCAAAATGTCCCTTGAAGGGGCTTTAGCCGCCGTCGCTTTTTTGCAATATTTTTTTTAACTTGACCTGTTGCTTTGCTTAGTTCATTGTAGTGCAAATGTCTCCAATAAAGCTGTACATGAGTCATTATTTTTTCCTCCTCAGTTCAGGCTACTTGGATAATAGCGCACTTTGAACACAAGCTTGGGAACCTATTGAATGTTTCCTGCATCTAAAGCCCTCAGAGCTTTGCTCAGCAGCTTGACACGTTTCTTTAGGAGGGAGAAATGGTAAATTAGCTAAGAGTAATTTTATTCCGTGACATATTTCCAAACTAACTTTGAAAACACATTTCCACTTGGTGTTTGGATTCCACTTTGGGGACTTAGAAAAGGTTTCCTGCATTTGGTTAAGTAATATAGATGGTGGGCGGCTAAATTAAGACGTTCTTGAGGGATTTGTAGATATTTCAAGTTTTGCCTAAAAGTAGAGAGGACTTTGCAGCAATTCGTATTGAAGCTGTGGTACTGTTTGCCTTTAGGGCTGTGGATTTAATAAACAAAAGACCTGTCACTGAGCTTGGAGCACAGTAGGGGGTAGGTGTAATTATATACTTTAAAGGGGAAAAGACTGTTGTTATTATTTCACATTTATTGAGTGCCAACATTTTGCCGTGCGTTGTATGGAACGTAGAATTAGACGGATTCCTTGCCCAGTGGACTATCGATTTAAATTAGACACAATCTAAATATTTCTCTTAAGTAGTTCCTGTGTTTTCTAATTTGTTACACGGTACATTGTACAAGTACAGGAATATTACTGCACTTGCACGTGTTACCTACAACTATGAAGGCTTTCAAAGACAGGGTAAAATGAGGTGTGATTATTAGAGTATAAAATTACTCATGCTCTTCGGGTCTTTTCCTTCAACTGTTGTTCCAGATCTCACTTGAAAAGGGAAACAGGAGGGGGATTAAATTTAGAAAATGATGGATACACCCTTTTGATTTTAAGTTTGGAAAAAAAATTACAATTTAACAACAATGATGATACTTTTTACTTAACTAGGTTTGGAATGATATAGTATTAGTGTTTTTTAATAGAATTTATTTATGTGTGTGTGATTTTTTTAAAATTAATTTTAGTCTGAAATTCCATGAGGGTCATGATCCCATGGTCCAGTACGGTGTCTTGCACATAGTAGGTACTCACTAACAAGTGCGGAAGGTATGAATAAAACAGGCTTGCTAATTGATTTTCTTGTCAATTACGTATTTTCTCAGAATCTTTTTTTTTTTCCTTTCCTGATTTGGGCCAGCACTAAAAACCAAACACAAAGCAACAAACCAAAAACCTTCCTGGGAGTACCTTCAAAGAGCCCTTGTTTGGAATGTCTTCTTTCTAATAAAGATGTTTCTGGTTTCTCGGCGAGGCCCAGGCCTCATGAGCCGGCACTGCAGGCTGTGAGGGTCCATGGGGCTGCTGCGATCCCCACCAGTGATCAAAGGGCCCTTCCACCTCGGGCGCCTGGTTTCAAGGGAGGTAGGCACCGTCTACAGCAGTCAGCTGATTGATCTGTTGTGTGGACACACACAATTTCTCTCAACTCTATTACAGGCCAGGCTGGTGTTGGGGAACATGTGCAGACAACCAGGAGAGTATATACCTCCCTGTTTATGCATGTGTCCTGGGCATTGTGACTCTCTCACACCCCCTGCGGCACTCTGCTCCGGGGTGTTCGTTCAGCTCCCTCTCGCTCTCCCATGCGCGTCATTTCCCGGTTGTGAGACGCCAGCTCTCCTCTCAGCAGCAGGATCGGGGATCCTTGGCATCACCGTGCAGTTTTCCAGCCCTGAGTTTGCCTCTCCTGCCTGCCATTTACTAACTGTGAAATCTGCATCAAGTTACTTAGCTTCTCTAAGTCCTGATCCCCTTCAATGTAAAATGGGGACGATGGTAGTACTGAGCTGTTAGGTTTCATGTGAAAATTACTCTAAGCTATGTAAACTACTTTGAACATAACTGCTCTGCTAATACGTTCCTATGATCATTGTTATAAACGATTATATATCCTAGAGAGTCATAGTCAAATACAAGTATCAGAAAGTGTGCATCAGACTTACACACACACACACAGGGTCCGCCAGAAGTAAGGCCTGCCTGAGTGTGGTCAGTAGGGCAATAATATGGGTGTAATAATTTATAGTTTTAATTTGAACGTTTCACCTAAAATGTTATAGGGTGTGCTTGGGTGTGATATATTATGTTACAGAAGCACATGCTTATGATTTAGTAATAAATAAAGGGTGCTATTTGTGCCAGACCCTGTATACACATGCACACACACACATATACATGTGTGTACTCAGTCTTATATGTATGAGATATTCATGCTTAGTCACATATATGCACTTAGTCTTTTCCTTACAAATACAAAATAGTGATATTTCAGAGCACTTTTACAAGCAATTATTTTGATCTTTCAGCAAACTAAATGTAAAGCTGTAAGGCTTAGAAAGTGGGGAGAGGATCCCCCCCCTGTTTGACCACCACATCCACCTGCCACTTCCTCATGCCCAAACCCCACATTTTTATGCCCCTTTTGCTTCCGTTCCTTCCCTTCACGGGCCCCTCCTGCCCTGAGCTGCCTCCTGGCCCAGCCGGCCCCTGATGCCTTTTCATTTAAACCCGGACTTCTTACTCTCGGTGATGGTCTCACTTTCTACTTTGGAGAGCCTCTGGCCTAATTTCTTGGAATATTTATTCTCTTTTCCTCTAACCCTTTTTTTTCATTCCCTCCAGTTGCAGAACACAACGAGTTTCTGTAACATTCAAAAATCAGTCGTTACACCGTACACTCCAGATAAACCTGTCAGTGCTTCCTCCAGTCTGCACAACCTCAGCTTCCGCCCTTTTCTCTCATTCTCTCCCTCTCGCCCTCAAGATTCCCTGGAGCTGCTTGCCTTCCACTCACTCACCACACGCTCACTCCGCTCCCTGCGTTTTGGCTCAGGCTGTGCTTCCCAAAGTTCACTTGTCATGTGATTGCCACACCTGATGGCCCCTTTAATCGCTTACCTTCCCTCACCCTCCCTGCTCCCTTCTCCTCGTTCCTGCCTTTGTGAGTTAGTGGAAGGGTTTTCCTCTTGTTTTGACTTTACTTTCACTCTCTTTTTCATTCACTTATATGCAGGCCGTAGGTGCCAAATATCACATTTATGAAAACACTGTACAGATCTGTATTTTCCTCTGCAGCTGATATTGCAAGTCCCAGGCCTTTCATCCAGGACCCTCTGCTTAGGCCCACCCATCTCTCTGTGTTTGCAACAACTCCGCTCACCCCCTGAAAGCTGGACTCATCACCTTTTGGCCGAACTAGCTTCTTTTTGTGGTTTTCTTTTTTTTTAAGTTTTTATTTATTTATTTTTAGAGAGAGAAGGGAGGGAGGGAGAGAGAGAGAGAGAGAGAGAGAGAGAGAGAGAGAGAGAGAGACATCAATGTGTGGTTACTGGGGGTTATGGCCTGCAACCCAGGCGTGTACCCTGGCTGGGAATCGAACCTGCAACACTTCGGTTCACAGCCCGCGCTCAATCCACTGAGCTACGCCAGCCAGGGCCGTGGTTTTCTATTCCTGTTAGTGATCCCAAAATTCTCCTTGGAAGCCCAGGCTACAAAGGAGAGCCCAGGCTGCGTCATTTCATAGTGAGTTAATTGCCAAAATTCTGCTGATTTTTCTTCCACATCGTCCTTGAGATCTGCCACTTCCCCTGCTTTCTCTGTGCCTGGCCCATACTACTTCTTGCCTCCGCTCCTATCCAGCAGTTCCTGCTGGGCCACATCATTTCTAAGTCTTTGTAGAAAGTAAAACACCATGAAGCCCAAATCCCTTGGCCAGCCATTCAGAGCACGGGCTCACAGTGACTAGCTCCTGACCCAGGGACCAACAGACCTAAACACAGAGCCACGATGCCCTGGCTCTAGGGCCCAGTTAGGGTGCCCGGATGAGACCTTATCGAGAGGATGCACGGGAATTACTGTCGAACACTTTGCTGCCCACTCCCTGGAGTGGGCTGCTGGAGAGAAGAGTCACAGAGCATGAAGAACAGAGGGGCAGCCTCCTCGGGACGGACCAGCTGGGTTCCAGGCTCAGGTGGCCTGCCTTCCTCCCTCCCCAGAACCTCTCCATCGCCACATAGCCCTCTGTGCATGCGGGGTCCGCTGTGCCTCCCGTGTTGTCCATCTTTCTTTCTGCTTTGAAGAAATCCAACCGTGTCTTCGTAGTCTATGTTTGTGTCTCACTTCCCCGAAACTCCTCTGAACTAAAATCCAATTGTGTTTATTTAATAGCGTTGCTATTGCTTTAAGAATGATCATGCATTATTCTCCTTAATCATTATATTTTATGTCTTCTGCCCAAAAAAGTCCCTAGTAAAAGAAAGTCAATGCCACAGCCCTATTTCCATTCCCCTGGTGTCTAGCACAGAGCTTTTTTATAGCCTTTGATGATGAATTTGCAGGACGGCACAGACTAATGGTATTGAACATTCTGGACTCTTTATTACCCCTTGTCAATATGGCATCGCCTCCTAACCACAGCTCCCAGGGACACCGCGCTGGCGAGCAGGAGCTGTTGTGGTGCTGCATTAGGGGAGTCAGTACCATTTTAAAGATGCTTCAGAATTTGAGAAGGACTTTCATAGAAACATGTCATTAGATCCTCATAAAAACCCTGGGATGTAAGTAAGTACTTTTATTATCTCCATTTTGCAGATAGGACTAAATAACTTTTGTGTTTGGAAGTGCTGTTCTCTTTGTGAGAATGGAAGGGCTACGGAGGTTAGAGCAGGAGTCTCCTGCATGGGCAAATACACTAACAATTTACTGTACTCTGTAGAAGGTTTCCGCAGAACAGTGTGTGTTGATCTTGGATTGCCCAGAGTACGTATCCATCTCAAGATTTTGATGTCTTGCTTTCCAGGCAAGAGGAACCTAGACTTTTCAGTCAAAAGTAGTTGAAGACAGTACTATAGATGGAGAAGAGAGAGAATGGATTCTATCTTTGAAGAAGACATTAACATTTAAAGGATTGGAAACAACTATCAGAATTACTGCTTATATGTACACATATGTATATTTAAAATTAATAGGAATTGAAATTTTTATTTACATGAATACGATTCAAAGATTTTTTAAAAATTGTGGCAAATGCACATAGATGTTAGTCTAAATTTTAGAGTTTTTTTCCTGAGTTTTTCTCAGGAAAAACAGAGGAGGAGGAAAAGAATCCAGCATGTATGCAGTAAGAGAATTTGGCCAAAATGGAACATGCCCTTAACATTCCGTTGAAAAAGAACTATTCCATTTCCCTTCAGTTAGCTGTGGACGTTATTAGGTACAGAAAAAAATCATGCTTAGGCAGAGTCAGACTTATGTAGAAGCAACAGCTAGACAGAAACTTTTGTAGGCTAAATTAAGTTACGATGTCACTTGAAGAATTTCCATAAGGTAGCGCGCCGTTGATTTTTCCTCTTCAATTCTTCCCGTGCGTCTTATACAGTGTATTGCATATAACATATTCAGTTTGTATTTATGAAGTCATTTACTTTAGGCCTAAAAAACAATATTTTTAATCTCTCAGTGCATAACGCGATATTTAAGGCAGCTTGGAGAACATTTGATTAATGTCAGCTAAAAATGTGCAAGGCAGAAGTACTTACACACTTAAAGGGGGAAGAAATAATGAGCTGGTGAGTAGTTGCGGGGAAAATGAAAAGCAAGCCAAGACCGTAAGGGTCGTGGAATGGAACTTGCTAAATAGTATCTAGGGTGGGCCCGTCATTGTGCCACGAGCAAACCAGTCTGAAGACCAAATCCTGTGGCCTTTGTGACCTCTGGAATAGAAACCTTGGATTCCCGGACTAGGCATGACCGTGCTGGTTTTGCTGTTTTCCAAGTTCCCAGTGCACTGGGGCAATGTCAGTGAGGCGGAAGGCTGTCTTGGTGACACGCTACTCACCCCGACAAGACTACATACTCCTTGCTCAGCATCCATGGGTGTTAAAGCAGAGGTAGTCATTACGGGGATATGCCTTTTAGAAGCTCTTTCACAACAATAGGGTGGTGCAATGATGTAAGCAAACGGGGAAGAAATGCAAGTCCTCAATACACCTGCAAATGAGTAAGGAACACAGAAAAGCCTCTGGAAGCCGGGCAGCACACACCTCTCAATCTCTCTCCCTCTCTCTCGCTCTCTTCCTCTCTCTCCCACTCCTTCCCTCCCCTCTTCTTTTCTCCCTTTGTCTCTTCCTCCCCTTCATAACCTGTTTTCCACTCCTACCTCCTCCACTTCTCTGCTCCTTTCCCCCATCTTTCTCCTTCACTCACTAAGTGCACGGAGAGGCAGTTCCAGGAGATGGCTTCCTAACTGCTCTCGAGTTTCTCTCGCTTCCATTTAATGGAACAACCTCAACTCAATGCGAGTATTTCAGAACAGTGCCACAGTGCTCTGGTCAATCAGTCAAACAAACAAGAACACTTTTCACAGAACAGCTTTAGATTTACTCTGATTTTAGTCTGATATCCCATTAACTGTGATACAGTTAAATGAACTGTGGCCAGTGGCATATGGTCATGAAATACCATCCCGCTCCTATATATTAGACAATGTAGAGGTAAGGCGGACGGATTAAAGAAAAAAAAACAGGAAGAAAAAAAAAGAAAAGCAGATGCTAATTTAGATTAAGCAAATATCCTGAAAAGTATCTGCTACAGGATTCATTCTTCCAAATTATTACATCAGATTACTAAAATGGAGCTTACTTACATTATTTGCCTTTATGTAAAGCATAACCAGATATTTTGTCCTCAGCTTGATCAAGGTTTATTATAAGCCCTAAGTAGAACAGTTGCAGTTTTTGTAATTTTGCTATAAATAACATCATTTAATCTTTATGAATTCTTATATCAGATTAGTAAAATGGAGTGTACCTGTACTATTTATTTGAAAGCATATCCTTTACATAATATTTATAAATATTCTTCACTGAACTTCATCAAAGTTTATTTTAAGAAATAGTCCTAAATGAAACACTTGCAGTCTTTGTAACTTTGAGATAAAGGTTATCATTACTCCCTTATGCTGATTGGTATCCTTCATTTAAATATAAAAAAAAATTCTTCTGATTTCAAAACTGGAAGGGAATTAGCTCTCTATGAACAAAGTCTTTTTCCTTATATTTGATTGTAATTTTATATATGCTATGCAATCAATAAGTATTTCCTTCATGATGGAATAAATAAAGGAATGAAAGAATTCATCTTAGCTTGGGCGTTGCCTGCCAGAAATTCATTCTCAGTTTTGCATTAAAGGACGGTGTCTTTTCTTAGATAAGTGTTCTGTCTTCTTGCTCGTCTTCATTTACTGTGTTAATGTTCTTCCAGGATTTTACTCTGTGTCCTTCAAAATCTGTTTGAGAAGTAGCAAGAGTATAAACAGCATAAAAAGTAAACCGTATATTCTGAGATTGACCGTTGTGAGGGTAACTCCACATGAGGGATGACTCGATTGGCAAGTTAATAGGTATCTATCTAAATGTATTTTAGAATAATTTTGATCATCAAACAGCTCTTCTAAGGGACTAGTGTTTCTTGTTTTGTTACTAATTTTCTTCCCATCAAAACAGTTCTCTCTCTTTGCCTCCCACAAATACATTGGGACCATACTTTGGCTAATTTTACAAACTAATGTTTTGAAGGGCACTTACCTCTCTTGAATCCTGTCACAGGCCCTACATTTTTTAATTATACGAACCTCAGTGTGGATTTCTATACCTCAGGAAGCACAGCTGCCCATCTTGCTTATTTCCATCTTGGAGCTTTTTCTTTCTCAATGTTTTTGCATGTCCATGCTTCCCCTGCCCCCTTTCAACCGTTTTACTTCTGTCTTGTTTTTTCAAAAGCTGGCTTATAGGTTTAACCTCTTTTGGTAAGACTTAATGAACTCTGAGTGACTCTTATTCCCAGTCTCCTTGGAATTATCTACTCAGTTTTTACTCTGTTAATTTGCCCTTATTTGTATGACACGTTGAAAGCGTTCCGAAGCCTTTCTGTGAAGCAGGAGAATGAGTTCTGTGTCTCCAATGAGAAAATTTGCTAAGTGTTTCTAGACTGTGTCTTCTTTTCTTTTTTTCTATTATCTCCAAACCACGCAATTCAATGATCTGTGAGACTAAGGCATGCTCGTTAGATGATGCCGCCTTACAGATTTTCAGATTAAAACACGGAATATTATGCTTGTCTTGACAAACATTGTATTAGGAGTTCACATGAAGAAATGTTCCCAGAAAGTTTAAATTTAGAGAGAGGGGCAGCACAATGTTTGCTCGTGTTAATATATTCAACCTTTCAAACAGGTTTCTAAGCTAGTTTCTTTGTTTCTCCTCCGATTATTCATATGCTTTCCAGATTGATGGAGGCATCTGGTTTTAATTATCAAGTATATGCTGAGGGCATACAGAGCTGCAGCTTTTTCCTGCCTTTTCTAATGAAGCTCGTTTCTAACAGCAACATTTGCCAGATTATTTTATTGTTTTATGACATAAAACATGGACCAGCAGACAGGTCTGCCTAATTGGGAATGATACGTTTCCCCCTCTAACTTCTATTTATTTTCCAGGGAACTAATTTAGTTTGGTTATAAAATGAAACCTCAGAATTCAGTATCAGTGAGTGAGGTTATATAATATCGATAGCGAGGCTGAGCGAAAGCCTGTAAATAAATAAACAAAAGTTCTGAAAAAAACATATTTAAAAAATGAATACATGAAGCTATACTGCTTTTACTTGGTACCTTGAATATTGGAAATTACATTGAATAATTGTTTTGTTTCCTTCTTTTAATGAATTGGCAGCCATTATTTGTAATTAGTGGGCTAATTATTTATAGGCAAAGACTGTTACTAAAATGCTTTAAAATTAAAAACAATTTGTTTTATTTCATTGCAAATAATAGCAAAACTCACTCTTGTTCTGCTGAGTGATAAAATTTTTAAGAACTTACTGTAATTCAAATTTAAGCAGTAAATGTTGCAAGTATGATTTATACTTACTATCTATCTATTGACTTACACTTTTGTGACAATGTAGAGCACTTGTCACCGCTGTCCCCACCTGTGCATCATCTATTTTGTTTGAATTATGGCACTCTGAGTTCTGTCAAAACATTTCCCATGTCACCTGTTTCGTGTATGTGTATGAATTTGGACTTTTAATTTTTTATTTTATTTTATGTATTTACTAATTTTTTTATCCTCTTCCAAGGACATTTCCATTGATTTTCAAGAGAGACGGAGGGAGAGAGAAACATTAGTCAGTTGCCTCCCATGTGCACCGCAGCTGGGGATCAAACTTGCAGCCTAGGCATGTGCTGTAGCCGGGAATTGAACCAGCAACCTTTCGGTGCATGGACCGACACTCTAACCAACTGAGCCATGTGACCAGGGCTGGACCTTTAGATTTTAATCTTATGGCCACATAATAATTTTACAAAAAGCCTCCAAGACTGCATGGAACAAGATGCATGTAGCTTTTAGGGCATATTCTACATCAGAATTACAGAGTGGGAGAGCCATCGGGGTTCTCTGGAGTGCAGTGGTCCTCCCAGTGTGTTCCGGGGAGCCTAAGGGTGCCTGAGAACTGTCCCAGGGATGTCCAGGGACAAGAGGAGAGATGGTGGCAGCTTGCCATGTCTATTGCAGTTCTTCGAATGGTATAAATGGAAATGTAGGATTCAACTGATACATTTCAAACTGTACTAAAGTCCAAAAACTTCTTTTGTGGATGAGAAACTATCCAGACAAGTGTAGTAATTTGATGAATGGCACATAAAACATATTTTGCTAACATTTGAATGTGAGCTCTCTTCTGTGAATTCTTAGATGATATATTTCTTTTTCACTACAAGTAGAAAAAAGTCCATTAGGCAAAGAGGAGGAATATATATGTGTGTGTATTTATATTTTAAGATTAAGCAAATAATTAGTTTTTTAGTTTAAAAATGTGCAAAAAAGCCCTGGCTGGTGTAGCCTAGTGTATTGAGTGCAGGCCTGCAAACCAAAGGGTCACTGGTTTGATTCCCAGTCAGGGCGCATGCCTGGGTTGCAGGCTAGGTCCCCAGTTGGGAGCATGTGGGGGGCAACCACACATTGATGCTTCTCTCCCTCTCTTTCTCCTTCCCTTCCCTTCTCTCTAAAAATAAATAAATAAAATCTTTTTAAAAATGTGTAAAAATACCAAACTCCTAAAATCTGCTATAAAGTTCAAACAAGTTAGTTAATACACTGCATTTTCTGTTTGCAGCTTGTCTATTTTTTATCTTTAGGTCTAATTGACATTTTTTTGCCACGATAAATAGGATGGAATAAGTACATAAGTCATTAGAAAAACTGGATTTGGATTTTAAATAAAAATCTAAGAAATGGTTATTAGACTTCAGTTATGGACTAGGCACTTTACTGGATCCTGTAGATTCAAAACAAAAGGCAAAGTAAGGACTCCAGGAGAAAGGAGTTCACAATTCTACAGGAAAGGCAAGCAAAAAATGGACTGTGTTAAAATCCATAATAGGGATGCTTTCATGGATAAATGACTTGGAGCTGGGCCTTGCACTGCAGATGGTGTTCCAGGAATAAGAGTGGGTGGGTTGGTGGAAGGGAGAAGAGACAGACAGACATGAGGAAGATAGAGACCCAGAGAGACATTGATCCATGATGATGGTATTGAACTAAGTATGGGAGCTGGAGAGTAGGGTAGAGTATGAGGAATAGCACATACCCAGCCCCAGATATTACTTGGACACATCCAGTGAACAGAAAATAGCTTAGCATTCAGGCAAGAGGTTAAGGCTGTAGATGTCATTCATTCATTCATTCATTCAATATTACTAAGTGTTCATTGTGCCTCAGACAAGGAAATAGCCATGGGGTTAGGGAAGGGAATACAAGGATGAAAAGATGTGGGTGATTTATTCAAGGAGTGTCCAGTCCACCACAGGACTGACATGTAAACAAGCTTTATTATTCAGTTATTAAAAGAATTATCGTAACTCATATAAATAAAAATTTATGTGTAATCATGATATAATAATTACAGTGCTTTATAATTATAGAATAATCATATTGCATTATAATTCCATAAAGAGACTTGCTTTAATGGGGATATTTGCTAAGTGCGTTTATAGCATAGAAGAAAGGGCAGCTTATACTACCTGGAAGGCCTCACAACGGAGGTGGCATTTATGCTGAGGATGCATGGTGCCGGAACTTATTTCTACCTGTGAGGAAAACCATGAACATAGATTGATCTAAATAGACCCATTAGGTGTATATTTGAACTGAGAAATGAATTTTGTTCATACCCCTCAAGGTCAGACTTTGAATCCTTCTGGTTTTCATGGGCAGGGAAGCTGACCAGACAGGTATTCATTATTTGCCTGTGAATAGTGTGCTCAGGGTCATAAGGAATTCCACTGGCAGGCGATGCCAGGTTTTAACTGCACCCCAACCGTCCTGAGAACCCACTACGGCTGCCTGGCAGAGGGACAGGCTTTCCTGGGCCTGCCCACCTTCTCTAGGGTTTGGTCACGTTCTGTAGCTGTTCTGCTTCTTCCAGTGTTTATGGTCTTCCTTGCGTCTTTTTTTCCTTTTACAACTTAGGTTTTTGTTTTGTTTTCTCATTTAAAACTCACACCGTCAGCAGCTCTCCACAAACTTTCTCATTTTACTCCTCTGTGACCACAACTTAGGCAATATTGGCCCTGAAAATCTAGCTAAATGATCAGTCTATTTTTTCTTTTTCTCCATCAACTAGTGTATAGATTTTCCTTTGCAACTAGTTTAGAATGAATCAATATTCCAGGAGACAGCCCATCTAAATTAAAAGTGTTTACCAATTTCCTCTCCTTAAAGAACCTGATGTTGGTTTGAGGTCTCCGAATGCCACTGAATCTTAAATGTAATTGTGCAGCGTGAATAGAGATAATGTATGTGGTGATAATGATATGGTTGATGTTAGAGGAGCACTATTGTGGATTATTCCTATTTGATAACACAGCAGTAGTTTTGGATTTTGAGAAACCACTTATTCTTTTCATTTGCGTCCTATCCTAGAAGTCAGGGAGAGTAGGAACTTGCTGATTCACAGCATGTTTGAAAGGAAAAACTAATTAATAGCTTTAAAGCACTTGGAAAGCATGAAGTGTTACATACATAATAATTATATAATCCCCCGAGAGAATTATTAATGTTTGTTAGCATCTACTCCCTAACTGTAATTTCTCACACTTGGTTTGGGGGCTTCATTTGATTTGGGAAGGCTATTTCCTTCCGTCTCCAGTTCTGCAGAAAAAGGATACGGTGAGAGGAACGTGTATAGTGTTGAGGATTAATCTGTACTTACAGACCCACAAGTTAAGATGTCAGATCGTGGCCTATGGAATTAAAAGAACCTTGCAGACTGCACAGTCCAGTTGTTGGCAGGAAATAGGAGTCATACAGTGTAGGTAAGTTTGCAGAGTTCCAGAGCCAGGACTGGTCCCCACATGGATGTTAGAATTTGACCTCCAATTGCAATTGTCTTCAGAGTAAACCGATAAGAAAGTCAGCAAATACAAGATACAAGTAAATGAACAAAACTTGCTGTAGACTATTAAACTCGTATGTAAGAAAATTCAGCTTTTTTGGGGGGGGAGATGGACATAAGACACTGTTTGTGGATGTTCTACTTTTTTTGTGTGTGCCAAAAGCACTATTCAAGGCAGTGGGTGTTTAGTTGTTACTCAGTGTCTTTGACACCAGGTGTGTTTATTGATGTGTAACTTTCATTAAAATTCCATATGGATTACTTTACATTCACATAAGAAACAACATTATAGACAAAGGAATGTATGATGACACAGGAAAAAAAAACGGTACTACTTGGAGACAAAATAAGTTATAACGCACGATAAGACTATCTAGGTGTAAAGTGAATGAAGTACACTTTACAGCTGTTGTTCTGTACTGGTATTTATTCATAAAAGCAGTATTTGCAGTATAGATTTGCAAGAGCAAATTAGTCAAGCAGTGGGTAAGCATATTGTGTTCATTTTGAAACAGAGAAATTAAATGTTTTACATTGTGGTGTAAATTACGTATCAATTATGATAAATACACTTATGTTTTCCAATGGTAATTGCAGGTAGTTATAGCTAACAGTCCTTGAATACTGTGTCTGTCACTGTGCAATGGGGAGTTTACATTAATTTTCTCATTAATTCTTTTGTATCCATCTTGGGCACTAGGCTTTTTCAAGACCTTGGCTGAGGTATAATTCGTAGACTGTAACAATACAATTTTTAGAGTGTGTGTGTACGTGAGTGTTTTAATATGCGCATAGATTTGGGCAGTCATCACCAGGATCTGGTGTTAGAACTGTATCGCCATCCCCCAAAGGAAACTCAGTGTCCGTGAGAAGCTGGCTCTCAATCTCCATAGCCCTGTGCTCCTGGCTGTCACTTTCTGCCTCCATGTACTCGTCAATTCTGGACAGAAATATTCCTTAAACTATAACAGCTTTTAATTTTTCAAAAATGTCTATTTAAGGGTATCTACAAGTTTTCAGTTACCAAGTGAATAATGACTTTTTAGAAATTATCCTTTTATTCAAAATGAAGTATTTACAGAATATTTTTATTACTACTAATTTAAAATGAAAATTGTTATACTTTATAGTGTACTATTAAATCCTTCTGGGGAAAAAAGAAACTTTTCGTGTTTCTTTTTTGTTCCCAGTTGTTGACCGAGACACCTTTTATGTTTTATTTTGTGAGCAGAGAAGCCGGGAGAGGGCTCATGTTGCGGTTGTCAGCACACACTGGTTTTGAACAATGAGTGTCTCTGGGTGGAGTGAACCTGAAGATGAAACTCAGTTTCTTACTTCTAACCAGTATGTGCCCCTGAATCATTCTTGAAGCACTTGTTCTTAAGTCATCGTGTGATTACACACTTTTCACCTCCTTTTTTTCTCATAGAGAACTGATTGACTTTGGAACACTGTGTCGCCTGCTTTGCCAGTCACATTCCCACAGCTGAGAAATTTACTTTGTTCTGAGGAGCCTGCTCTCAGAATACATTCAGGGTATAGATGTTGCTCTAGAGCCCTGCTCTGCTGCCTTGGACAAGGAGGAATGATGCTTTGGCCAAGTGAAGTTGGCAAGACATTGACTATTTCATATTTGTTTCCAGTTTTGGGCCACAGAGAGTTCTTTTGTTAATTCGTTTGAAAAAAAAATACAGGTCCAGTACACAGTATCATATTGTTTTTATTTCATGTGTATAGGTAGTGAGCATTTACGAGAAAACGTTATAAAGAATGGATTCAGAGGAGAACTTGATTATGGATGATTTAAGAATATTTTGTCAGTTGCATGTATTGTACTTTATTTTTTACCTTTTATTTTTGTGTGTAGTCTTTATTGTATTTTTTCCATTACTACTTAGTTCCCCTATATCTCCCTCCCTGCCTCCCCCACAATCACCACACTGTTGTCGATGAGTCCTTTTCCCTTTTTGCATTTATTGTACTTTTGAATGTTGCTGAATAGATCGTAAGAAATAGGCACCTGCTCCAAAGTTTGGTGCCCATTGACCTAATTAGTTGTAGTTTTTGAAATATTACTCAGCTGGTTTTTTCCAAGTTCACTGTGATTGGTTTTATAAAAGAATGAAAGAACTCAGGAATTTATATAGTGTACATATAGAGAGGAAATAGTACCATCAAGCTGTTAATTTTCATAGGAGTTTCAGTGAAATGACCAATGAGGATGAGCTTAAGGCTAGTACATTTCAGGGACCACTTACATCTAGAGAGAGAAAAACTAGAGAAACCGCATTGAGGTGGGGAAAAGAGTGGACCCAGGAGCGGTGTGTTCCAGAAAACAGGAGTGTAGACATGCACTCATGAAGTTCCTAAGTTGGTGGAGCAGTCTGTCACCCCTCATCTTCATGTACTGTGTTCTCCTGATTTGCTGACCATTTTTCAAAAACTCTCGCCATCCCAAGAGCTGCTGGTTTCCTTCCTCTCCTGATTCACTGATCTCACTTTTATTATCAGATCCTACTTGTCAACTAAACACCCTGCAGTCACTGATTCACCGTGGACTGCACCGTGCTGTAACCTTTATGTGAGGTTGTGCTTACAACCTTGAAGAACTTTGTTGTCTGTGATTATAATTCAGGCATTCATTCGTTAATCCCAGTTTTGATCTATCCCCCATTATGTGTTAAGGACCACCGTGCTTGGTGCATGAGCGGCAGCATGTACCAAACAGACAACTCGCTGCTATCAGGTGCGAGGCTCAGACTGCAAAAAACTAAAAAACTTAGTACAACACCACTGAGCGGTAAATGCTATGAAGACTATGAAGACAGAGAAGCAGACAAGAATGGTGGCGGATGTTGTTTTAGGTAGAGTAGACAGGAGCCAGCCTTCTGAAGAAGTGATATTTGAGATGAGAAAGTACGTGACCATCAGGAAAGGTGTAGTTGAGAACAGAAAGTGCCAAGGACTTACTGTAGGGCTCGCTCAGTTTCTCGTCTCAGACCCCTCAAGGCAGGACCAGCACTGATCTGCTCTGGGACAGTATGCTCCTCATCACTGATGCAGAAGGAGCGAGAAAACTGAGTTTTGCTAACCAATGCATTCTTTGTGGTATGTCGGAGATGGAGAGAATCATGTCAGAAGTCCAGGTTGCATCCTGAATGTATAGGGTGACTGTGTGTAACTTCTCATCCCTTCGTGACACGTAGGCACATCGCAGTTGGCACACCGCTCCAGCACATTCATCAGTACAATGTGCGTTTCGTGTTGCCTTGCTAATACACCCTCTTGTCTTCTAATGAGCTGGAGTTTGTTTCTCCTTTACAACGTGAAGATGTGGACCTATATATATGAGCCGTAAACACCACTAAGCAATAGTTTTCACGTGCTCACAGTGTGAAAAAAGGCTGCCTGCCTCCCATTAACTGGGAACTGCTAACCCCTCTTTCCATCCTCACTGTGGCCATTTGACCAACGTTCACGGCATCTTCAGTTCAAAAGCGTCGATACCGTGTAGATAGGACTTCCCAATTGTTTTCTTCTTAACATGCCCAGTGCCTTAGAAATTTTTGTTTGAGGTTGGCTTCTGATTAAATGGTTAAGGAATCTGCATACATTTTTTCAGGGGTCTCATTGCTTCCCTATGTCTCTTATAAGAGTACTCAAAGTTTTTTACTAGAATCCTTTCAATAAACTACTACAATAGGGAGTATAGTTATTATTATTGCTTTTTAACGAAGGGCACGTTAGCTAGCAGAGTTTAAGGAGTAATCACTAGATTAACTGGGAAGTGGGGTTGTAGAGTCAGGAGTCAAACTTGGATAACTTGACACGTAATTTAGTTGTCTCTCTACAGTTCGTGCTAAAGGATAATAATGATATCTGTATATAAACCACACCAGATATGAATTACTAAATATTTTCCAGGCAATGTATACCTACCTGAGCAGGTAAGAAGCAAAAAGGCTGACCTCCAGAGATAGCAAATGGCTTCCCCATTCTTTTCTCAGCCGATCCATCTTTGACCTTTTCCACTTTGCTTCTCCTGGGTTAAAAAGAATCAAATGAATTGCACAGGTACAAGTTGAATTTTATTTTAAAAGAAAAAAAAATGATGCCAGCACGTATGCCAGTTTTTTTTATGGATCAAAAACCCTAAGTTCAGAGCAATCACTTGAAACCTGCTGAATAAATTAGTAGTTGTAAATCCACGGGAAAAGCAAGAAAACCTGCCAGATGTCACTCATTTAAATGGAGATGCTCATTCTGGATAAATTATTAGGTAATTTTTCAAGGATATTACTCATAAGTCAGGGCTTTTTGTGTGTATGTGTATTTAAATGATTTATTTGCAGCCTCTCAGAAATTTAAATTTTTTTTCTCATTCACATTGTCCCAGCTTGACAGGGTTGCTCAGAAGGCTTTTTCTCCCCTCGGGTTAAAATGACAGCGGATGAAAGTATTTTTAAATTGCATGCTGCTGAAGAGGGGCGGGGCTCCCGAGTCTACAGGTCGGCACATTTTTGGCCACAGTGACCCCCTTTCTGATGGCAAAAATGACTTCCATCACATCAGGGTGAATGAAGCTGGTGCTGCATTGTGTCCCTAAAGAAATTCAGAACATGATCCCTTGATGTCAGCTTTGGGGCACGCTATTCCCAGCAACCCATTTAGCCAGAAATATGGAGAGTATATGGGGGTCGATTCACATCTCTAACTCCCATGGAGCCTCTGGGTAAGTCGCAGGCGTGAGCAGGGGCCCGGCGTGCATCGAGACAAATCCACGTTATTTCCTGACAGACACAGTGAAGCTTCTTTTGGGATGACGGCTACATACCGTCAAGAAAAGCGGGCTCATGAGAACACTGCCTGAACTTTTCCCACTTAAAAAAGAATGGAATGTATTATTGACGATGTCAGGGAGGCGTTCCTCTGTTGTTTATACAGTCCCTGTTTATGAGAACAAATACCAACAGCCTATTTTTCCCTTGATCAATAAATGGACTGTGTGGTTAACTGAATGTTTTGGCAAAGTGACATGCATTATGCATTCCCTATGGGTCGCATGTGTTTGTGTTTCCAGTTTTGAAAGATAATAACCGGCTCTTTAACACGATAATGCAACTGAACCTGATTTAATTTGGGGGTTAGAAAAGGAAAGGGAGGGTTCTAAAAGGCAGCTTAGGATTTTACAATTTCTTAAGAGTCTTACTCACTTATTTAAGAAATATTTGTTACAAGCCATTGTGTGCCAGAAGAATCTTAGTGTCAGGGGTTTAAACACTAATTGGACTCACCCTGCTCTCCAGCAGTTCAAAATTTAATAGCAACACAGGCATACAAAAAAAAAAGATTTTAGGAGAAAAATTGGGTATTTGTCATTCTACTTGGGTAGACGCCTCAGAGGGAATTTTTAAAAGGAGCCCTAGCAAATGAATCGGTATGTGGGTCAAAAGGCCTTTTAAGGAGGGGGTGACGAGTACAAACTTACAGTGACAAACTTGAAATGACATTACCCTTGCAGATCTCCTAAGGGGTTGGGCGAAGCTGGAGCATGGACTGTTTTGAAGGCAGTGAGAAGATACGAACCTTCAGTGGAGAGACCGCCCAGGCCATTACCCTGAAATAGCTTCTTGACGCTGCCAGGTTCTTACGTTTTTACCCTAAAGACTCCAAGTCATTAAAAAACTTGGAATCAGTGTAAAAAATATCTGAGTTGCAGAAATACTTTTGTGGTTCTTACAATGTTGTTTATCATCATTATGCCTTTCTAGGGCCCCGATACCTTCCCAGAGCCCCAATGTAATACATCTTTCTAGGGTTCCAGAGGTGCCAAACACACAGTCCAATGAATCTGAGATCACTGTGATTATCCTTGAGTCTTAGTAGTGCGTTCATAGCTCCTTGCTAGTCCCCTCTACCTGTATTCTGAATACGTTTTCCAAAGCCTTGTTTTCTCCTTTATTCTCTTTCTGCCCCTCTTCCTCTCCCTCTCTCTCCCAGACTTAGTTTCCCCCTCTCTTTCTACCCAGTTTTCTTCATGTCCCTCCGATGTTGGGAGGAGAGGAGGAAACAAAAACCACAAAACCCAACAACCCCATGACACATTCAGGTGTGAGTTATAGTTATTGATTCATGTATTATCATCGCTTGTAAATCGAGAGACTATCTCTGTCTTGTTTATGAGATATTTATTGAAAATCTGGTGCTGCTTCCCTTTGGGGTGCTTAGGATGTAATAATAAACAAAATGGCCAAGGATGGCCAGCCTCATGGAGCTTTTATGGCCAGACAGTAAACAATAACATAATCAATAAGTAAATTATAATCTATTAGAACATGGTAAGTTTCTTGGGCAAAAAAAAAGATGGAAAAAGTAAGGAGGCTTGGGATGGAGTGGCTGGGTGAACCCCACTGAGAAGGTGAGGTGAGAAATACTTCGAGGTAGAGAGGGAGGTTGCAGTCCAGATGGCTGGGGGTGGACAGAGACGACAGCCCGTGTAGGGACGTGAAGGAGGGTTCACTAGTAGTGCCCCAGATGGTGAAGGTCTTGCACTTTGCAGATGTGTCTCTAGAGTATTGAAATAAAGAGCAAGGAAGGCATGGCCCCCCTGCTCGGCATAGCGTTTCACAAAGAGAAGGTGAAGCAGTGGTCTTCCCCTTCCAAAGCCATGGAGAACATGTCCTCGGCTGGGTAGGGAAGAGTTGGATGAGACACGGTACTGAGTCAGTACTTGGACCTCAGCAACTTCTCTTCCCTCCAGCAGACCGTAACCTAGTTGCGCAAGCTGCTCACGCAGCTCCCACCCATCGCTTTGTTTGCTGGACCTTTTGGTGTTTCATAAACACATTCTCCTGTGCATTGTAACCCACTTGTTTTCAAATAGAGTGAAAGGAAATTTCCTGGAGGCATTTGCCATTCCTCATTCAACAGGAACCTGGAGCAGGACAGGAGTGACGGGACATATCCGTCTGGGGGTTAACCTAGTGGAACGCCGTGGAGATGGGCCATCGGACAGAAGTCATCACCGCAGCGGGGAGTGGTCAGGCCTCCGCCTCCCAGTCAGCACCCCGCCCTCCTAAAACTCTGTGAGCTTGGAAAATAGCGTCAACCCAAGTGTCACTCCAGGACATAATTAACAGTGTCTTGAAAGATACGCTTTTTTAAAGATTAGTTACTACTTATGACTTATATCGTATGCCCATACTCAATATTTTAAATAGTTGTAGCTTCTTTTGGTGTTTGTCAGATCCCATAACTTGTGCCTTCTATAGCTAAAAATCACTTACGAATGCACTGATTTTTAGATTCTGTGTATTTGTCAAACAGGCTCTTATCATTTTTTTGTATAAAGTTGCATTTTTTCTAAGTGATTTACTTCAAAGAATTTATTCTTCTAGGAGTCATAATCAAAAAGACAACAGGACATATTTAGTGTTCAGTGGGTTAAATAAAGTTGCCAGATTTCTTTGTATAAATGGGCAGATGGGGACATGATTTTTAGAAATGTGTACAATTTATGATTACTAATGATTAATCCCATTTCTAGGAAATTAGCATTTTCCCTTAAGTTTTCATCCCACTGTGCCTTAAATTATATGAACATCTGCTTAACACTGTGTGCCAACATTTATGTAATAATGTAGATTGCACAAGCACCTTTTTCTGATTAGCAGAAACATAATACAAATAGTGGAAGTGTAGGTAACTTTTAAGTATTTCATGATCAATAATGGCTACATGACAAAACGAAGAAGGATAGTATGGTTATTTCATTCCTGATGTCAGGAACAATCCAGGCTCATCACATCTGTTAACAGGGTTGTATCAAGTCACTTTCACTTCATAGATGCTCTGCATACCTTCAGACTTTGGAAGGGGTGAGTATGGAGTTTGACTCATGCTATACCTAAATCTGAGCTGTATTTCATAATCAGGTTTTACCGAGGCTAGAATATTGAGCACAATCCTAATCCTTCTAAACTAAAAATCTAAATTTGAATATGCTGCTTAAAATAAAAGCATTGATTTATCTATGTTTCCTTTTTTAACCTTTTAAAATAGGTATCCTGTGGTCATTTGAATTGAGCCATTTTTTTCATTCATTCATTCATTCAGCAAATGGTTATCAAGCACCCACAGGTTTTAGTTGCTGTCGCAGGTGCTGGACACACAGGTATGACCCAGAGTGTAGCCATGGATAGACAGGTTAATGATGACAAGCCTAAATATTTTTGTTAAAAAAACCCCATCAACTTTCCATTTCAAATCATGGCTTTAGCCCTTAGAACCATAAAACTTTTTATACAGTTTTGCATCGATGTTCATTCAGTAGCCTTTTTGTTTGTTTGTTTAGCACCTAGTCCGTGAAAAGTATCTTTTTGAAATATTATCAAAACCACAAAGAAAAAGACCACACGTGGTCTTTCTGACATCATAACATACCGCCTAGCAGACCAGAGCAGATGAACACACAGAGACACGCCAGTGGTCAGGGGGGCCGTGATGAAGTGCTAACGTGAGGAAGTGAGAACCTGCTACACAGGAACTGGTGGGAGAGAGCATCCATTCCTGATGAGAGCAACCCAGGAAGAATTCTTTTGAGAAACTTTCTTAGGTGGTATCTACCTTTTCATGGTCGTCTTCAATATTTGGTATTTCCTCTTCCTCCACGCCTCCCTGAAACACTACGACTAGCTAAACTTTTGATGGTGCCTGGTCCTACGAGGCTTTAAATGGATAGAATAGGCAGCCATCTGTTACTATGGACGGAGGCAGGGAGAGTGGATATAGAGTCAGCATTTTCTTTCAGCCTCCCTTTTACTGCCAGACTCCTCACACATGGTTTGCATCCTCTGCCCATCTCCCTTCTTGACACCCTGGGGATTTTGACTCCATTAGCTCTTGTGAACTATTTCCCGAATGATCGCCCTTGATCTCCATCTAGTCAAATATAAGAACCTTTCATTATACGAAATCTGTTTAACCTCGCTGGGTTAAGAGGTACTACTACTGATAAACCCTGGCTTCCTAAAGTTCTTTTCCTTCTTATAGCTTTCCCTTTCTTTTCTTTTTGTTTCTTTATATATTATGAATTTCTGAAAGGCAAGGAACCGTGGTTAATTTTACTTCCTGTAATGCATACCTTGCCAAGAATATAATAGATGCTCTATAAATACACGGAGATTCATTTGGGGAGGGATTGTGTTGGTGGCAGCCACGATTAGTTACTGCTTCTAGAATGCATAACGGATGCAGATAGTATTTCACTTATTTTTGTAAGATATATCACTATCCTTTAGGTAAAAGAAATTCGATTTTAATCCCACATCCGACGAGGCAGCTGGGAAGTTCAGTGTCAGTTGCGATGGTGTCCTCTAGGCTCCTGTAAGGACTGAGGCTCTCAGGTAGTGCCCAGAAAATAATGGCAGGGCCGCTGTCTGTAGTGCCTCTTGGTCAGTACTCATGCATTTCCCCCAAATCCTCACGGGTCCTTAAAGACCTGTAGCTCTCTGGCTCTGTGCCCCAGTTATGGCACTGGGTTTTTTCCCAAGGCTGAGCCTCTGAGTGTCCACAGTCAGCACCCTGTCGAACAATTGGATCTTTTTTTCCTCTGGTCCCCGTGACTGCTTTAAGGACCTTTGGCCCTTTCCTCATTCACAACAGACTCTTTTTCCCATGTGACTACTGCTCAGTGCTGTTCCCCTGGCTTCGTAGAACCAGCTTCCTGGAAAGGGGCACCTAGAGCAGGAAGTCTCCGGACAAATTTCTGCACTTGCCCTGCAACCCAGAGTTTGTTAACTTCAGCACTATGGATATCTTGAACCAAAAAAATGTTGCTTATTAGAATGTTTAGCAGCATCCCTGGCCAGTAGCATTCCCCGATTCGGACAATCACAAATGTTTCCAGACATTGCCAAATATCCTCTGGGAGAGCAAAATCACCTCTGGTTAGGAGTCACTGCTATAATTCAAACTTACTGAGATATGAAAAGGTCTCAATAAGCTGTATTGCAACAGACACATAGTTAGGGAATATTCATTCTCCTTTAGGGGAAAGGTTCAAAACTTAGTGGCGATAGTAGCCAGATAGGGGGGTGGAAATGAAAAAGAAGGGGCATGGCGTTTATGGGCAGGCAAGATGTTATGCAGACCTTAAAGCTCACTGGAGACTGGATCCAAAGGCTGCTTATTTGTTAGGCAGAGGAGCAGGCTTCACATCCATCTAACCCAAGAATCCAAGTAAACTTTTCATAATGCCATATACTCTTTCAGCTATGCAGCTCGCCGGGCCAAATATTTCAGTGCATGTGTAAGAAGACTGCATTCTTTTTTTATTATTATTATTTTATTGTTGTTCAAGCACAGGTGTCTGCATTTATCCCCCACCAGTCCCCCGCCACCCCAGCCATCCCCATCTCCCTCCCCTGATGCCACCCCACCTTGTTTGTGTCCATGTGTCCTTTATAGAAGTCGGCATTCTTTGCCTTACTTCGGAATATTGCATTTGTAGTGGGCACTAGGTTACAGGCATAAAAGTTTTTCGCTACAGTTGAAATGTGAAATGCCCATCAGTTCTTTCAGATTTACATAGAAATATGTCAGGAATTTTTTGACTTTGATAGACTACGTGCATAAGAAACGTCAGGCTTAGCTCAAATGCCGGTGCTATTTCCTATCCCACTAGACTCTCATTCTGTTAGGACAAGTCAGAAACTGGAATAGACTGTGCAAGTTGAATGGACAAATTGGGAATGTGGAGGACTTCAAAGGGGAAGAAGGGCATATAGAGGTGAAGCAGGGTATGATAACATGATAACTATGCATTGTGTGGTGTGGCAGATGCAACAAGCAAAGGATGGAGTGAAGAGAAATGAATCTGTGGAGTCAGGCATTCGGCTCTGGGGTCTTTCTACGCTACACTAATGAATATCAGCATCATTCTCTAAGCCACTGGAGAGCCATTGGAGGATATTATGCAATAGCATTTTATGAACAGATTTATGTTTGGGGGGTAAAAAAGACACCAAACCATTAGTTACAATTTGAACATTGGATTTGAGCAGACACGAATCACTTTAAAGATGATGATGATATAAACCAATCAAGAAAATTGAGGTCCTGAACCAAAATTGGGCCAATGATGACTTAAGAAAAATAAATTGATTGATGAAATGAATTTTTAGTAAGTTTTTTTGTAATTCAGAACCTTGCAAACTTCAATATGTGTCCAAACCACCGGTTAAAATGCAGATTCTGATACAGTAGACTCCCAAGATTCTGCATTTCTTACAAGCTTCCAGATGATGCCAAAGCTTCTAGTCCCTGGACAATACTGTGGGTGGACAGGTCTGGGTGCCATCCACTGTGCTGGGTACCGGAAGAAGAGGTACCGGCATGCAGTATGGAAGATGCGGTAGCAGGTGCCTGGAATATAGGTGCTTTGACTCCATCATTGAGAGTCGGTTTGGCTCCTTCTCTAGCTTTGACCTTTGTTGTTGGTTTCACTTTCTCGCTCTTCAGTCTCTGGTAGCTTATCCTCCAAGGTTGAAGTCTGGTAGAAATAAATCACTTGCCTCTTTCCTAACAGCCCGAGTGGAAAGTCTCATTAGCGTTGCCTTGGCTCCAAATAAGTCATGTCTGCTTCTGATCAGATTGCTGTGGCAACAGGACTGTAATGTGCTCGTCTGTCTGGCCCTGAGTGAGTCCATTCCTGGAGTCAGAGGTGGAGCCAACTTCATCTGAAGGGCTTGGACTGATAATGGGGAAAGTAGGCCATTCCCAAGGGGAAAATCAGGGTGCTGATTAGATTTCTACTATTTACAGTGATTGCATGCATGCCAGAAGTTTACAAATGTTCTTGATTTCTTAGGAAATTGTTCATGGTGCCCTAGTCCAAAAGAAATACCCAACAGTTAGTTTATTTGGTTGATAGGTCCAACAATTTATATTCTGACAATTTACTATATATAGTTCTGTTTATTAAGTAGTTAAGTACAACTTAATACGATGCATGTCCTAACCATTAAGTAGCTGTTTAATAAGCAATACGTATAAATTGAAAGAAAAATAGTATCTTATCCCCTAAGGAGTTTTGTCCACACAGCTTTCTGACCTCAGGTTAAGATTAAGTTTTGCCACCCTCATACATTCCATTCTACATTGATTTTTTTTCCTCAGTAATTTCTCTTTTTTCTAACAGCAATCCCTAAATCCCAGCTTTACAAAGCTCTGATATTATCAAAAGAGACCTACCGTGAGCACCATATTTCTTGGAACTGGGAACTATCTTAAGCCCATTGCCGTGTGTTCTCCAACAGATTTTCAGTACGACTGGGTTTCCCTAGAAGTGCTAAGATACCACAAGAACCCCTGTGAATTTCCTAGGTTGCCTTGGTGCACAGTTTGAGAATCGTGGTCTTAGAAGTATTGTATTTGAACTTCCTGTTAGACATCTGTATAAGAATGGAGAATGAGATGTTGGCTCTGAGGGTTGAGTTTAGGTAAGAAGTCTGGGCTGGTGGGCCATCTCAGCGTAGAGGTCTGCCTCCTTCTCTGTGTCGGCCCAGAGACCGCCAGGATGGTGCACGTCTTCCCCTCCTTCTCCAGAGAAGCATGGCCCACGTCTACTCGGCCGCCGCCCAGCTTGACCGTGCATTGTTTTACTCTTCGATCTTGTGAGTCCTGTCTGCACCAGTCTAATTGATGTCCTCCTGGAGTGGCTCCTCTCAGTGTTTGCATGCTATGTTTTCAACTGCATTTCGAGAAAACTACAAGAAAGCGATCGCTTTTGTCTTCTGAACTCTGAATTGATCACTTATTGGCATAAATAAATGAGGTAGCCACCATGTATTTTTAATTTAGGTTGCAAGCCTGAAATTTTAGACTTTCTTCCTTTAATCTTAGCCATGTATAACAAAGCTTAATTAGCAAGAAGTGAGCAGAGCAAGGTTTTGATCTTGAAGTGACTTTTTTCTCTTCGTGGATAGAGCCTTTTCTCATTGATTATGCTTTTTTCTCCTTGTTTGTTGTTTTAATGATGGGGCATTAATATCCTCTGACCTGATTTTTAAAACAGCTTAAATGTGGTCTGGCACCAGCAGATTCCCCAAAGCATGCGCAACTTTCATGTTACTAGACTCAGTAATGGGAGTGTCTCCCTAGTTAATGTACGAGATATAATGGACCATCATTATATCATCATTGCATCACTGTGGCTCATTGCATAACTGCTCACCAGCTCATGAAGCTGTCACTCTTACTGATCGTTAGAATTACCTGTTACAATCTCTACCCATAGTCCAGAAAACGAAATGTATTGAATATGTTAACTACACTACTGTTATGTTCATACTAAATTTTTTCTATTAAACAGTGAAAGGTACTAACGATTATTCAGTATGCAAAGAAACACTGTGTTTTTTCTCTTTGAATGTCCAAATCATTTCTACTTTATTTATAAAAGCAACATAATTTTAGACTGCTTATTTTCTCTGTTAGGTCCTCCTTTTCGTATCTCTTAATACCGCAAAGGAAATATTTGAGAGTATTAGTGCAACGTTGACAAATGTTTATAGTAGGCTTTGAAATGGAAGATCATTGGGCATGTTTATTTTTGAGGTTTGATGTAATTTGTTTCTTAAGTGACATAAACAGTGCTTGGCTATGCCATGTAGTTTTGACGCTCTGATATTTTGGGACATGTGTCAGTGATGGGCGTCTGTGAGTACTTACCGTGTCACGTAAACAATGCCGCCGTAACGAGGTGCTGAAAAACGCTCCTGCCTGGACAGCTGAGTTTGTTTGCGATCACCCACATCAACAGAATTCCACAAACGATAATGCAGTTCCTGTCCTCCTGATGGGGGCTCGGAAGAGCTTTTCTTAGTCCTTGTCTCAGCATTTACTCATGATTGACATGTGACAGTCACCTTCCTGGGCTCCATTTGTGTTCTTCGCCATGAAGGCATTTGAATTTATTTTACAGAACAAGAATAGCATGGCATTGTTGAGTGCGCTCTCCGCTTATGCTAGAAAGATGCCAGTGCTGTACGCCTCTGTGTATGTGATTTTTCCTTCCTATAGCCGTTCTCCTCTTAGGGTCCCAGTGATTAATGGAACAACTACACAGCTACATTAGAGCAGTAGTTGCTCTGGCACTTACTACACTTAAAGTCACCACTGTAGCTCATTAGGTAATGCTACTGCTCACTCCTGCAGGTTGTGCAGAATAGAGGCCACTCCTCAGCTATTCTTCTTATTTTTGAAATTATTTTCTGTTATTTTACTTTAACTTTTCCATTACTACTTATTCTCCATACTCTTTTCTATGTCCACCCACCCTCCCACCCCCTCACAATCAGTTTTTACTTAATATGACAGTTATAGTTCAAAAAATGGTATGCCCACCTTTTAACTGACATTGTATTATCATTTCTCTGGTGGCTATTATTAGGGGTTAAGATATTTTTCACTCAGGTTCATAGAAGCTCAAAAGCAGAGCGATTTGTTAATGCCTGTCAAATGTTAATCACCAAGCTCAGAGATTTGGGACATAAAAATACGTCAAATTGGGTGAACAGGACATTACATTTTGGCTGTTGGAAAGGGCCTGTGAACTTGGGCCTCACATTTACTAGTTCTCACAGCGTATTAATTTCATGGCAGACTTCGAGTCTTTTGCCTTTTATAAAATATTCGAGTCCACAAATATACAATGAAACAGGAAAATTTTGTGTGCTAAATACGCTTGTTGCATAATCAGGAGATCCCATTGGACCTCCAGCAGGGAGAGGCGTCAGCCAGCCCTTGGAGCGCATCGCATCTTGCCTTTGTCCTAGAGCAGGGGTGTCCAACTCATTGTCCACGGGGGCCACATCAGCCTCGCGGTTGCCTTCAAAGGGCCGAATGTGATTTTAGGACTGTATAAGTGTAACGAGGTACTCCTTACCTAGGGGCAAGGAGTTCGACACTGCTGCCGGGTAGAAACAGGGTGCTGGGCCGGATAAAACAAGGTGGAGGGATGGGTTCGGCCCACGGGCCTTGTGTTTGCCACCTGTGGCCTAGAAGCTCCTGCTCGTTGGCGGGAGGTGCTGTAACAGGCAAAGACAGGATTACATTGATTCAGTTAGGGTGCATTGGTGGCAAGTGTAGAAATACATGCTTTCTGACATAATTAACTTGTGGCAAAGGGAAAAGGTTAGGCCTTCATGAAAATGAAGGTTTTAACTTTATAGGGGGGAAAACCTTACTTTAAAGCATGGTGAAATTGTAATATCAATGCATAAGTCCATTACTGTATTCCAAACGTAAAGAAATACTTCAAAAGGCATCCTTCAAAAAAGCAAGTATAGTGGCAGTAGTATCAAGGTTCCTTGTGATAGAATAGAGCTTTTTTACTCTATCCAGACATGTTATAGAAAGGTCTTTACAATTGCATAACCACAAAGGCAGGATCCAATGCAAAAGATTCATAACATTTAATCATTTTTAAAAAGCTGCATTGTTGCTTAGAGCAGGCCCAGGTATCCTTCACTACACTGCACACAAACCACTTTAAAGCCGTATATCCGACAGGTTTTCTGGCACTTGGGGAGCACAGGTAAGGGTATCCGAAGGCACGGACCCTGGATGCAGCTGCAGGGCCCCTTAGCAGAGACGTGCAGCAGGTTCCCCAGTCTCTTTTGTGTCAGAGGAGGAAGTGACTCTCCCCAGAGAAGAGAATTACAGTTACGTCCTTAAACGAGGCCACTAGAAGCAGACTTCTTTTTAGAAGTTAGCGGTGGGGGTGCTGACATAACGTGGCAGTGAACATCAGCTTATTCTAAACTCAAGTTACTAAAATTTTGGTAACAGTGCACATTCAGCTCTGGAAGTAGGTGGGACCAGAGACTACTGTGTACTTTTCATAACTTAAAAATAATCACGCTCCTTGCAGAGAAGAGAATTGTTAGTTATTCTAAAACCAGAACAAACTGCGAAGAAAAGCGAGTGCAACATTAGCAGTTACTCAAATATCTTCTCATGTTTTTCTTTAATTCTGTCATGAAGTTTTTTTCATTCGATCTCAAATGAAATACCAGGCAGGTATTCTTTTCTCATTTATGCATATTATAAAAAAAAAAGGCATTTAACGCTAAATTGAGATGGCGAGGTAAGTTTTTACCTTCCCTTTCTGGAAAAGAAAATCAAATATTTATTAACTGCTTTCTATTGTTGTCTTTTCTTTGGAAAGTAATTTGTGGTCAGTGGAGCCCAGCGGGGAAGCTCCTTTTCCTCCAGATGGCCGTGACATTTGAGAAAGCCTGAGAGGATTAAAGGCACTCGGGTGTGCACTCACTGCGCACGCACGCAGCCCTGACGCGGCCTGACAGTCCCAGTCTGGGTCCCGACCTCATTGGATGTCCACGGGCACAAGGTTCTCCTCTCCCGGTGCAGTCACCGTGCACATTTGTAAGGGCACTAAAAATGTCCCCAAGTTTTGATGCGTGTTTTAAACAAAAATGTATACACCTTTTCTTCATGGCATGTGCTTGGAAGGGCTCACAGAGACACATTGTATGACTTTAAAAAAAAAAAACAACTACCAATATTTTTGCCTGAATGAGCACAGCGGGCTCTAAATGTCTTTACTCTTTATTAAGTAGGGTTTGCAAACAATCTAAATGGTTAAATGGTAGAGGAAACTATAGAAATGGATCTCAGTGAGCAAAGCCTACCAAATCTAATTATATATTGTCACCGTCTGCTGAAATATGATAACAGAATTAATACAATTGCTGTCAGAATTTCAAGGGGGAAAAACCTGCACACAGCGGGGTGGGGTGTGTATGTGTGTTAGAGAAAGGGAGAGAGGGAGGGAAAGAATGTAGCAAGAGCAAGAAAGAATAGCACCTTAAATGTTCTTGCTTTTTTACTTTTCCTCAATTTGTCAATTATTGTTTAAAATAATTGGAAAGACTTTTTCCAAATTTTTGAATCGATCAAAGTTATCAAGTGTTTGGTAGTGCGATTTTATTGGTTTGGAATTTTAATGATATCTGCTGCAGCTTCCAAAATTACCATAGCAACAGGTGTGTAATTATCAACATTGCATATAGCTTCAACGTGCACCGCATTTCTTCCAGCCGAATGAATATTAAGCCATACCGCTTAACACCTACTCCGCTAGTAAACAGATAAAGCCTTGACCGTGGCCTGTGAACTGACCCTGCCTCTATAGATTTCTTTTCCTACAGAGTCATTGAATGAGGGTCTTTAGTGCCTTTGAGGGTTTTCTCAATTTATTAGAGCTTGACAGAAAGCCAGTTTTATTTAATTTAATGACAGAAACATGATGTGTTTAATTACTACTTACATTTCCTTTTGTAAAATTCTCTTCAAGGAAATATAGTGCTGTTGTTTCTGGTTGCAAGATGTGTGTTCATAACAGATGATATATTTTTTAAAAAGTATTTTCCTAAGAGTATAGTGTAGTTCTTTTTGTTCTATCACAGTTATCCCAGTTTTTCACTCTTTGCTCTCCTTCACTCAGCCTATCCCCCGCTCTCACGGTCAGTCCCCACCCTGTTGTCCATGTCCATGGGTCATTCATACAAACATGTTCCTTGACTGGTCCCTTCCCCTTCTTTCCACCCTTCTGACCCTGCCCCCTCCCCTCTGGTCACTGTCAGTCTGTTCCTTGTTTCCATGTCTCTGGTTCTGTTTCACTCATTTGTTTGGTTTGTTGATTAGGTTCCACTTATAGGTGAGATCATATGATATTTGTCTTTCACCTACTAGCTTATTTCACTTAGCGTAATACTCTCCAGTTCCATCCATGCTGTTGGGAAAGGTAAGAGTTTCTTCTTTCTTTCTGCTGCATAGGATTCCACTGTGTAAACATACTCTTCATAGCAAATTCAGGTGAGCCATGTATAAAGGGCATATGAAATGAAACCTTTGAATTAAAATATAAATATAGTCTAATACATATTAACTCTAAGAAGGTTGTATAATCTGTGCTTTTTTAATGAAGTCTGAGCTTTACATTGTTTCCACTGTTCTAGCCAGCCTTTTCAGGCTGACTTCCACCTGTAAAAAAGCTAGAATGAATGATTATCAGAAATTATCTTTTATATATCTCTGTTATCAAATTCAATTTTTTCTTAAAAAAATAATGAAAGAGATGACAGTTTGTTATTACTGCTGTTATTATTTTCGTCATCCAGTATCATTTAATTTATAAGCCCAATGTATACACTTCCGTGACCATAGTGAGGTTTGATAAGAACTCTTATTTTTGTTTAAAATACACAGATCAAGCAGCCCTGTAAATAATGTTGTTAAATAGGAAGCCAACTAAATGATTATAAAGCTATATGGATCTTTTTATTATTTAGCCTGTTTTTAATGGACATTTCATTTTGATTGCCATTCAGGATCCTGAGATCATCAAACGAAACATAAATAATCGATGTTAGAGCAAAAGCTAGCATAAGAAGATATATTGAAAACTTGGAGTCTAGATACTTGGACTTCCAAGACAGATGAGTCTACAAATGAGCAGAGAAAGGCTCTGTGTGGCCTTATTCTACCCTCCTCCTCCCTCTCCACCCCAGCCAGTTACCCCAGAATATATCATGTCCTTATCACCAGTTGTAGCTGCGTTTCCATTTCAAACTAAAGTTGAGGTGACCAGTGGAACAAGATGAGATCACCTATCTATGTACTGGTGCACTGTAACATGGAGCCTAACATGCTGTATTCTGAATATGGATTGACCACTAAGAGTGAGGTGAATGCTTATTCACACGGATAGGTTCACTCCTGAAATAGTGTCCATTGCATTAAAAACCGTTAAAAGAGCATGGAGGGTAAACTGCTTTTTCTCTAGACTGGTTCCTCCAGCATCTCTCTCTTGATTATTTCCTCCAGTTCGTATTTCAACCGTGTGTTTTAAAGCAAGGGTGAACACACACAGTGTGTTTCTGCAGACTCCCCTTTAATGGATCCCTGCCAGGATTGCCATTGTTCCCCTTGCTTCTGGCTGCTCTGCTGTGCAAGGTTGCTTGGAAACGCTCCTCCTTCCGTGCAAAGCTCTCTAGCCACTTCCCTACCTCCCAGTCCAGGGCTTAAGGTTCAGGAAATCCAGCCACTGGTGTTTCTTTTCAAAATCTCCCTAGTAAACTAATGATCTTGTAAATGGAGAAAATAGAAAAATAGCTTTTCCGCGTCTATGGGGCGTGCATGTTAAAACAAAATCAGAGCTGTCAAAAAAATTACAAAACTGTTGTTACAAGGTAAAACAAATGGAGAATTTTCTTCTCAAGTGAACTTGGTACAAAACTCTGTTAAAACATTCTTTCATGTGTAATATTATTTGGAAATACTTAAAACGAACATTTACCCCAGTCTCTCAGTGTGGAAATTTGGTTCTGTTCCCATTAAAGTTGCATCATATTCTCATCACCCCTTTAAATTCGGAAAGGTGAAAGTCAGATACCTTGATTTGGACTATGATTGCATTTATTACATTTCAAAATAAGAACCATTATTAAGCAACAGAATGTGATCATTATGTACTTTTTTCCCCCCTTGGTCAAATTTGAGTCAATCTTGAGGGATTTATGGAGTATAAAGTTGGTGTTATATTTAGAGCTGCTCCTACTTGACTTTGTTATTAAGTCACTTTCACTTTGAAATCACTTTAACAGCACAGTTGGAGTGATAAATATTTTGATATGATTTTTACTACAATTAGTCTGAATAGATACTTCTGAGGTTTAAAAATAAGAATATTATACCTACACGTGTGAATTAAATATATACCACTGCATAATACCTGTATACCATTTCTAGCTTTAAGAAAAGTTTCTTTTTCAGAAGTAACACTGGGTAGCTTTCATCTTTTTCTTTTGTTGGAAGTAGGGAGAAATCACATGTTTGTCGTACAGGACAAGAAAGGAAAGACGCGCTCCCATTATTTGACAGTCACGCGATCATTAGCTATGACTTCCCTAAATTTGAAATTAGTTAGCTTTTGGTCTCCTAAGACTTGCAGTTTACTTCCAAGCTCTGACAGTCTGTAATTTTAACTGTATAATATTAATATTGCCAACAACACTCCCTGGTAGATTGGTAGGTCACACAGATTAAATTGATTATTATATATTGAAACTTCTCTTATATCGTGTTTATTTAAATTTATTGAAGTACTATTTCCTAACTTCTTTATTTAAATAATTACTTCCAACACATGGATTCTTGTTGCTGCCGGAGTACTTTTGAAGCTTACTCATAGTGTTAATTTTTAGTTTTCAGTACCTATATGTCCTATGGCTGGTTACTGATTTCAATGTATTCATTCTGTTGCTTGTGAAATGAAGAATTTAAATCATTGGTCCAGAAAATTGGATATATTTCCCTATAATCTCATTCCTTTCTTATCTTTTAAGCCTCATTGTACCTCGGGATAGATAGTTGGATCTTTTTGTGAATTGCTGATGAATTTTGGGGGGTTAAGTTATGTCTCCAATACCACCGAGTGACGGGACTGGCCTTACTATATAGGGTAATGGGAGCAAAGCAGAGGCATACGGCTGCATACGCTGTGTCTTTAATGTGGACAGTTAATTGTGGGCTACAGGCAACTGTAGTAAATAGAAATCTGGTGTTTTCATTGTCATCAGGGTGGGAGGCTGATTTTCATGTGAATTTAAATTGGTAAGGCAGGGAGAATATCAAAATAAGCGTCATGTGGTGATTCTGAAATAATTATCAAGGAAAAAATGAAAGAGCTCAAGTACTTACTCTGTGTGAGACAGTCTGTCTCCAAGGTGCTTTACTTGTTTTGCCTCACTCAATCCTAAAAGCAGCTCTATGACTTAAGTAGCATTGTTCCCATTTTACAAATCGAAGAACTTGTGCTTACTGAGGTTAATTAAACTTAGACTGTGCCCAGTCATTTCTCATTCCAGGGGTTATAATTCTCCAGTACATCTCTAAATTTCTCAGCAATACAGGCAGTGAGGGTATCTCTGATGGTCTATGAAGTCACCACCATAAGGACAGATAATCCTAATTGCCAGGGATTTAGATGGTTCAAATCAATAGTGCACTAAAGAATAGATTCACTGTGTGCAAAGCAACAACTACTAGAGCACAATGATAATTTCTGTAAAATTGGACCACACGTTTTGAGCTCTCCATAGATAAGCATTCGTACGTATTCTGCTATTTCCATAGATACCAGGAAAATACTCTTGATCTTTGAGGACCACTATGTGCCAAGCCCACAGTAAGACGCATAAAGGTAAAACAGGGTCTGTGGCCAATGGCGCACCTACCTATGATAACCATTCGTACGAGAAGTGTTCACAGTCCCCTGGGAAATGTGAAGGCGAGGTGTGATGCGCTGTGGGAGCATGGGAACATTTGAGTAGGGTCTGGAAGGACGTGTTCACCTGGTGTTGGAAGAAGGAAGTGGTTTCAGGCTGGTGCAGAAGCGCAGGCAGGCCAGTGAGAGCTCCGCATGTGTGACAAAGTTTGTGTGTCAGTGATTCAGGAGACTTTCTGGGGAGGTGGAGGGGCTGAGTGTCGTGAAAGGCCTTTCGTCGCATTCTGAGGGATCCCCATGCCACCTTGTTAGCTAAAGAGAGGATCAGTAAAACAGTCATCAACTGTAGACAGAAAATGTTCAGATTCCTGTGTTGGAAGGACTGCATTTGTGGTCATCAAGAGGACAGGTGAAGACAGAGGGGTAAGAGCCAACAGCATCAGCAAGGTTGCTGTGTCTTTAGTCTCAGGAGTTTGGCTCTGGGCAAGCAGTGCACAGGGCTTGAGCAAGCATGTGAGTGAGACCAAAGAAGAGGTCCTGAGAAGTCTTAAATTAATATCACTTACTGTATTTAACACACATCTTCAGGTCCTTGTTTTCATTCTTTGGGATACACACTTAGGAGTAGAATTATGGCAGTTCTATGTTTAACTTTTTGATGAACTGCCAAGGGCATTGGCTTTTATAATGATGACATGAGCGAGAGCTTTCTATCACTGAATGTCACGCATGTTTCTCAAAAATAAGAAGAATAATAATAATCTTAAGAAGCTAGTGGTGGCCACAAAAGGCGCTCATCGTTTTTTCTTTAATGAGTGAGGCCTTTGTGAGGGCAGTAAGGACAGTGTCAGCTGCGACTTTCCTGGCAGCGACCTGCCCCCACCTTTAGCAGAACTGTGACGATTTCAAGCATGGAGTAGATTGATTCATCACGGTGGATGGAGGTGGCTTCACACAATGAGCAAGCGGAATGAGAGGGCTCGTCCCGAGCATGGAACTGCACCTTGGAGAGCATGTGTAGATGAGGTAGTGGGTGAGAAGGAAGGGTATTCAGTGAGCAGCACAGTGGTGGGAAAAGGTGTGGTATTAGGTGTGAAAATGAGGAAGGAAGGGGGTTTGCATCAGGCCTTCTGATGGCACTCAGTTCCTCGCCATCCTCACTTTCATCGAGCTTTACTGAAAGATGCATACAGATACGAACACTTCATACACTCTTTTCCTTTAAGTCCTCCTACTTAAAAAGAAATCAACAAATATTAAGTAACTGCCTTTGAGTTTTACTCCTCCTCTGCAGAGAGCTGAAGAGAGGATGCTTCGTACGGCAGTGAGAGTTTCGGAGGCGTCTGGCAGTGGGAGAAACGGCAGTTCACTTTTGGGCTTAGTCTTCCCCTTGGAATTTCCAAACAGTTTCATCACTCCGTTTCATCCCAGATAAATGCAGGAAGGCTTTCATACGAAGGGAATCTCAAGAATCTAAATTTACAGATATTAAGCTTTCCTTTTGACAAGTTATTTATTAAAAAACGGACAAAGCAGAAAGAAGGGGGATAAGGAAAGAAAGGAGGAGAGAAAAAAAGGAATACTTGAATGGCATAACATTGGTTATTAGTACACCTTCAATGAAAGTAAATCCCGAAACTCTGAAGTTCTGTGACCTTGGGTAGGTTGTCCCAACACCCAGGACCCCAGGGCCCTCTTGCATAAAATACGGATAATGATTTTTATTTCTATTTTGTAAAATAGTTTTTTTTTTCTACTCAGTGTGAAGTTCTCAGTGTGAAAAGACTTTGTAAATTATAATATGCTTAGAAAATGAATTGTCTTTGTTCAGTGGATTGGATTAACTGAGTGCCTCAGAGAAGTAGAAATTCAACAAAACTATTGTAAAAATTGGGTAAAGAGAAGTTTATGTGATCAGTTAACGCCAGGATTTGTAGAATGGATGTCAGATTTGTTAGTGTCATTTACTAAGAAGTGTGTATGACGCATACGATGCCCTTAGAAGCCATCACTGTTGCAAGAGATGACATTTTGTTTTTTTTTTTAATGACTGTTTACTAGTTGCGAGTCACTGTTCTAACACAACTGCATGCAAGAACTCTAATTTTTACATCACCTGTGAGCTATTATCCCTATTTTATAAGCAAAAAAAAATTGAGGAATAATAAGTTTAAGGAACTTGGCCAACATTCAACAGCTATTACTTATTAGGTAAAAATGAATCCATTCTCATTTTGTATCAACCAAAGATCTCAATAATTGTCAATCAGAGCTGATTTACAAGTGATAATCAACATATTCAATATTTGACATTTCAGTTACCTTAAGAGGCTATTCTTAATTTTTTTCAGATTATTATTTATTTTACCTGTAGTAGATTTATTAAATATAAAGACTCCTTAGTTAAGTGATTTTCAGACTATGCTTCAAGTATCCCTATAAATTTCTTGGAGAATATCATATTCTCTTTATCCAGATTCATGCTGGGGATATCTGTTTTATATATTAGGTTCATTATTAAAGCCCTTCCTTCCTTTCTCCTGTACCCCTTCCCTTCCTTCCTTCCTCTTTCCCCTGTTATCCATTCATTGTTCATCCATCCACCCATCCATTCATTCATTTCTCCATTCATGTATCTATATACCCATCCATGCAACCAACCATCCAACCAACCAACCAACCATCCAACCAACCTACCAAAAATCAACCAACTAATCAACAAGTATGCACTGGACTCTCAGTATATACTAAGCACTGTGAGTGCCAGCCATTGCATTCTTAAAAAAAGAAAGATCTAAGAAGATTTTTTTTTAATTTCAAAAACCACAGAGACTGAATGTAAACATAATTTTGCTTAATAAAACTAAGTCTATGTTAAGTATTTTGGGGAACTATTACTTTGAGACGCTATCCTTATTATTAGAATGGAAGATGCTCTCCCTTAATTGGGAGAGACCCCCCTGGTGTCCAGTTCTGCACAGTTGCCTAGACCTGGGCTGTGGGAATGCCAGTGTCCTTTTCTGGGCAGCACGAAGAATTATCTTTCCTTTTAATGTTCCCTGCATTTCAAGCCCGGAGGGGTGAAGTCTTTGCAGACACCAGGCCTCACGGTCTGAGTGCGGTGATCTGAGCTGGAGCTCCCAGCTGATCAGCCTGAATCGGCACGTGGTGGTGACATCATTGTTCAAACCGCATCACAACTGTGTCTGAAAAGTAAATAAATCCAGTTAACTGCGTTTTCTACCCTTACACACGCAAAGTGTTTAGTATTTTAAAAATAAAGCTCAAATTAGAGAATAAGACATCAAAATTTTAAATGTCAGGGTCTCTCTAAAGCATGTGAAAATCACTCCGTGAATGTCGGCAGGATTATAAAATCCAAAGTTATAGAAATGTTAGTGACTAAGTATCAGCACATTAACAGTGTCGGTCTTTCCTGGTTGTGTGTGCATCACATTAAAATACAGTACTGAAATTTTAGAATAGATAATACTTTGAAAGATTCTACAACAGAAACATATTTTTGAATAAGAAATATTGGAGATCTCCAAACATTGTTAAAGAAACATATTCCGAAGCTTCACAGTGATTTTCAGCCTTGACTCAGAATACACCATGTGTGGTACTACCACCACCACCTCCACTTTTTTTTCTGGTCTGTTCTTGTTCAATTCTGCTACACTACATTAAGAAAGAAATATTGAAGAAATGGTCGGTTTCACCTGATTAAAAAGTACTTTCCCAGGGACAGCCTAATTAGCATATGCTTTCTTCCCCCCCCCCCCTTCCTGCCTCCTCCCCCACACTGGGTGACATCTTCCCTGAGGCAGGGAGAGAGCCTCAAACTGCATTCTGCAAGGCGAGTGGGCCAGAACAGAGGACATGCTGGTGTCTCTTGATGTTTTCAACCATCTCATTAAAGCCAGCTCTGTTCACCTACCTTAAATCTTTTGGAGCTGGGGAGCAGAGGGTGGGTGAGGGCAGAGAGATACCATCAAGAACACTGAGTGAGCCCTGGCTGGTGTAGCTCAGTGGATTGAGCGCGTGCTGCAAACCAAAGTATTGCAGGTTCGATTCCCAGCCAGGGCACATGCCAGGGTTGCAGGCCATGGCCCCCAGCAACCACACATTGATGTTTCTCTCTCTCTCTCTCTCTCCCTCCATTCCCTCTCTAAAAATAAATAAATAAATCTTTTTTAAAAAAAGAACACTGAGCAAGGTCTAGAAAGAATATAGGTGGACTGGGTGGGTACTTGTAAAATGGGGGACTCTGAATCCTTTTACTGGATTTGAGAATTTTCAAAATGGAAAAGCTTATTTTTTATGGTTTAACTTTCTAAGCTGTATTGCAAATTGTCATAATTTTGATGTGGGCTATGTATATTTCAGTTAAATTAATTTTTATACTCTGAGAATGCTACATTTTAGTTCTTTGTATTTTGTTTGTAAACTTTGTCTTTTTTCATATGTTAGCCACGTGTATATTTTCTTTAAAAATAGACTTTTTAAGTATTTAAACTGTATGTAAAATACATATACATGAGTTTGTTTTATAATTTAATCCTGAAGGTTTAGATTTCCTGTTTATTTTTTTATAAATTAATTTATGTTAACTATACATTTCTGTTATAGAACTTAATATTATAGTTTGTTTTTCTTAAAATTAAAGTGTTTTCTTTAAAATTTACTTTCCAGGAGGAATAAAACATATTTCAGAGAGATATTTTAATGTTTATAAATCACATTGGGACCCTGTCTGTAGGTTAAGTACACCTTCAAATACTGAAACAATAACAGCACTTATGTTCTATTAAACCATGATAATAAAACCAATACAATAAAAATAAACTCAGAACTAAATGGTGCTTCAGATCTCTAATTAGAATTATGTTGCTAAATAGGTCATTTACAGTGAACCTCGTGATAAAATAAGTATAGACTAAGTGATCATAACCTTGAAATAAGAGCCCACAAATATTTAAAATTTATGTAATTTTCTTAATTTGAAACATATGCATGATGTTTACGTGACAAAAATAAAAATACGATTAAGCGCCTTGCTGCTTTGAAAATAACACAACATAAAGATATACTTTATCAATCTTCAGTGATAGTTTAAATGATAGTAGTGTGTCTTCCTTACTATAATTATTTTTTGCCGATGAGAATAATAACTCGGGGACAGTTTGCATCTGCATTTGCTTCCTTTGGTTTCACCTCTGTCCTGTGGTGATAGGTCAAAGCAGGGCCACCTGTTTTCCACTGGGCTTTCATTTCGGGTAAACTCCTATAACACAGCTATGTATTCCTAATCAGAATTCTTCTGGAAAGCAGAGGAAAGTTCATGATACAATAAAAATAATAATAAATTGCAGTCAATAAAAATGAAAGATCTTCCAGAAGAACTGCCCCCATCAAAGGGAGGGAGGGAGGGAGGGAGGAAGGAAGGAAGGAAGGGAGGGAGGAAGGAAGGAAGGAAGGAAAGGAGGAAGGAAGGGAGGATGGGAAGAAGGAAGGAAGGGAGGAAAGGAGGAAGGAAGAGAGGATGAGAGGAAGGGAGGGAGGGAGGGAGGAAGGAGGGAAAGGAGGAAGGAAGGGAGGATGGGAAGAAGGAAGGTAGGGAGGAAGGAAGGCAAGGAGGAAGGAAGGGAGGGAGGGAGGAAGGAAAGATGGGAGGAAGGGAGGGAGGAACAGACAAACTTGCTGCACAGACTTAAAAGCTTTATGACTCAAGCGTATGAATAAGGCTATTAGTTCACATTCATAAGGATCCAGAAAGAGAGTATTTAAACATAATATGTGATAGACAAACTAGGCAGCATCTACTCCCCTGCAACAAATTATAAAAGATCATGATAGAATGAAGAACTGGAAATAGTCCCATCTTGAAAGAGATTGTTGGGAATTGTGGAAGGTGAAGGAAAAACTGTTCTTGCTTGAAAAACTGCAAATGCATTTTGAAGTTGTGTTTCCAAAGTTCTATGTTAAGTCAGCAATAGGGAAAGTTATTTTCCTGTGTCTGCGTAAAAAAAAAAAAATCAGATCAGAAAGGCCATCTTCGATTGATTTTTCAATTCGAAAGAAACAAGGAAGGGGAAGTTGGTATTTGCTGTCAGCCATCGGGGTATTAAGCCTGTCAGCCTGTGTGCAAGTGATTTACTCTGAGAAGCAGACTGTACACTCTGAGAAATACAGGGAGGGATGCAGGCTTCGTGCCCTGTGGAGTGGCTGTGAATGGAGTGAGCCAACTTCCTGGGTCTTGTCACACTGCACTCAGGCAAGTATGTGTAAGCATTCATTTTTAATTATGGCTCAAATAATTGAAAAATAAGGGATCTGCATTTTAGGATTGCAGGACTATTCACTGAGTAGCTCTCTACTGAAAAGATGGGGAAAAAAAACTTAACTGTCCAGTGTATCATTGTAGCAGACAATTAAAAATAACAAAATCTAAAAATTCTTAAGTCAAATTAAGTTGTAGAACCTAAAAACCCACTGGTAACCATCTTATAATTGTTTGGTTTCTAGTTTCCATTTTTCCTTAGTTGCAACATTTTTAGGCTTACTATATTAACTGCATTTTATGTAATGATATTTAACATTGTTTCACGTTAGACATTTTCCCGTTCTGAAGGTGATTTTGAGAAAAGCGTGAACCTCATTTTCTCTTACACAACATATGCAAATTAGCCAGTGCAAGCAAATAGCTTCTAAGGGAAGCCAGGTGTTTTCAATGATACAATAACTAATTCCAGCCTATGAATTTTATAACTCACATACTCTTAAATTAATTTTTAAAATAAACTTTCAGGGACGCATTGAGGTACCAGGAGGTCACAAAATCAAGCTGTTAAATGCAGTATGTTGTGAAATCCCTCCCGGCTTACACGTTAATGCAAGAGAATTTCTGAGAGCTGTTCTCACCGTTGCACAAAATGAACTTATCAGTATGGCGTGTTCCATCTACACACAGGGAGAAATGTTACATGTTCGCTGCTAAGTGAAGTTACACACCTGGGAGTGGTATTTTGGGTCTACCACAATTTATTCCCAATCTCTTTCCAGCTTTAATTCTCTCTGTTTCATGCCTTTTATTTGACTAAAATTTTTGTTATTCTGAGTGGTGATTCTCAAGTTATTTAACAACAGGTTCAGCATAGATACCAACTACTCATAACAGGCATTTGTACACTTTATGAGTGTTTCACTGCTGGATATTAGCTCTACTTTGTTCATATATGCTCTGTAATGTCTTATATCCCTCTATCAGGTATAAGTGATTTATGTAACAGAACAATTTGCTGAATCTCAAACAAACTGTTGATATATAGACATGAAAAGTGTAGAAGTAGGTAGGTAGTTCACGGTTAGTCCAACTCCTCAGCAATGACTTTAGGGCCCTAAGCTCTTTCTACCTATCTGCTGCACCATCTTTAGTATGTTGGCTTTTGGCTTTATAATTATCACCTCATGTTCACAATATGGCTGCTGCATTTCCAACTTTTCATCCATATTCCAGGCAAGGAAAAACATAAAGTGGAAAAGGGCAAAATAAAGGGCTATGCCAGCTTTTGCATTTTTTTGGTCTTTTCAGTGAAGCAGAAGCCCTTTCAGAAGGCTTACCAAATGCTCTTTTGCTCACATTTCATTATACAAAACTCTTTCATGGCCCATCCACCTGAAAGTGGCTAAGAAGAAGGAAATGCCAGTGTGGGTTGTCGCTGAATAGTGCCTGAAACATGGCCTTTCACTCACATCATCCCACCACTTGGAGTGCTCTTTCTATCACCTCTCACGTGACTTTCATCCACGTGCTGTTTAGAAGCTTTCTGTTTTCTCCAGTTCTGACTGCGGAGCCGCCCTTTGTGTTTCTCTATGGACTATCCCTTTTTAACCTTCGTAATGAAAGGCAAAATAATTGTGCGACACTGTCTTAATCTGGAGGTCGAAGACTATATGCATTAGGACTCTTTCAGTTGCAAGTGTCAAAACATAATTTTAACTAATGTATTCCGTAAGTCATTGGCTCATTTAACACGGGAGCCTAGGGGTTGGCTGGCTTCGGGTGCGTCTGGAACCAGGGGCTGAAACGATGTATCCATTTTTAGCCCCTGTGTCTGTTCCCATTCTCAGCCTCATCCATCCTGCTTCCATCTCCCCCTCTCCTCCCCCGTTCATCTCTCTCTGTTTTCTTTGTCCCATTCTTTATTCTACTTTCCTCTGTTCTGCTCCTTTATAAAATAGGTTCTTAACACTGTGTAAAAGGTATGTGCAGCTCCTAACTTACCTGCTTTGTCGTCATGGTGGAATCATGAAGCTCCCCACCCCTACCTTGCTCCCAAATGCATTTGATCAAATATTGCTGGAAGGAATATGGTTAGCCTTGGTTGGCCACATTTCCACTCTTTCACAAATCACTGTGGAGGACAATAGAATAACAAATGTGGCCCAAAATCACGTCCAAAAATGTCACCTCAACGATACTGCTCTTTCCGTGTATCGAGTGCCTACACTACTCCAAGGCACAAATTGGAAGGTGTTTTTTTTTTCTTTGTGACCATAATTGAGATGTTTTTCTCTATGCTTAATAAAAATGTTAACCTGACAGAGAAAATGACAGGCAATGTGTATTTCCAAGCAAAGTATATTCAGGGAGCCATTTGTCTTCAAAGCTTCTTACAAAACTGTATAGTGTCGTGTTCAACTTTAGTGTATGGAAATAAGAAGCTGACAAAAATGAATTCAGGTATTTATTTTAAACCAATGAAAGAAGCACTTGATCCAATTTTAGATCTCTTGGCAAACACCCGAAACATAAGCATATAACTCCAAATAACCTAAGTTTATATCTGTACTTCTCATTTCTCTGTTGTCCTCTTGGCAGATTCAGAAACATTTGGAGGTGAACGATTGTAGCATTTATTTCTCTTGAAGTTTTTCCATTTGCTTTGAACGGCTCAGTTCATTAACGACTTCTGGCACGTTCACTGCCATTGCCTCCTTATCTTTGCCGTCGGTGGGTGGGGTGGGGAAAGGCCGGCCCTGAAGCAGGGTTGCCTCTTCATCACCGCTGTATGAAGTCACTGCCTCTGCAGAAAGCAGGTTGACTCTGTCGGGCGAAGGTCCTCCGGTGGGAGCCATTCAGCTCACTCTTCCAGGGGCAGTAAGACTCCGAGGTTCTCTCCGTGGGCCTGCCCTGTGGCAGCAGTCCCCTCAGTTGTCCACTGAGGGTTGGCCTGTTTGTGAAGGAAGACAGATGGCACGCTCCCCTTCCACACTCTCTCTCTTCCTCTCGTTCCTGGGAACTCGAGAGCTGTAGAGAAGCAGGAGTCTTACAGGACAGAGTCTTACTGGACAGAGTCTGTCGCCCTGCTTTGTGTCATGCCCCAGACAGGATCCGTGAGGCTGGAGAACTCTTCACGGGGCTCCTGAGCTAAGCTGAAATCATGTTGTCATCCAGCTCTGTGTCGTTAGTTTTTCAAATTTTTGCAATAGTGTGATGACGTAGAAAAAGATAAGTGGGCAGGGCGTGGGCTGGGTGAGAAGATGCAAAGGAATTTCTAAGACGAGTCCTCTACCAGCCTGACTCCGATCAAGGTTCTCAGTATCCCTGGGGAAAAGGGTTTCTAAACACAGCGTTGGACCTTTTGTTAGGAAGGTAACTGCACATAGTTCTGTGTGTTTGAGGTCAACCACAGCAATCTCTGTGCGCTGTGGTGCTCAAAGTAGGCGCCACCAGAAAGAGTTCATGAGGAGGACTCATGGCAATGCCTTTAATTTTTCAAGTAAAAACCAGTGCTGATAAATTCAGTGTCACATTCGAGCACCCACTCTGTGCCCAGGGTCTGCGCTGGGACCTGGCAAACTGCTTTGAACGAATTCCTGACACTGAGCCTGTTGGTCTAGTGGTGGGAGTTTTAGAAAGTAAAGAAAGCTCATGATAAAATTACAGAGAGCCGCGAATGTGAGGAATTCAGCAAGCCTCTACTTTGGACGCCATGCGCTCGAAGGAAGCGTGTTATCTCCTGACTCCAGTTTTGGGGGGGCCCCTGTGAACTTGTAGGGTGACAGAAATGTTTTCTTTCTATCACATAATGGGGTGGGTATTTATACATCACACTCAGATGTACGAAAATAAGATTCTATTTTATTTGCCAGTAATTGGGCCCTGCCCACCGTGACAGAGAAAGAAAATTACTCCACTGAATAAATTATTTCAGCCACTCTGGGTTTGTACTGGTCTCTCTCAAAGTAATTCAGTTTCAGTTCCTACTTCGTGTCGGGAAGGGGTCTTCTCTCGATGACGCCACACTCTTTGCTCTTTCCTCCTGAAGGTGGTGTTGGGAGCAGGGCTAAATTCCCTCGTCCCCTAGGAAGAGAAAGGGGTGCATCTGGTCTGTGTGCTGTCTTCGTCTCATTGATTTCCTCTGGGATCGCCTGGTATTGTCTGGTGATACAATACCTTGTATTGTCCCCAAACATCCTGTGTCCTTGTCCACCAAGGCCTGGCCATTTGGAGATGGTAATTCTTCTACAGGCTGTGAGAGGTGGAGGTTTGGCTTCTGGTTTCTGAGATCCCTGTGGTTTAGAGCAGGAGTTGGCAAGTGTGGCGTGGAAACAAGATCCCGCTGCCGTGGGCCAAGTCCGGCCACAGCCAGCAGTTCTAGCTCTGCAACAACAGAGGGGAGCTGTTGAGATAGACTGCACGGCCCGCGAAGCCTAAAATATTTATCAACTGGCACTTTACAGAATAAGTTTGCAGACTCCTGATCGTTAGAGCCCTTGGGTTGACCACTCTTTGCCTGCCCTTGTTCTTGATGGGTTCCGTTTTTTCCAGGGCACTCAGGAATAACAGGTCTGCTCCACAGCATCTGTCTAGAAACTTCTCTGTTCTTCTTCTTCATTCCTTTTGTAAAAAGGAAGCAAAGCACCAGCTTAACGTCAGCCTGTCCTTAGTGCTCAGCATGTCTAGGAGTACTGCGCATGGCTGTATTTTAAGTTTCCATTCTCCTAGCTGAAGGGTTTTACTGTCTTCTTAGAGATGCATGTATCATTCCAAACCTAGTGATATTTCTCCCAAATCTCTGTTCTTCTTCTTTCTGTGAAAGACTTTCTACTTCGTATCTGGGGGAGCTTTTCTTACATGAGCAATTCTCACGGTGTTTCCTGTGCCGCCATGCCATAGCATGTGAAAACTTACCAGAAATGAAAATTCTGGGGCCCACCGCAGACCATGGAATCAAACATCTGGGGGAGGCCCCTCCAGGCTGTGTATGGCCAAGTCCTCCAGGAGATTGTGACACCCCCGAAGTCTGGACAGACCACTGCCTTTCATCATATCTGTGACTCAGACACGATGACTGTGGAGAGCAGGACCAACAGCCTGGCGTTGGCCCAGTTAAGAGAACAGAAAGTACGTAAAACAAACTGGAGCCACTCATGGCAACCGATATGGTTGTCAGTCGGCCATGACACTTTAGTTCAAGGAGGAAACTATCTAAGTCATGCCTGGCAGGATGGAGTGTTCAAGATACCTGTACATGTGACCTGAACATACACGTCTACAGAGGCAGAGTACCCCAGGAGAAGCCCACTGGGAATTCCTGATGACTTAGCAAGGGACTCAAGACATTTACCCAGAGACCCAGAAGGGTGGAGTACACGATCCTCAAAGGTGTAAGTGGGGGCTTCAGACTGCTGCTGAGACAGCTGAACTCTGCACACCAAGATGCTGCTCTGTGCCACACTCATCTCCTGATGACCACGTGGCTGGAGGCTCTGCCCTGCTGGACTGAGGACGTCGTCTACCCTGCGGCCCACTAGCTCCACAGATTTGCCTTTGCAGCACACCGTCGGCTCCCTTGTGCACCGTGCTGTCTCCCAGACCTGCAGACTGAGACTCTGGGACTCGGGCTCGTTATCCCCCAGTTCTCTCCTGTGATGTTATTGCTGACTGTTTCTATCTGATTAGCATTGTTATTAGGCTAGTTTGGATTTGGAGTGAATCTGCATTAATAAAAGCTGAGTGAACCTTCGTTAATAAAAGCTGAGTGAATAGCATCGTCACCTGTGTTGGCTTCCTGCTGTTTCTCTGTGCTGCTGTCACCTGTAGAACTGGGGGTTGCACAGGCGGCTCAGCGTTTTCAGTTCTTAAGGCTCCAACCAGATGACCTAAGCGGGAACATGCTTGTAGGAGACTGTATCGCAAAACACACACTTGCAGCAGTGACCTACATTGGCCACGTCTCATTCTTGACGTGGGAAAGAGCGCTTTCAAACCTCCTTTGTCTTCCGCAAACAAGCTGAGTAGACTCAAAATTGCCATCGGAAAAATGAAATACTTCAGTCGATCTATTTTCCTGGGTGCATCTCTGAGCTAGCCATCCTCATCCTCCCTGGTGGAGTGCATGCCTGGAACCAGCACCAACAGCTGCCGAGTCAGGCAGTACATTTCACCTCCAGCTTCTAGTGTGATGGTGGCCCTGAGATTGGAGTCTTGAACTTGCTCAGACATTTTCATTTAGACATGCCATGGGAATCTCCAACCTAGAGGGTGTAAAACGCAATGAATTATCTTTTCTCCCTCCAATCAGCCTCCATTTCTTGGAGTCACGGCCTTAATGAGCAGCTGTGTGACAGTTGACTATAAGCATTGATTTGGGATTTGGACTGATCTGGTCCAAATACCAATTGCATCCTTTATTACCCTTTATTACCATCGTGATCATGAACAAGCAACTGTCTAAGTCTACATTCTCCTGTAAAGCAGAGAAGTCTCAACTCCCATGTGTCGTTTTGGAGATTTAGGGTAAAACATGTACCGGACCAAATGCTATTTATTCTCCTAAACCCTCCCCCTCCTCAGTGTCCTCTTAGTGACCGAGTACCTCGGCAACATTGCGTGTTCTGTCTCAGAAATACCTTTCAAATAGTATTGCTTTTCTCTCAACAGATGGCCACTCCCAGAAAAGACCTTCTTCTTCTTTTTTTTTTTTTTTTTTGAGATGGCGTGGTTTCCTGTTCGTTCTTCCTGCACGCAGTTGGCTCACCCCTTGGAGCCGCCACTCTCGTTAGGCAGGCTCTGGGATGCACGGGAGAATCCCATGCGAGGGGCACCAGCAGAAGTTAATAGCACTTTGTGAAAGTGTGTCTACACACGCACCCACCCTCATGCTAACTCATGTACACACTCTCGCAGTCATGCACACACCACCCACATGGACATTGACACACACACAAGCTCACATAACTCAGAGACCCCCCTGATACACACTCAGACTCATTCACATTCACACACACTTGTATTTTTTTAAGTCAAAACAGCAAAGCACTCTTTCCCAGCATATATTTCTGTAACTGTACTGGGGAAGGAACACTTTAAAATCCACGTGGAAGTGTTTTGGGGCACCTCTTCTCTGTCTTCATCAGCCTCCAGGGGGATTCTATTAGGTACCCCCAGCCCCCCACAGGATCTCTGAGGCCATGCTTCCACGCGCACTGCAGTCACAGCTCTGTCACACCGGGCAGAACTGGGTGTGCCCTTGCCTTTCCCTGGAGACAGCAGACCCCGTAATTGAACCTGACCAGAAGGAGATGCGTGGCAAATTACTTCTCATCCACGGAATGGGCAGTGAATGTTTGGGGACTTTTTTCTATACGCATGATATATACATCTATATGGAGTCAGCCAAAAATACTGTGTTCTTGAAGGATTTCTGATTTTTCCCAGTGATGGCACACTTACTAATTTTAATGATAGGGAAGAATTCCATAAACAGGCCTAACTACTTTGCAGGTGTCATTAATGACTGTTCTGGGTGGGACGTTTTTAGCCAATCCCAGTGCACCATCAGTGTTCCTTCTCATCACCTGTTACTTCGAGTGATGAGAGGGCCCCAGCTGTCACTCTCCAGCCACTCTTAGGGTCATTCTTTCTAACACCGTGGGTGTGGGTCATGCACTGTGCCAGGGACTTTGGAAGCCTGATTTCATTCAGTCCTCAAACCAGTCCTGAGGATGGTGTGGTTTTTGTTATCGTTCTACAGGTGAGGGAAAATATTTTGAGAGGAATTTTCTTGATGTCAACTGATGCCTAAAGGGCTGATTTTGTCTTCAAATCCACATATATCTGCTTTCAGAGCTAGTGGCTTTTATATATGGCCACAATTACTGGACATTCTTTTTGGGCCTCATTAAATTTTATGAAGATTGAAGTAGAAAAAGAACACAAAGGGGAAATGCAGTTTAATATAACCATTCTTTCGACTTGTAAAGAAGTCATGATTTTATACTATTGTTAAAATGTGAAAAATATATTGATATTTATTTGTGAATTCTTTAACTTCCCAAGTTCACTTTGTGCTATTTGTAAATGTAAATCCCTGTGGTACTTTTATATTTTACTCTATAGCATGGATCCTGCTAAATGTTTACTTTACACTGGGAAAAAAATCCTTATTTTTTAAATTTTTATGATCATTGTGCATTTGAAAAGATTGTGTATTTTGCTTCTTTGGGGTGAGATGACCCTTGTTGGTGTATTTACTCGCTTCATCTTAACTTTACACTTTGCTTCTACAAACACCAGAGAGTACAGAGCAGGCCACAGGCCACAATGAAGCGCACTCACAGCTTCAAGCATCGTTAAGAGCAACAGTTGGAGGCGGGCGTAGAGATGATGAGTAGTAGTTATCGCTAGCGTTTGAAAAGATCTCTTAGATAATAATCTTCTTTATTATGAAACACCCTTTTGTTTTAACTGTGTCTACAATGGGACAAACATCTTATTTTATAGACCTAACGGAGAGGAGACTTTGCCTTTGAAGGGACCATCAGATATGGATATATTGTCATTGTGCGTTTGCATATGGAATATTATTTTCCCGCCGCTTACTCAGTTTCTTGTCAATAGTAGGTGTTAGATGCCAACTGTCATTATAATTCATATGTGAAGTGGCATTCCTAATCTCGAGTCGCTCGTTTCAACTAACACATGTCTTTGACCTCTCTCCCCACGGCGTTTTGAAGTTGCTAGGGAATTTATAATCCAAATCAGTTTGGCAGCTTTCTGAAAGAGAGAACCAATGGCTCCTTGCTGGAAGAAAAACTATTCTGCCTCTGTCATCACACTCAGGAAAACCACTTTTTGCCACTGAGTTTAGCTGTTCTGATGGCTCCTGTTGGATCGGCTGCTCTGTATTTCATGTTCCAATTACAGAGAATACAAGCACCAGTGCTTAGCATGCTTAACTCATTAGTATATGCAATGCCTCATAACTAGTATATTCCACTTGCTTTGAAGAACAGTTTTAAAGAAACTGTATTTTCCTTTTCATATATGTTTAATGATGCCCAGCATTGAAGTCTCGATGTCAGTCCTTCTAAATGTTGTCTGCTCTTTAATATAGCTGGTATGTATGTGTAGTTAGTACAGTGAGTAATGTGTGTGTGTCTAATACAGTGAATTCCTCCAGAATTTCCTCCAGAATTCATTTACTCATGTGACAAATACATCTTGAATTCTTGTCATGTGCTAGTCTTGCTTCTAGGAGCCACATGTATAAAATTGACCCAGGTGACCCCATTCCAGTTCTTCCAGGAGCTCAGAAACTGCGGGGAGAAACAATCAATGGAAATGTAACTACGATACCATGCAAGTACAATGCCATGCTTGCTTCTCGGGAGGGACACACAGAAGAGGCACAGCCCGTTTCAGAAAAGGCTGTAACAGAAGCAGGGGTTAAATGGAACCCGTGGGACAAGAGGATATAGGCAGGACGAACAGCAAGCAAGGACTAGAAAAAAGAAATATTAGCAAAACCAGGTGCAGCCCCAATCTCCCAGGAATTGCTCTTACCTGTGAGAGGCGATGTGTCTGGTAGTTAAACTCACACACTCTGAACTGTCTCCGTTTAAACCTCGGCTCTGCCACTTAGGAAATGCGAGTTCTTAGCATTGCTTGTCTGTGTCTCCGCTTCCCCATTCGCATAAAAGTGGGTTCTAAAAGAACACCTACACTGGGAAGGTGCAGCGCGTAGGGAACAGGGCTGCAGGTGCAGAGAAGGGGCCTCCAGTAGTTCGCTGGCGTGGCGTAAACAACAGAAATGTATTGCCTCGCAGTTCTGGAGGCTCGAAGTCCAAAAATCCATCCGTCCGCAGGACTGGTTCCTTCTGAGCACTGGGAAGGAAGGACCCGCTGCCGGCCCGTCTCCTGGACCTGGAGATGGCTGTCTTCTCCCTGAATCTCCTCCCGTGATCCTCCCTCTCCGTGTGTCTCTGTGTCCCCACGTCCCTTTTTTGTAAAAGTCACACTGGTTAGGGCCTACCCTACTGATCTCATCTTAACTCATTAGATCTGCAACAACCTTAACTCAAAATAAGGTCACATCGTGAGGTGCTGAGGGTAGAATTTCAGCATGAACAAAGCGGGGCACAGGATTCGGCTCATCCAAATGCCCCATCGAAAGTGCTCATTTTTCACTGCAGAATAAGTACGTGTTGGGGCGAGGGAGGTGGGGAGAGTGAGGATGTTTGAGAGGAAACAGCTGCTCCTTTGGAAGGTAACAGTCAGTGCTCAGCACTAGAAAATGGTCTGTTTTGATGGTTCTATGAAAAATGCCAAAGTCAATGTTTTTACTGTGTACTAATGAATGTTTTCACTTTTCAAGTTGCAGATACATTTTTGCTTTGGGTTGCCTTAGTTACATAGTTCTGGGCTTCGAGGGAACTTAGAGGTCAGCAATTCCAACACACTCACTCAGAGAGGAGAAATCAGGCCCCACAGTTGACGGGGAGTGGCCAGCCGCCTCGTCATTGCCCTCCAAGCCCCCGACTCCCTGCCCCTCTGGTCTGTGAGAGCCTGGAGGTTAAAAGGACTTCTGTGGCACGGATGGTGCTCCTGTCCTGTAGGAACTCGATTACCTTTAGTTACTTCAAATTTTCCTATGTTTGTGTGCAGGGAAAGTGTGCTCACTGAATGAATGAGTTAAACTTGCACTTGACTGCTTTTGCTTGTGCCCTAACGACCCTGTTTTTGCACTTTCCTTTTAGATTGCCATTTCTCTGTTCTTTGGTATTGGACTAGCCTCTTCTTATGCAGTTCAGTCCTTTCAATTGCCCAAGAATCAATAGTTTCCTGCTGACCCTCTAGCAGATAAAGTGGGTCTTTTGCTAATTGAAATCTCTTAGCCCATTCCTGTCCTGCCTCCTGCTTTCCCCATTTTTTTTAGTCTTTCCACCTCTCTCTTCTATTTCCTCCATTCACTTTTTTTTCCATTTCCCCTTCTCCTTTTTGTCCTTTGCTTCTTCATCCCTTCTTTTCCTGTTCTTTGTATAGAAAACAAATAGGAACCATACCTTCGGTTGTTACTGACTTTTCATGCGGTAACACCTTGAAAAAATTATTATGTTTTTCTTAGCTGGGATCATATAATCTCAGGATTTATATTCACTCAGGGCATTGATCACTTTTCGGCCAACTGGAAAAACCACACATGTCAATAAGCTGCAGAGCTGAACTCCGTTAACATGTTAGACATCAATAGGTTGTCAATTTTAGGCTGAGCCTTTTGTTCTGTTGCCATTTCGTCTTTTTGTTACAGCTTCATTGACATTCTAGTTAGGAAGAATGGAGCAATGAGACCTGGAGAAACATTGTCACAGCATTAGTGTGTATGTGTATAAGTGGATATTAAACCATTAGTCACAGTGAGATTTCGAAAACTTTTATGTCGGGAAACTGGACCATGTTTGTGCTGCGTATGTGCCAGTTCATATTTTAAGTGGATTAATAGTGGGAGGCACATCTATACATTGTATAACTGTTGAAGAAAGAGCAGCAGCATCAGGCTTTTGGATGAGTTCTGTTATTCAAGTTCTGTCGTGTCTTATTGTGTATGATGATAGAAAATGTGCAAAAGAAGACTGATGAATAACTAAAATATGCAGATTCTGTAACAGTGAATACACACGGTTTCGCCTATATTATTTTTAGCAATTCTCTTTTTCCTGGTATATAATTAGAGAGCTGAAACGTATTTACAATTTTAAGAGCATTTATATAATTTAGTTGATTTTGAGTAAAAGAATATTTTATGTCATATCACTGAAATCTGAAGAATGTATTCATTCACATTCAGTGACTGTATCTATTAAGAAGTTTTAAATGGAATGAAAATAAACTCTAACAATATACAAACACATGCACTTGCCAAAAAATGATGAAAATATTTACTTGTACATCTATTAAGCAAGAGCTATTATTAGTATTATAAACTAATAATCACGAGTACTGTTCTCCCCTGCCAGGCAGTTGTAACAAACCACCCCAAAAAAGGCAATAAAAAGCTCACATGTCACTTGGAGTCAGGTCACTTGGATTTGGGTGCCATTACACTTGATGATGACCCCAAACACCTTACTCAGCCTCTCTGGACTTAGGGGCCCTCCCACAGAAATCTGTAACAATGGGAGCAATTGAAAATGCAGCAGCTGCGTGTGAGGCCCTTTGTTCCTCCCTGTAGCGGGTTCCTAGGTGCGCAAGGCGGAGCAGATCTCCCGGACACTCGCAGCACAGGGGCTCCGGGCAAGCTTGGTCGCTTCAGAGTCTGTGGACACCAGTGCTCCCCTTTGAGGACAGTAGCCAAGGTACCAGTTCTACATCAGACGTTGCAGGAATCCGGAGCAGAAACCAATCCCTGGCCAGGAAGGGCCCCTGAGGTAAATAAAACGGTGATGGAGAGTCCGGGAAAACACTGTGTCAGGCCAGTGGAGGCATCGTGTAGACTTCAGTGTTTTTTTGGCAAGTCTGCGGGCTGTGTGTGTGGGAGAGCAAGGGGTAAATGGAAAGAAAAGCTCCATCCTTCTGCTCGGCTCTTCTGTGAAGCTAAAACTCTTCTAAAAATAAATTAAAGATTGAAGAACAAAGCTTTCCACAAGCTAAAAAACAAATAAAAACTCCAAGGCCAGATGTCTTCACTGGTGAATTCTACCAACCTTTATAGAAGAAATAGTGTGAAATTTACATAGACTTTTCCAGAAAATCGAAGAGGAGAGAATACTTCCAAACACATTCTACGACAAATCAGAGCATTTTTGTTCCAAAACAAAATAAAACTGCAATTCAGTATACCTCATGCACATAGATGCAAAATTCTTTTTCAAAAATTGAGTGAGTTAGTGTAGCAATAAGCAGAAAAGGTTTGTGCACCATGACCAAGTGGGGTTTGTTCCGTGAATGCAAGGTTGCTTTTACGTTTGAAAAATCAGTCATTGTAATTCAACATATTAACATACTTTAAGAGGAGCAAACATTGGACAAAATTCATCACTTATTCGTGATTAAAAAAACCTCTTAACAGTCTTGAAATAGAAGGTGATACCTGCAAACTAATCAAGGGCAGCTTTGTAACGCCTACAGCTAACATGTTCTAATAGGATAAATGCTTTCCACTAAGTGGAGGAGCAAGGCAACCACTCCTTTTTGACCTTGTTTAAAAAATATCCTACCCAACCCAATCATATTCCTTGTTGAGGAAGAAGCAGAACTCTCTAACGTTATTGTTTTGTCAGAAAATCTTGAGAAATCGTTATAAAACCACTCAAACTAATTAATGGGTTTATCAAGGTCACAATATGCACATTGCTTACAATACTTAGCTGTTTTTCCAAGAAAAATGAAAGTATTGTCCACACAAAAGTTTATATGCAAATATTCAGATTAGCTTTTTAAATAATAGCCAAACAGCGGAATAGAACTCATTGTTCAGCTATCACTGTGGTTAAACAAATGTGGTAGGTTTATACAATAAATTTATGCAAAAAAGGATTTCACTGTGGGTACCTATAAAAAATTCTCAAAAAGCATTATGCCGAGTGAAAAGAAGTAGATATAAAAGACTCCAAACTGCAATTCCATTTATACGATATTCTTTTTTTTAATATTTTATTTATTTATTTTTAGAGAGGGAAGGGAGGGAGATAGAAAGAGAGAGAGAGAGAAACATCAATGTGCAGTTGCTGGGGGTTATGGCCTGCAACCCAGGCATGTACCCTGGCTGGGAATTGAACCTGGGACACTTTGGTTCCCAGCCTGCACTCAATCCACTGAGCTACGCCAGCCAGGGTATACGATATTCTAAAAGAAGCAAAGGAACAGTGGTAGAAATAGATCAGTGGTCATCAGGACTCAAGATCGAGGGGAGAGTTTGACAGCAAATGAGCATGAAGGAACTTTTTGGGGTGACAGAATAATTCTGCATTGTGGTAGGTTGAGTGGTTATGTGATTGCAGACATTTGTTAAAACTCTGAGGTGCACACTTAAAATTAGTTAATTTTCTTTCCCATTAATTATACCTCTGTAAAGCTGACTAAAAATAAGATACAAAAATCTATCTTCAGATAACTCTTCCCAGTCACACTGACAGATGTGTCACTAAGGATCTTTTTCAGTAATTGGCTCAGAGTTGTGGGCTGATAAATGGATTAGAGCAAATCAAGACAAGAACTTAATACTATTTTAGAAAGCAGCCCTTGAAAGATAAGTCTGGAATAGAGCCATAAGAGGAGTTCAGTAAATCCTAGCCAGAAGTTTCAATCCTCCAGTTTTTAAGGAATTCAGGCCAAACAGTGGCACTTGTTTTATAATGGTGGTGACAAATTTCATAAGGTACATGGCTTATAGTTCTGAAAGCAAGTTAGAATATATTACCGTATTACCTGAAAGATCTTAAGGCCGTGGGAGGAAGAACATATGTTCATGCTTCTCAGATAAACACCATCGAAAACTGGAATGCAGTGCAGAATGCAGAAGAACTCCCAGGTCTCTGTGGCGGCTCCGTTGGCCTGCCCACCTGCCGCTGCAGCTCTTACCTTCTCAGCATCTCTCTCTGGAGATCCCACGTTCTGAGTCCCTGAGACGAGACTGGATCACCAGAGCAAATCATCCTCTAAGGCAGAGGAAGCTCGCTGAGGAAAGTTTTTGTGTCAGATCCCTTCATTGCCCAGAGTAAGGTGCTGTTGTAGGGGAAATAGTTCATGATCCAGTGGCTGTGACAAAGTCAGGTGGAATAAGCACACTCAAGGAGATTTTTACGAGAATCTGTTTGGCTTACTGGCACCTTAAGAAATCAAACTTCCTTCGTACATTATTTCATCTGATCTGATCTATAACATTTATTTCAGCTTTTCTTTTTACAAATGAGTCTTTTCAGCAACTTTGTCCAGGGAGTGGCTCTTTGTAATCAGGCAATAAGTATTTGTTAAATTAATTTATGAAGCAGTGAATGGAGAGATGGATGAATCGGTGAGGTCCAAATCAGAAGTGACCCAGGTCACAAAGTCTAGCACACGTTAAAGAAAAGATAGTAATGTACGGTGAGTTTATTGGTATTAATTAGTACAGGTTTTGCAAAGTTAGATCTGGACCTTAACCTGCTAAGCTTTGATTATTTTTTCATCTGTGAAATGAGGGTAATGGTAGGACTTACCCTTCAGTTTAAGAAATATTTTGTGAGGAAGAGCCCACAGCACATGCCAGGCACTTAGAAACTACTCAGGAAACAGTCAGAATCTCTGATTTTAGTTTCTGTGATTATTGTTACACCATGCTTGTGAAATAAATGTTCTTTTGGTAGCACAAAAGAAAAAATTAACATAGGTGCTTTCTTATCAGAAATAAAACCATGGAGTTTATGTTCCTTCTGCAATTTTCCTTATTACTAGATATCAATTTGTGTGCTCTTTTGGGATTTATTTGGTTGCAATTGAATAACCTCTCAAATATTTTGAGTAAAAATTTTACTAAATTTAGTAAGGTCTAATTTATCTAGAAGCTACGTATGGTATCACCTCATTTGAGCTCTTTATAACATAGCCAAAATCCAGGAAGAAAAGGAAATAATCACTCCAAAAAGTATTTTCACCTCACCCCACATAAGTGCCACAATATGGATGAGAAATCTGTGGGTATAAAGCGAACACATTTGACTCATAGGAGAGTAATTCGGTTTTTACTCAAAGCTGTTTACGCTTCTTAAAAATAAATTTACTGAACTGAATTTTTTTTTATTTTCCCACACAAATCCAACTAAAATTAGCCAATCAAAATGAGGCAAGGAAACTGACAACAGTGGGAATTAATAATTTTTCACAGGCCAGACCCTTCATTAACCCTGATGATACAATGCTTATGGCTTTACTGAGACGTAAATATTATTTACACTAAACCCATTTCTTTTGTGAAGGGTTGTGTCTATAATCAACATGTTGTATCTTTACGAATCATCTCAAACAAAAATCTCTCAGAAAATATTCTTCTTTAAACAGCATTTGAAGTCCTATAAATTTAACCAGCTTCCTGAAACATGGATAGTGATGAGCCTGCAGTAGAACCAACTAGAAGTATGAGGTGAAAACCTGATTTTTCCATTTTTAAACATAACATCAAAACTCCATTCTTGAGGTCTCAGCCACTGATTTATTGAGAACTATTTATACATATCATACAGTCCACTTTCTCCTAAATGGATATTAGGATTGATTGACGCCAGGCATAATCTGGAAATGGGACACATAAATAATGAAGACAATAATCTAGGATTTATCACATACAAGGACCAAAGTAGTGGATTAGCAGGCTGTGTAGTAAGACATCATTACCTCTCTTGTATGCAGACGGTTTTAAGTACTTTGTTCTAATTGGAAGAATTGAAAGGTAGCATCTTCTGAATAGTAATTTCATTCAGATGAACCCATAGAGTATGCGGTGGGCATTTGTATAGATTTAGCTTCCTAGCCTCTTGTACACTTTCCTTTGAAAAGAAAAAACTCACTTTTGGAGGGGAAGGGCAGGATGTGTCTTCTGTGGTGATCACCAAAATTCTCTTAGCTCTCTGCCTTACAGGATAGAATCTCCTGGCTGTGCTCTGGTAGGCTGGGCCCATGACCACTGCTGACCAATCAGAGGTGAGCAGCAGTGACAGGGTCTTCAAACTGGATCATCTCATTGTTCATGTGAGACCCACTAGAGAGGTTCTGAAATTTTTAATTTTTTTTTTGTCTCAGGACTCCTTTATACTTTTTAAAAAGTTTTGAGGATTCTTACCTCTATGCTATATCTATATCTAGATGTCTACATTTACTTGGAACTAAAAGCAGAAATTTTTAAATTGTATAATAAATCATTTTTAAATAAAAAATTTTAACCTCTGCTTTCACCAAACTTTTAATTTATTTACTTTTAAATTTGTATTACATTTATTCAGGTAAAATTGGCTAATAAGATCATATAGGTTTCAAGTATACCTATATGATATGAGATCTGTGTATTGCACTGTGTGCCCATCATTTTAAATGGCAAAATATTCTCATGATGTGTTAAGGTTATTAAATGTATTTCTATATACACATGCTAAAATAACATATATACTATACGGGTATAGCACATACACTAAAAATAAACAGTGGAAAGAGTAGCATTGTTTTACATTTTTGCGAATCTTGATTTCTGGCTGAAAAGAAGGCAGCTGGATGCTCATATGAGCTTCCACACTCAATCTGTTGAAATATCACAGTGTCGTGTAACCTCTAGAAAACTCCACTGTACATGAACTAGCATGAAAATGAAAGTACAAAAGGAAAATACACTAGGCACAGCCTAAGAGGAGGCAGAGGAGATGTGGTAACAGGAGGAGGGATCCATGTGCCTTACTGGTTCCTAGATGTAGGCACATATGTCCAGGGTCCAGAGAGAGGCCTCCATGAGCCAAGGATGGCACCCAGCTGACCTAGCAAGGAAATGGAGACCTTGTTATAGCACCACATGTAACTGAATTCTGCCAACAACCTGAATAATCCTGGACGTGCATTCTCCCCTACTGCCTCCAGAATGGAGTTCAGACCTGTGAACACCTTGAGTTCCACCCTGAGAGACTTGAGATTCAGTGGATGATAGACTTGCAGCTGTAATATAATAAGCGTATGTGGTCTTAGGCCACTCCCACTCAAAAAAAAACTTTAATTCATCATAGTAACAAACCATAAGAAAAACTATAAAGCTCATCTCTATACATGTAGAAAAAGCATTTGACAAAATCCAACATCTCTCACTGACTTAAAAAAAGGAAAACTTCATGCAACTAGGAAGAGAAAGGAACTTCCTCAGGCTGATAAATGGCACGTATGAAAACCCACGTAGAATATCAAATTTACTGATGAAAGACTGCATGCAAAGATTTCACAGATACGATACCAAAAACACAACCCTAAAAGACCAAATTGAAACACTGGACTTCATTAACATTTAAAACTTCTAGTCTTTAAGTGATACTGTTAAAAGAATGAAAAAACAAGCCATAAGAGTAGGAGAATATATTTGCAAATTGTATATCTGATACTTAACTTGTATCCAGAATACGTAAAAATTCACAGAACTCCAAAATAAGAAAACAAATAACCCAGTGAAAGTCAGTAACTTGTGAGCTAAATTTTAAAGTACGTTTAGACTTCTGGCCAAGATGGAGGCATAGGTAGACATGTTTTGTCTCCTCAAACAACCATAGAAGGAATTACAACTAGATATTAAAACAAAAAAACACCCAGAAATTTCAGAAAATCAAGCAGTATGGAAGTCCAACAACCAAGGATTTAAAGAAGCCACGTTCATCCAGGCAGGTAGGAGGGGCAGAGAGGTGGTATTGCACAGAGAGGTGTCCACAGCAGAATAGATGGTCCCACATTCACATATGGTGCATAAAAATTGGGAGGGTTACCTTGGGAACGAGCAATCCCAGCCCCAGGCCAGACTGTAGAGACCAGGGTTCCAGCGCTGGGAATATAAATCCCTATTACCTCTGGCTGCCTAAACCAGTAGGAGTTCAAGAGGCAGAAGAAACTGCCAGAATTTCACCACTTAAATGTCCCATGTATAATACACAATCCCCCCCCCCCACTCTGGGTTTCATCACCAGGGCAGCAGCAGTAGGGCACCAGCCACAAACAGCGAGTGGGGGAAGTCACTAGAAGTGGGGCAGGTGCCCCACTCCAGGCGGCATTGTCCCATCTCCAGGCGGCATTGTCCCATCTCCAAGCCCTCCCCACACACAGAGCCACAAAGCAGTGAAGTGGGTAGCCCTGCCATGGCGATTACCAAAGGTTCTACCCCACAAAATTTACAGGTGCCTTTTCTACATAAGCCATGCTACTAAGACGGGGGGTAAAAGTAGCTCTACCTAATACACAGAAACAAACACAGGGAGGCTGCCAAATCAAATAGACAAAGAAATGTGACCCAGATAAAAGATAAGAACAAAACCCCAGAAAACCAGCTAAGTGAAATGGAGATATAGCCAGCCTATCAGATGCACAGTTCAAAACAGTGGTGATAGGGATATTCAGAGAACTCACTGAATACAGCAAAAGTATAAGGGAAGAAATGAAGGAAACACCAATGAAATAAAAATCCATAGGAAACCATCAATGAATGGAAGGAACCTGGGGTTCAAATCAATGATTTAGACATAAGGATGAAATAAACAGTTCACCATAATAGAATGAAGAAATAAGAATACAAAAAAAGAAAAAAATGAGAGAATAAGAATACTCTGGGACATCTCCAAAAATGCCAACATCTGAATCATAGGGATGCCAGAAGGACAAGAAGACCAGCAATAAATTGAAAACTTATTTGAAAAAATAATGAAAGAAAACTTCCCCAGTCTGGCAAAGGAAATAGACATAGAAGTCCAGGAAGCACAGAGAGTCACAAACAAGATGGACACAGAGGACCACACCAAGATACATCATAATTAAAATGCCAAAGGTTAAAAATAAAAAGAGTGTTAAAAGCAGCAAGAGAAAAGCATAGGCTCACCTACAAAGGAGTTCCCATAAGATTATCAGCTGATTTCCCAAAATAAACTTTGTTGGCCAAAAGGAACTGGCAAGAAGTATTAAAAGTGATGGAGGCGTAGGTAGACACACTGTGCCTCCTTGCACAACCAAAACGAAGGACAACAAAAATTTAGAAACAAAAAACCATCCAGAACAGAGAGAAATGAACTGAACGAAAGTCTGACAACCATTCATCCGGACGAGTAAGGAGGGGCGGAGTCGGAGGCCTTCAGAGAGGGGTCCCGGCAGGAAAAAGCGGTGGCTGGCAGACGCAGGCATGCAGGGCACAGGCAGCAGTTGACGGACCCCATTGGTAGACCCCAGAAGCGCAGGGGCAGCTGACGGATTCGGTGGCAGACCCTGTCTATAGTTACACGTTCGTGTGCAGATAAACTAGGCGAAAATGGGCAGCGACACAGACCTTGCAATCCAGGGACCCAGCGCCGGGGAAACAAAGCCTAAAAGCACCAATTGAAAACACCTGTGGGGGTTGAGGCTGGAAGAATCAGCCTCACAGAAGAGCTCCTTGGGGAGACCCACAGAGTCCTAGAAAGTACACAAGCCCGCTGGCCCTGGAGCCAGCACCAGAAGGGCCCAATCTGCTTGTGGGAAGCGGTAGAGGGGACTGAAATCCAACAGAGAGTGGAGCAGGCGCCATTGATACCTCTCGGACCCCACCCCCACATACAGCATCACAACCCAGTGACTGGGTGCCCCATCCTGGTGAATGCCTAAGGCTCCGCCCCTTATACATAACAGGTGGGACCAGACCAAAGGTGGGGGGGGGCATGGAAAGATGGCTCAAACAGAATTGAAAGCCCCAGAGTCAGTACTTTTAAGCGACTGGGAGATAGCCAGCCTATCAGATGCACAGGTCAAAGCACTGGTGATCAGGATGCTCACAGAATTGGTTGATTTTGGTTGCAAATTAGATGGACAAGTGAAGGCTACAATAAGTGAAATGAAGAAAAATTCACACGGAACCAATAGTGATGGAAAGAAAATTGGGTTTCAAATCAATGGAATGGACCAGAAGGAAGAAAGAAACAACCAAACAGAAAAGAATGAAGAAAAAAGAATTCAAAAAAATGAGGAGAGGCTTAGGAACCTGCAGGACATCTTTAAACATTCCAACATCCAAATTACAGGGGTACCAGAAGGGGAAGAGGAAAAACAAGTGGAAAAGTTATTTGAACAAATAATAAAGGAGAACTTCCCCAATCTGTCAAAGGAAATAGACTTCCAGGAGTCCAGGAAGCTCAGAGAGTCCCAAAGAGGTTGAACCCAAGGAGGAACATGCCAAGGCACACCATAATTACATTAGCCAAGGTAAAAGTGAAGGAGAGAATTCTAGAAGCAGCAAGAGATAAGGGGACAGTTACCTACAAAGGAGTTCCCGTCAGAATTTCAGCTGATTTCTCAAAAGATACCTTGCAGACAAGAAGGGGCTGGAAAGAAGTATTCTAAGTCGTGAAAGATAAGGACCTACATCCAAGATTGCTCTATCCAGCTAGGCTTTCATTTAGAATGGAAGGGCAGATAAAGTGCTTCTCAGATAAGGCCAAGTTAAAGGAGTTCATCATCACCAAGCCTTTATTATATGAAATGTTAAAGGGACTTATCTAAGAAAAAGAAGATAAAAAACATGAACAGTAAAAAAAGACATCAAACTCACAGTTAGTAACAACTACACCTAAAACAAAAGCAAACTAAGCAAACAACTAGAACAGGAACTGAACCACAGAAATTGAGATCACATGGAGGGTTAGCAACAGGGGAGTGGGAGGAAGAGAGAGGGAGAAAAGGTATAGAGAACAAGTAGCTTAAACAGTAGGTAGAAAATAGACAGGGGGAGGGCAAGAATAGTATGGGAAATGTAGAAGCTAAAGAACTTATGACACATGGACATGAACTAAAGGGAGGAATGTGGGTGGGAGGGGGTGAGCAGGGTGGAGGGGAGTGAAGGGGGAAAATGAGACAACTGTAATAGCATAATCAATAAAATATATTTTAAAAAATGATGAAAAGCAAGGACCTACAACCTAGATTATGCTATCCAGCAAAGCTATCATTTAGAATTGAGGGGCAGATAAAGTGCTTCCCAGACAACGTAAAGTTAAAGGAGTTCATCATCACCAAGCCATTATTACATGCAATGTTAAAAACCATAAACATAAAGAGAGGCAAAAATTCACAATTATCAACAAATGAGTCTAAAAACAAACAAACAAACAAACTACACAGACAACCAGAACAGGAACAGAATCATAGGTATGGACATCATCGGAAGGTTATCAGCAGGGAGGGTAAAGGGGGAGAATGGGGTTAATGGTGCAGGGGTTAAGAAGCATAATCTGTAGGAACAAAACAGACTGGGAGATGTTAAGAACAGTACAGGAAATGGAGAAGCCAAAGAGCTCACACACATGCCCCACTCACATAAACTAAAGGGGCTGATGCTGAAGGGAAAGTGTATGCCAGGCAGAAGGGGCAAAGGGGAAAAACTGGAACAGATATAAAAGTGTAATCAATAAAATATTCTTTAAAATAAAATACATTTAGGTCATTTACAGAAAAACCAGGCTGAAAAGAGAGAAGGAAATTCCCAGAGCAGCATTAAAAACATCGTGTAGCTATGAGCAAAGGGAAGGTTTAAAAAAAGTGTACTCTAGTTCATTGCAACTTGAACTTGAAATATCTGTTCTTGGTCTCCTTATGTTTAGTTTGTGTGTATGTGGTGGGTAGCTATTAATACTTATCTTTCAAGTTATGATAATCAAATGAGATCATTTCTGCGAGTGTAACTTATAACCAAAAATTGCCATAGGAGGTATGATTATCATCATTAATGTATTTTAATGATTATTATGGGGTACTATCAATATGTTATTGTAATTATTATTAAAGAGGAATTGTTACATTATCGAAATGAAACAAAAAACAGACAAATAGCATCACAATATTATTATTGTCCTGGAGGATGGCTATACTAGGAACTGTCCCTCTCTGACATGGCAACTAGGCAGAGTGGATGTCTCCATTGCGGTAGACACAGCATGCAACAGAGTCCTCAGCTGGTGTACGCTGGGGTGTACAAAGAGGCACAAGACTTAAATGCAGGCTTTTTGAAACCAGAACAGATGTTAAGCTGGAGGAACGGCCAGGGTTCATTCTAGTGGAGCGGTGGCGGCACACCCACCCAGGGGCCAGAGCAGGGAGCCAGGGTGCCTGCGGCCCGTCCGCCCCTCACTGCTCAGCAGTCGGGGCTTCCTAGCCAGACGTTTATGCACATCTGGTTCTTTGTAAACCTTGAATACCTTGGCTCTTACCTGCTTACAAGCTTAGTCCTCCAGTTGTTCGGTGAATCCCTTCCCTCCCCTAAATTACCCAGAGTTCTATTCTTTGGGTCTAAGAACACCAGCTGGCCTTTATGGTCAGATAAATAAAGTTTTGCTCTGTAAGAAGTTAGAATTCAGAACTCTTCAGGGGCCCCCAAATTTCTTTGATACTGTTTTTTCCTATGAGGCAAAAAAAATGTGACCAGATAACGTCAATACATCTCCCTGCCAGAAACAGATCATTTTTATAGACCAGACAAATTCAAAAATGGAACCTTACTATTCTAATTAAGTAGAAAAACATCTGTCTGACAGAAATGCAAAATTTTCTAGGTAAGTATTTTTTTGAAAAGGAAAGCTGAAATGCATTGAACAGTCGGCACTCTATATCTCACCTGGATCAATAAGTATCTTTAAATATAAACCAGTTACCTGGATGTGACAAATCCTATCACAGAATCTTCAAGGCTGATGCTTTGCAGTGGGATATAGGAAAAATAACATGGAGATAGTATGCAAGTTGTACAGATTTTCATAGCTTCTGACGGAAGGGTTCCAGGGCATGGACTGGGTCCCTAAAATCATGCAAGTAGGTTGTGTTGAAAAGTCTTTTCAAAAATACATCACAAAGTTACTGTGGCAGTGCAGGCCTGCGTCTGCATTAAAGAAAAACCCAGTGTAGTTTTTGTTCTGTTCTTCCTCCAGAAGGGGTGCTTTTTTAATTGACATTTTAAAATTAAATTGTATTAAAACAAAGTATAATAGAAACGGAAAATACTAGCTTATTATTTTTTCAATCATAATTGTTGAATGCTTTGAAAAAGATCCTATGTTTTTTAATATACTAAGTTAATGACACTATTCCTAAAATGCTTTAAAACAGTGCTTTTGTTTTCATTTCATTGAAAATTACTAAAATCCATTACTAGCTTTTATACTACAAAATTCTTAAAACAAGTACCTGATTGCTTTAAAGTTAATTTCCAAGTTAATTGAAAAAAAAAAACCCTCACATTTCCAGAATTCATGAACCTACATAATTTTGTTGTCAGAATGGCAATTTTACAGTACCCGTAAATAATCCATTTACAGATGGAAAATACTCCATGCCTCGGGGAGTATTCAGACAAGTTGCTTATTGCAAATATCTGTTTGGTTGTAAAGGCCAAAAAGCCTTTTAGTAAAAACTATTAGAGTTGTTGGTGCAACATTTTTTTTCTACATAAACTAAACTACAGAACTTGTAGCTTTCTGAAGTGTACTAGCTACAGTGCACAGAGCCCATCTCAGAAGCTTCATGGCATTCCTGATGCATGGAGTAGCCCTGATGCATGGAGTAGCCCTGATGTGTGGAGTAGCCCTGGTGCGTGGAGTAGCCCTGGTGCATGGAGTAACTCCTTGACCAATAGGCTAATAGGTGACATGGAGATGTAACAGGTAGGGAAATACACACAAACAGAGACCATCAGGAGAGCTGCGAGTAATTTCATTGCACCAAGTGTTTATGTAACTGTGGAGAAAATTATATTTGGCACAGAGATACTTTTTTTGGTACAGAAACTGACTGTATTGTTCAGCAGAGAAATAGCTTTTATGGCTGATGCATTAGACTGGAGCTCGAGTTTTTATGACAGAATTCATCTGCTGAAACCATATTGTTGGAAATATGAATACTTTAAAGTACATGTTTAAAATATGTTTTGACACGATTTCTGATTTATCAGCTGCATCATACTGATGATAGAACATGTGGGTAAGTGACTGGTGACTTGGTTATCTCTGAATTTCAGGTTCTGATCATCCCCAGCCTGACTTATGTTGTCGGGCAGGCTTCTGAGTGTAGTTATTTAAAAAGATAGACTCAGTGAAGACTTCTTGGCATCTCACTACTTCTTTCCTTTATTTGTTTTGAAGACAACTTAGTCATGTTCAGAAATCGTGTTAAAAAAAAATCATGTTCAAAACAGGTGTCATTGATAGCACTAGTGTGCTGCCCCCTAGAGGAAGAAACGGGTACTGAATCAGAGACAGGAATGCAGAATTAAAGGGATACCAGCAATCACCAGTGGGTTCAATGAAGATGCTACAATAAGCCTGTGTTCTTCAGGTGAAAGTCCATTTTGCCAGTTGTCAGCAACAATGGTGTTTATGTATACCTAATCGTTAAGAGACACATACAAATGCTTGCTTGCTCATCCTATTTGAATTTCTTCTGAGTTTTTTACATGTGCGTGCCTATGGAGCAAATTAAAAAGCCTGATGAGATTTCTTTGCTTCTGGTCCTCTCAGTATCCTGAATTGTTGAGTCGCTGGGAAGCAGTGACCAGAGTTATGGGTACTGTGGTTTCTTGCAAGCAAAGCGTTAGCATTATAACCTACAATTAGTAGCTGTTTTCCAATAGGTTAGTTTTGCTCTTGCATCTTGAAATCTCTAAAACCTTGATTTTTTAAAATTATACCCTCACCCCCTTGGTTAATTTAGATAAGCCACCTTGGCTTGTTTTGGGACCCCCCACCCCCCCGACTCCACCCCATATTGCTGGCAGCATTTACATGTGTCCCTAGTAGTGGGAAGTAATGGACACGCCCTTTGAGTTACGAGGTTCTCGGACACTGCAGTTCAGACTTGCCTGCATTCACCATGCTGGCCCTCCGTGCACACTTTTCTCCTTGCAAGAGCTTCCTACTGGAGAGGAGGAAGCCGTCATCATTTCTTAACTCAGGGAGTTTATGCTCATTCCTGACAATTCATGGCTTGTCAAGCTGGACCAGGATTCGCGTTTTGCCTGCAAGCCAGATGCATTGGCATTTGCTGTGCTGGTGATGACAAGGACGGAGGACGGCACTCTCTATTGGGGCAGCCAGCGGGGCCCAATCAATCACATCCTTGGTTCGGGGACCTGTATGCAGATGGCCTGGGCACAGCACGACTTCATAAAAGATGTCTGTCTTGGTGGCATCTTGTTGTTATTACCGTGATGACTCTCACTCGCATTAGTGCCACACGGTGGAAGGGTCCTCGGGGACCGCAGTAGGACGTGTGGGAGAGGAAGCCATCCTTGAGCGCTTCAGACGGTGCATGCGCAATCCTGGCCTTCAAGTCAGGCAAGGGTGAAGGGTTTTCGCTGGAAAAGAAGAGAAAACTTTTGAAAACGTTTAACTACTAGGGAAGATAAAGCCTCAAAAATGTTTACAGTATAAACCCCACTACAAGAGAATATTTTATAGTTTTTGAAAATGGTGTTTTTCAGTATCTCCTTAGAAATACAACTTTTATTAAAAAGTTTCCTTTAAGAAGCTGGTAATTCTATGAAATTCCTGTTTCGAGTCTTTGTCGGATTATTCTTTCAAAATAAGAAGGTCTTCCTCCCACGGCTGTGTTCTGTGGCATTGCGCCTCTGCAAGCAAGGAACCTACTAATCTCATTCTATTCAAATGGGAATTCTCCCAAGCCCTGTGTTCCCTTATAAAGAGACGACGGCTGTACGTGCATCCTGCTGCTGTTCAGACTGTAGGGCCACTGGGAGAGAGACATACAAACCTGGCTAAAGTACTTGAGCTTCCACTTTTTCTTGCCGCGAGAGATGGACTCCATCAGCGTCCAGCAGCGCATGCGTGTGACTGCCCCTCCCGACTGTCAGCACACCGCGTTTCGATAATTCAGCCAGAAGGGGTTTTTATAAAAACAGCTTTCAAGTTCTATTCTTGGAAAGGCATTTGTGTACTCATTATGCAATTCTATTATTTGTCAGTGGGGAGTTCTGTAAATAAAGCACTGAAGTCTAATGCTGTAGTAGCGGATGGCAGTAATCTTGGACAGGGTAATTTCTTTCTGTGTTTCCTGATAGCTCACAGCTGGTCACGAAATGATAATCTCAGTCCTTGCTGGGGGTGGCGGTGGCTGGTTCTTTTGGACAGTAAACTCTGGTGACAGTAAACTCTGATGGCAGTAAACTCGGGTAGAAATATGCTTTGTATTTGCATACCCACCTGTCCACTGTCCTGACCACCCTTTACTCTAAGATAAAGAGAGTATAGATAACTATTTACCAGAAGTCTATGATCGTGTTGCCATTTTAATTACACAATTATAACTTTTTATATTCTGTAAATATTAAACATTCATAAGTAGGTATTTTGCTAGGTAGCAAATTAGAATGTAATTCCTAAGCCGAGACTTGAAGGGTGAATAGATCTTTTTTGGCATAAGGAGACACAAACAGTGATTTGGAGGATGGGGAGAACCTGTTTGGGCAAATCCAACCCACAGCGGATGGCTGTTTTAGCAGGTGGCTCTAGGGGGCAGCATTTCTGAAGGTAAAGATGCCTTTGAGGAAAACTAAGCGGGGCCAAGTGAGGGACAGGAAGGATTGAATGTGGGAGGTGGGGGTTGGTAGTGCAGGGGCGAGTCATGGAGGGGGGGACTGGGGACAATTGTAAATGAACAATTAAAAAAAATTGGATTTTGTCTGGTAGGCCTTAGGGCCCAGGGGATAAGTGATGTGATTCATCTCACCTAGTGGAGTGTTCCAGCAACAGTAGGTCGGTGAGCCATGGTTTCAGTCTCTTGCTTGGCCTGTTTGAATAATCATAGTATCATTGGCCACATTGCTAATAAACATGCTTTTATTGCCTTTGTACATAGCTGCATGCTGGCTCTGAGCGTAGATCATGAAAGTTTAAAATGTTATCCAGTTAATTGCTCTCATACATACCAAACTTTAACTGTAGAAAATATGCATTCCTAAAGTTAAACCCTGACCTTTTACTTTCATCAAAGCCCAATTACAGAAAATTTTAGGAAAACAAGTACAAAGACAAACAAAATTTTGCTTTTCCAAGAAATTTATTATATGATGCTATTTATTATTTGTTCTGCAACAGCTTAAAGAAGAATTGTTTTGATTTCTAAAAATATTAAACATTATACTATAATTAATTGATATAAGTAAAATAATATTTTTGAAATGTGAATAAGGACAAACTGCCTATAGTACGTGTTTAAAAGGCCTCCGAGACTATATTTTATTATTCTTGCATCCGTTTGTACACCTTTGAAATGTTTTGGCACGAAGCCTGCAATACCAAAAACAAAAGTGGGTCATGGCCTTGTTCTAACTCTAGATTCCTAAACTTGAATCTAGTAGGTGTTTGTTAAATATTTATTTTATGTTGACTGCATATGTTTAACAAAGATCACGTCAGCTGTATGTGTAAGATACATTCTCAGCACTTCTTAAGGTTAACTTGTGTATTGAAAAGCATGAGTGAACGGATGCATGAAAATGAAGATGCGCTAATTCAACAGCTCGTTCATCTTCCAGTGTTTTGTTTGCTCTGGACGGCTTCTGTTTCCTGAACACCCCCTGCTTTCCAGGGGGGTCCCTCAACCAGTTCCGTAGGTGGGGGAGGAGTCTTACCTGCAGTGCTTTCCACATACACGCACATGCATGTGCCGTGCCATCCTCATCACGATCCTGCGCCCTTGTCACCGAGAAGGTGAACAGTTGGCAAGAGAAGTACACATAAGAAGCGCTTTTTCTTCCAAAATTAACCTTTTTTATCTTTCTTGTTTTATTATGGGAAGAGCACAACACGGGAGCTACTCTCTTAACAAATTTTCAAGTATCCAATACAGTATTGCTGATAATTGGTGCAAGGTTGTAGGGCGGATCTCGACAACAAGAATCTATTTTTCTCAACTCCAACTTTATGCTAAACCCTGGCTGGATTTATGCATTAAATAATCAATTCTTTTATTTCTTCAACCATCACGTGTGAACACTGACTGTATGCTGGTGGGTGACCCCAGAAACAGAGAATCTGTTGGGTGAAACACTCCTCTGTGTGTACGAAGAATTGTTTCAGCGCATGTGCAGGGAGCTACCTGACTGACGGTGGCCGGTCACTGCAGTGCTCCATGGCCCATTGTCTTCATTCTCCACCGATAAAATGAGGATAATTACATTTGTCCTCCCTAGGAGCAGAGTGGTGCTGGTAGTTAAATAGAATAACAGATATCGAAAAGCACTTTTGAAACTCCAAAGGGCTATGGTGACTAAATGACTTAGTAGCTTACTGTCTCTCAGAGGTTTTGTTTACTCAATAATTTGTTCTCTTGCGAGAAGCCGAAAGCTGCTTCTCCATAGCTGCTCCTTCGCCAGCGCTGCTTCGCTTTTGTGGGGTCAGCTGAGCTCATCTCTTTTTTACTCAACAGTTTTGCAAGGCAGCTGTCATGACTCGTCTTAATCTTTCCTGTGAGGATGAGTAGTTCGAGTGCCTGCATCTCTTCTTTATATAACATGATTTTAAGCCTCTTCCCGTTAGCCCTCTTCTCTGTATACTTCCAAATGTTTTTTTAACGAACAGACTTTATTTTTTTAGGATAGTTTTAGGTACTGAGCAGCAAGTACAAAAACACCATATTATCTACCCTCCCTCCTCCCACATACAGTTTCAAAAAAATTTTTAATGATACATAGTTGTCAAAATTGGAAACGTTTCAGGTGTGATCAATGACGAACTACGTGGAGAGTAAGGCAGGGGAGGAGTCAAAGATGGCACCCGAATTCCTGGCTTGTATGACTGTGTGAGTGGTACAATCATTTATTCATAGGGGTCCAGGAAAAAGAGCAGAATCGAGAAGAGCAGAGGATGCTTCCAGTTTGTGACACACTGCTTGTTGTATCTGTGAGATACCCATGGAGACAGGTTCCCTGAGACACTTGACCTGGGATCATGGAACTCCAGAGTCAAAGTTCTTAAGTGGAAAGAGACATCACAGAGGTATTAGCATGAGAGTAACTGAGAAACCATGGGGGGTGTGGTGGGCTACTGCCTCAAGGAGGAGCTAGAAGAGGACCTAGAAAGACTGAAAAAAAAACCCTGAGGAGGAGAATGGTTCAAGAAAAATCAGGTTGTGGTTGGCTTTGTTTCCTTTTCTGGAGAGAGATCAAATGAGGGAAAGGGTCTTGGCGTTTGGTTTGGCAGCGCTGGCTTTTACCATCCCAGCAGAGCACTCCCAGCCCAGTCTGACCTGGGAGGCAGAGCACAGTGGTCCAGAAGGGTCCACCACTGGGGGTTTGGAGGGGAGGACAGGTAATTTAGAGTTTGAAAATGGCCCTGAACATCAAGGCAGGAGAAACGACCTTCTGGCCAGAATTTGGGGAATGCCTTGCATGCATTAGGCTGAACTATCTTGTATCGTCTAGAATTCGGCAAGGGACGTGGTTCTCCAGGGGCCGTATAACGGTCTCTGATTTACTGCCCAAGTATGCTGCTTTCTGCTCCCCAGTGCCTAATGTACATAACATACGATTCATGTGTCTGTTCTACCTGTTAGTTCTGCTGCTTCCATATATTTCATCCTTCTACTCTGTGATTCCTTTATCAGTTAGGGTTTTCAGAAACCCAGGAACCAGGTATATTTAATTTTAATTTGTATAATATCTGGGATACATTTCCATGAATAATATTCATCCTTCACATCACATACAGAATCCTAATGGTGTTATAAATTGATTTAATTATATTTTAAATAATAATTGGCAAACACGCAAGGTTATCACTGACTCAAATATAGAACATTAAACAAAGGATTAATTTTAGGGTAATGCAAATGTACTTTGTGGCATAAAAATTATAAGCAGCTTAATGTTAAGCTAATTAATGAAAACTATTCAACATGGTAAAAAATTATAAGAAATGTGTTCTCTGTATATCAAATGTTTCACTAATAGGGAAATTAAACTTTAATCTTTTCATACTATGGCTGGCTTTTAAAAGGACAGAAGTACCATATTTTGTCATGTATAATGTGCTCCCGTATACAGGGCATACCCACGTTTTTGGCCAACACTTTCAGGAAAACAAACTTTTGTTTTAATTTTTAACTTGATTTTTTACTTATTTATATTTAGAAATAAAACCGATTATCATACTCCAGGGCCTTACTTTGCATGTGGTTATCGTTATTGCTTTCTTAGAGTTACACTTGAATGCATAAGCATAAATAAAAGAATTAAAAGCACTCACATAGACACAGAATTAGTACTAGCCATGTATGATGCATATCCTTATTTTTCCCTCAAAAATTTGGGCAAAAAAGTGCACATTATACGCATCAAAATAAGGTAAGTGGCATAATATAACTTTTCAGTATTGTACTACCTGGTTTGAGAAGAATGTTCTGCTGTGGAAGAATATTGACTGGGCCGATATGATACTGAAGGGGTCCACAGCACAGTTTTAAGTCTGGGAGCAGACATTTGCATTTAAATCCTGACCTTGCCATTTATGAACTGAGTGACGCTGGACAAGTCCCTGAGCTCTCTGACCCTCAGTGCCTGCATCTAGCGGATGGGACTGGTAATAGTCCCGACCTTACGCGTAGTGGCGGTTTGGATCAGACCGATATATGTAAAGCGGTCACAGCAGCAACCGAACGTGTTAAGCGCCTGTCACTGTTTGCCAGACTCTCATCCGTGTGCCTCCAGAGCCGGCTCTTTCCGGTGCGCAGTGTGCACGCCGTTGTGTGAACACCACGGGCAATGAATGACGTTTGTCCTTGCCTAGTGCCGCTCTCATGGTAGGTAGCTGAGCCGTAGGTTTGGATGACTTTAAGGTTTTGCCCAGTGAACTTGTTAATTGGATGATGGACCTAAGACTAGGCTAAATACTATTTGTAACCTCTACGAAGAATGGCACATACCTGGGGGGGGTGGGCTCGCTCTCCTGTCGGGGCGCCCCCAGGAGGCAACTGATCAAGGTTTCTCTCTCACACTTGATGTCTCTCTCCCTCTCTCTCTCTCAAATCAATAAATATATGCTTGGATGAGTATTTTAAAAATGAATGCTAGTTTTATATTTTATATTTGGGCGTTGAATAAGATACAGTTGGAAAGTTGGAAAGGAACCATATCCCATACAGCATTTCTCAAATTGATTCAGGAAATGCAAGAAAGTACCCTTTGATGAAAAAATACATATAGGTGGTACTTATATTGACCTAGATACATAATAATGCAGCCATGTTCCTATTTTGACTTGCCATGAATCTGTGCTTAGTGTCACACATTAAAATATCGTTGGTAATCCACCCACCAGCTTCCAGGAGTTTGCACTGGAGACAGTGTGACAAGAGGCTGTTGAACTGTCTCTGGTTTGGAACCTTTGTTTTTGGGCAGCGGCTTCTGGATCGCCGTTCTGTTAGCGTGATGGACTAATTGACCTGGCGGGGCTCCCTGTGGAATAGCAGCTTCTGCCTAGTTCATCCGGAGTACAATTTGTTGTTTCATTTCCTCTTCTCGTCCCGCCGGGGACACTGAATTGTGACAAGACCGCCTACTGGGAGCACTCAGTGCTCATGACTGAATGAGTGACTTCATTTATTTATTTATTTGGTACTATCTTAATTAGCAAAGAGGGAAGGGCTTTATTAGGCAAGCCTGTGCTGTATATTTTGATACAAGATGATAAGTGCTGTTCGCAAAGTGTTAGATTCATATTGGATTCACGAGTCTCCAAGTTGGGGCCCTTTGCAGGGGAAAGGCTTATAGGGGACTTTAGTTTGCTATCCCAGGGCTGTTTGCGGCTTTGGTGATTGTTAGTCGTCCGATACAGAAGTTGAAAAGAAGTCAATGGTTTTGATTGGTTTTAAAAAAACTGAACAAAACACCCACAGGTATGAAGTTCAGGTTGATTCTTCGGACCATACACACTTGAAATTTCAATTTCTTCTCCAATAAAGATGAGTTGTTTGTCCATAGCCGTGTCTAAACGTTGACTTGAACAATTTTTCCTGAAGTTTTAAAAACCTCCAAATATTCCAGCTGCATTGTTTTTCAATATTACGAGCACTTGTAGACAACCACAGAGATCAATAGGCTTAAGTAGGACGATAAATGAAGTTGGATAATATCTTTATTTTACTTCATTTTAGAATTTAGTACTGGTTTCTGCTGGATCTTAGAAAATTCTTAAGTGTAGTAAGGAAGTTTCCTGGGATGTGAGTTAAATATCCTCTAAATGAAAACATCAAGTGTTTTCTAGAATGCCATTCAATAAGCCACTTACCGTGAGAATAGAGGCAGAACAGTATAGTGATTATGAACTTGGACTCTGGAAAAAGATGGGTAGGTCTGGTTTAAATCTCTGGTCTGTCCCTAGCTTTGTGACTCTGGGCAGATGGCTTAATTCTCTGAATCTCATATGGTTAACTTAAAAATTAGGAGAGCTGATACAAGGGAAGGTCTTGGAAGAACTCTTGGAAGAGTGCCTAGTGCGTAAGAATTGCTCAGTGGGTGTTAGCAGTCATATATATTGCTTGGCAGTCCAGCACAAAACCTAATGCTAGTCACGTGTTCAGTAAAGAATTCATAAGTGAATTCATTAATGAATGAATGGACAAGAGAAAGTCTTGCCCCCCCCCCAAATCTAGAATCATTACAAATCCTTGTCAGTCTTACACATTTAAACAAAAGAATATATATCTGTATAGCTATAAAATAATAGCCAAATGTAGAAAAGTTTCTGAAGAGCTTAGGATCTATATTTAGATAGGCAATACTTATCCCAAATCATTACTGTGTTTTCTAAAGAATTTGGAGGTTAATTGGCAGTGTTCGATGAGGTCTGGATGACGAGACAAAATACCCAGGAATATTTTTAAAAATATGCTTTATAAGCCCTATAGTTCAGCCTGTGTGATTTCTTTTCTATGAATCTTACTTATATAAAGTCCAAAATGGATAAAATGAATCCACCCTAATAACATTCAAAATGTGTTTTCCTTCAGGGATGTAAATACCTGGGCAGTCACAGGACAGGGGATTACTGGTCTCGATTTCGTTTTGTTTTTCTTTTAGTGTTGTTACCTGGAGTATTCATTTCGTTAAACTCCATCAAGCTGTGTTCTTAGGGCTCATGCCCTTTGACATGTATAGGTGATATCCCTATAAAAGTCAACGCTGAATCTGTAAGCAGCTTACTGGAGACACTGCTTTGATAGTCACTAGAAAGGTCTCCTCGCCCCTCCAGTCAGCCAGATGTTACTACTCCGAGAGTCAGCATCTGGTGCGCTGCCCGCATTCCCGGGGTGCTGCTGTCTCCACACACACGGGGCCACTGCCCCGAGGAGATTTCAGAGGGCCGCAACGTATTACAGGAACACGAGTGGCTAGTTTGGTGACGGGAACGGTTTTCAAAAGTGCCGGCTGCCTCCCCAATGCTGGACTCTAATTCCCCAGCCCCTGCTCTTCTTTGCTTTCCCTTTTAGGTTAGAAGTTTATCTTTAGGGAAAAGACACGAAGGGGTGACGATAGGGGACAACCCACAGACGTGTGTGCTCAGAGCTGGGAACGCCCAGTCTCCAGTCCATGGGATGGGGATCTAAATACTTCCTTCTCTCAGCTGTGAGCAACGGAACCGGGCTAAAACCCGCTCTGGACACGTCTGTCTTTTGTTAGTTCTTTTTGGTTTTGACCAAATAATGCCTCCCTTTCACTGGCTGTGCCACCGCTATGCTCATTCAGCATGGCTGCTTGCAGAACTTGACTTTGGGGTCTCAGCATCTTGGTCCCAGACAAGCCAGCAACACATCAGGGCGCTCAGCTGTAGGAGCATGAAAGTGTTTTCAGAAGGCCGATTGCTGAAGCTCCCTTCAGCCACGTTTGCTTGTTTATTTGAGCAAAGCTCACTGGGCAGTGATTTCAGCACACTGAGAGATTCCCAGATTCCCAGACTTCTGATTGCGCTCGGGACTTGCAAGGAGCTGGGGAAAACTGAAAATTTCTTTGTCTTGTTCCAGCTCCTAAGCAGCCAATGAAAAATTAGCCTAGTAGGGGAAGAGCCAGACACCAGACACGAAAGTGTGTGTCTGCGGCCGTGTGAAAGGCCTGTTCTGTGGTCCAAAGCAGAAGCAAAACTGAGGGCTGTGATTGGCAGTACTGAGGACAGAAAAGTGTTCCCAGAGGTATGCTAGGACAGGGCTCCAGGGGGACAAAAGCAGGGGACAGTGAGGACACCACAGTGGTCAGCCATTCTTCCTTATCTCCACCTGCATCAAAATACTGCATGATCAATGTAAGTCCATTGTAAAGTTGCATGTGAGACGTAGACAGTTATATGCTTAGTACTATTATTATTTTTTTATTTATTTGCCAGAGCCTCATTGAACAGCTTTCAGTCTCACTGGTCAGCTAGGGACACAATATCCGTATGACATGCCACGTAGGTCTCACAGTCAGAGGAGCGGAGAAAGAGGTTGGATAGAAACAAATTATTGCACTGTAATATAATAAATATTGACGAAAATAAAAGTATCCCACCAGGAGAACATAATCCCCTACTTTAACCTCAGGCCAAAACGCCCTCTCAGGCCTCCGTTGTGTATCACTGTCTCTGTTTGAATCTCAGCACTGCGATGCTCGGTTTTACCGCCTAAGGGTGAGTGTGTGGGTCCCTAGCTCCCTTCTCTACAATTTACGCTCAGGTCTCCGAGTAAGGATGCTGTGCCCCAAAGCTGACCCTCATCCGCCTTCCCCTATGGGCTAACACTTCAGTCCACTGACCCTGTGCTGTGTTCAATTAACCTTCTTTTTTTTTTTTCCATGACATTGCATTGACTTTTGCCGCCTTCTGGTTTTATTCGATTATACATTCATTTGGGGGCAAGGACATTCTTATCTTATTCAGCACGGAAACCCAGATTTCGAGCCTAGAATCCAGTTTCTAGCTGAGCAAATAGCGAGTGAGCCTCCATCTAAGAGGAGGTGAGGACTCAGTCCGCCCGGTAGGTCCGAGAAAGGCGGGACCGTGAGGGCTGCTCTAACAAAATACTGCAGAGGAAGTGGCTTAAGCGGCACATTTATTTTCTCACAGTTCTGGAAGTTGAAAGTCTAAGATCAAGTGCATCCTTGGAAAGAGGGAGGGGGGGAGGGGAAGAGGGAGAGAGAGACTTAGCCTTATGGATTAGGGTCTCACCCTTATGACCTCAGTTACCTCCCTAAAGGCTCTGTCACCAAACACAGTTACAGTGTGGATTAGGGCTTTAACATATGAATGGGGGGGAGCAGATTTCAGTCTGTGGTACCTAGTCTGATACAATGATTGTGAGATACTGAGGAAAGTAGTCCCTGGAAAATATTTACAAATGAAGAAAAATCACATCACCCCCTTATTTAACATTTCCAAGTTCAAGTTAATATTAAAGTATTCATTGTTTTAAGAATGCTTATTCTGGCATGCTTTTAAAAGCCTATCCATCCCATTCATTGAGGGAAACACAAGCTTTGCAACAATTAAAACACTGAAGAAGAAGCAGTTCTGATAACAAGAGGAGGAGTACAGTTCCTGCTCACGTCTTTCATTCTGTTCTCGTCCGATTGACACGTGACTGGCTTGGAAAAGTTTCCTTGTGCCGTTCAACAAGAGAAGCCTGATCCTGAACGTATCCGACTTGCCTTCTGTGTTTTTCCAGCCACAGGAAATTCCTCCATGCCAATCATTTAAACTTGTAAAGGATCTTTTCTTCGCTCAAGTTGGACTGTGTCTACATCAGCAAGCTGGAAACAGAACGGATCCTTGCGTTCACATCTGAGCATCCTTCTTCACCAACCAGGGAGACGTTGAGGGAATGACTTTGTGTTGTCTCTTGTTACCTCGTCTCTGGGATGGGAGTAGTAATATCCACCACAGGCGGCGAACGTGGAGATTTTAAAAAGTTATACGCATGAGGGTTTATTGCATTGCTCGATCCACCCTCATTCCCTTCATACCTACCAGCTGTGTTTCTTGTTAGTCGTCCTATTTTTATCTGCGGCCTCATTCTTTTGGAGATCAGGCTCCCGCTTCTTCTAGCACATTGCCTACCACTCTCAGCCGCTATTAATAATCTAAGAGCTGTCTTCTTCCTGCCCAGCTCGCTCTTACTTCAAGACTTGAGATGTGTGTTTCCTTCTATCTCGAGTCCTTGTGCCCCAGATCTGCACAAAGCACCGTCCTTCTCATACCTTGTGTGTTCACTAAAATCACCTCTAGTGGCCTCTCACCCACTTGTCCTGAGCAGCACATGCCTTCCCCCACCCACCCCCCCCCCCGCTGGACACAGTAGCTCTTTATCCCTCACCTTGTTACATTGCCAGCGCCCTGTGCAGCAATCTGCAGTGTTGGCTGTGTCTGTCCTACGCTAGAATGTGCTACATGGGGAGACAGAGACATTTTGTCTTGGCCCAGCAGTTTGCACACCCACCGTGGGGTTTGATAGTATCTGTTGAAGTGGTGTATGAATGGATAAGTCGATACATATGTAGCCGTCTAGATAATTCTTTCAATGTCTTTTTATCTCCCCTAAGAACATATTTCATCCCTTGGGCTGTTAGTGTTTTAATTCTCTGAAGTTCCAGTAGTAGGTAAAGCGGTCCAGGAAGGTTCTAGGTGATGGAAACTGAGATGCAGAATCGAAGGTGGTGAATTTACAAAGTAAATAAAACACATGTGGTTAGTTAAGACTTACTGCCTGTCATATTAGGAATATGTCCGTGTAAGAAAACATTTTTCTGTTATATTTTGCTGAAAAGTTCTTAATGAAATATGTTACCATAATTCTCATTGCAAAACACCAGTTACAGGCTGAGGGTGACAACTCAAACAGCCAGGGGGTATATTGAATATTTTGTTTCCTGTTGGTCTAAGATGTTAAATGATTTTGGACAGACAAGTAGTGAAAACTTGATGATGATTTCACTAACTCAAACCTGATATTATGAAAAAAAAAACACCCTGATATTTATGTTGCTCAAACTAAGACATAAGGACGTTTTAAATACTGGCCAAGTTTCTGGGAGAAGTAACGGCGTATTGGCCTTCAGAACAGCCCCTCTAAGTTGTCTCATATTGGAATGTATCTTTAATTATTCATTACAGTGTTTACATTTTATTAATTAAATACTAAATTAAAAAGTCACTCCTTAATTTAAAAAGTAAATAGGAAGAAAGGATGGCACACACAAATGAGGGTAAATTAAAAGAGAGAAAACAAATATCAGAGAACTGTGGTGGGAACATTTTACTTCTCAGGAAACTAACTATACCCACGAACCCCGCCCCCCACTAAAAAGTGCTAATTAGTGGGCTGTCTTTCATAGAATATCATTTTGTTTCCATTACATGCATTCCACAGTGTTCTCTCTCTTTTCTTAGTTCAAGATCTCCCCAGTAGATGGCACCGTTGCGACTCACAACGTGGCTCCCTCCTGATACGGAAGTGTTATAAAACAGTTCTCATTTCAAAACATTTGTAGACCCTGCAATATAGTAACACTCGCAGTGCTGCATCAGGAGACAAACACTGCTACAGCATCTCGGAAGACAGCCAGCTGTTAAAAGCCAATAACTGTGACAAGAGCTTCCGCAATTGGTGTGTTTGTGTGATTTTTTTTTACATCTAATGACTTGTAATTATTAAATTTAAATTATTATCATTATTTTATAAAGAATGTGAACACACACAGAGAGACACTCACATTTGGTTTCTCTCTCTTACAAACGCTGAACACTTTCACAAAGATTTCAAACTCCTCACACTGGCACGCATTCCCCCAGCTACACTAGAGGTAACATTTTCCTATCTAGACGGTGGACTTCTTTTCCTTCTGGTGGATTGAGCTTTGTCCTGCTTGCATGCACATGAATTACCTAGACCCAAGTGGTAGGCTTCCGGGCCTACAAATCTATGAATCTCTCCAAGTGGCAAGATGTCATAGTTGGTTTTCTGTGCTTTCAGTGTTCATCGTAATATACAGACTTTGCTCCTAACTTGAAAGCCGTTCCCTCATTTTATGTCTTGAAGATTTATGTGGAGGATTTCTGTTGAAAATTGGGAACACATTTTTTCTCTAGGAACACTACCTAATGATTGTTAGGTCGTCTGGGTAGCCGGTAATGACATTGAAGCTGCGCTCTGATAGCTCCTCTGCGACTTTGAGGGAAGAGGGCATGCGGTGGTCAGAACTGAAAGAGCGGGTGTTGGATAAACATCTGCGGACTTCAGTACCTGCCAGGCTAATGATCGACTCACTACTTGCTATTATTTACTTATGTTATGGACTCCTGTTGCTAAGGACGGCTATTCGAATGACTCTTGGCAAGTCACTCAGAGACATGGAAAATGCTCGCGGGCTTCAGGGAGCATGTGCCGAAGTCATTCCTGTGCTGAACAGGTACAGGGCAGTGATCCCAGACACGCAGCCCTGGGCCCCGCCTCATCCCCTTGCCCCCTCTGTGACCTGGGGCACTTGGCATCACTTCCCGGAAACTCAGTTTTCCATCCTCAGAATGGGACAAGATGGCACTGACCTAGCAGTATTAACACTCTTTATATTGAAGTTGTGTTAAAAATAGGAGATTGATTATGGGATGTTTAATGAGCTCACGTGTATTCAAATGTATGCAGCCATTTCAAATATTGCTTTTAGTACACTCTAGCCATGTAGGTACACGCAAGCCAGACTCAAAATATTATTGAGCAGCCCTGGCTGGTGTAGCTCAGTGGATTGAGCACGGGCTGCGAACCAAAGTGTCACAGGTTCGATTCCCAGTCAGGGCACATGCCTGGGTTGCAGGCCATGACCCCCAGCAACCACACATTGATGTTTCTCTCTCTTTCTCCCTCTCTTCCCTCTCTGGGGATAAATAAATAAAATCTTAAAAAATATATATTGAGCAGTAGGCACCAGGGTGAATGAGGTTTTAGGCTAAAAGAAGCATCAGCATAAAGATTTTATGTAGCCCCGCAGGGAGGGGCGCGACGAGGCTTGTCTCTGGACAAAGACACGGAGGGAGGAATGCCGCATGGCTTGAGGTCGAGGAGCAAGTCAAAGCAGGGAGCTGCTCACCAGGTGACAGTTTGGTGTTGGGTGCCACGTTCCAAAGAGTCACTGCGGCCAGATGTCAGGACCAGCTTGCGGGCTGCGTGCTGAGATGTGAGAAAGTCGAGGGGATACGTCAGATTGGGTTCCTGAGAAGCAAACTCAGACACACAGGTGCCTGAGAAATTACATGTAGGAGGCGCTTCTAAAGGGGGCGGGGACTGGGAAGCGGAGGGCTGAGATACCAAGTTTAGCAGCGGAAGGCTGAGATATCTATCCCACAGGCGGGCACCAGGGCCTGGTAGGTCAGACCCAGACAGGTTCTGATCAGGGACTGGGAGCTGTTGCGTGGAGTCCGTCCCGGTTCAAGGGCAGGTGTTATGGGTCAGGGGGCGCCAGTTCCCATTCAGTCCCTGCCCACTGTGTGCACACAGGGAAAGCTTGTCCTGGCCTCCTGGGAGCGGGCTGTTGGAAGAGGCTGGGGGAGGTGTCCGGTGTCGGCGGTGGAAAGGGAAAGCGTGCGGGGAGCAGAAGTGGTCAAGGGGTCCACCCAAGGAGACGTGGCAGAGCACTGCCAGCACCTGCTGCAGACACTGGGGGGCGCTGTGTCTGAATGGGGACAGGAAAGGTGAAAGTCATTGTTCCTGCATTTGTCTTTTTAAAAGCTGACTTGGGCTACTTTTGTGATATTATTTTTATCCCTGGCAGTAAGTCATTTTGTATCTCTCCATTGTAAGGTATTCAAAATTCATGGTTTTGCATTTGTAAACAAATATAAGGATCACAGAGATCCCTTGGATGTGTATAGTATCTAGAATACTTGCATATGTATTTCCTTCTTGAACATATGACAACTCCGAATTGGGGAAACCATGAAATCTTACCCTCACTCGTGGGACAAAATATTTATATTGCTAGTGACATTTGAGTCAAAAACAAAACAAAACAAAACGAAAACAAAAAGAGAAACCACACACAAGAGAAAAACATCCCCCCTGTCCAGCTGTTTACCCATACCTACAAATGAAGGACCACTCTAAACAGTTTGAAATGCTTAGTCACAATAATTTTGGTAATTATGGATATTATGCACTAGTGATCACAGAATAGGCACTGTGTTTGTTACCTTGTGGGTATAGAAAATGTGACAGCATCTACCAGTACTGCCTCTTCCCAAGCATTCGATGTTATTTACATAACCCTGTAGGTGTCAGATAAATTTTGTTTTCCCAGGAAGATCAGATCTGCTGGAGAAATCGATATATTTTGACTCCCGGAGATAATGAGGATGTTTGCTAAGAGTTTTTTGGCTTACATTGTGGATGGTCCACAGCCATTAGGCACCTGGCAAAGTTAGAATCCAGTCACTGGGTTGACTTGTCAGCTCATGCGGTTAACAGTGACTTTTCTTAACCAACAGAGAACAAAGGCATAGGTGTGTTTTGCACAGTCCTTGCTCTATCTTAATTTTATATTTTCTCACTTCTATCTCTCCTGAATCTTATGATTTCTGTAATAGTTTCATCCAGTTTCTCTGCATTTGCTAAGGACTAAATTGTGCCTCTCCCTCGCAAATGTGAAGCCTGACCCCCAAATATGACAATATTTGGAGACGAGATCTTCAGGCTAACCAGGTTTAGATGAGGTCATGAGGATGGGACGGGATCCCCTTATGACAGGATCAGCAGAGACACCGATAGTTCATTCTTATTGTCCGTTGTCTGTGTGAGGGCACGGTGAGAGGGCAGCCACCTTGGGTGGCGGACCTGCAGGACCGTGAGAGAAGTCTGTTGTTGCAGTCCCCGAGTCTCTGCCATTTTGTCCTGGTGGTTGATGAAGACACCATCCTTACCCTCTGGAACTAGTACCTAGAAGTAATAGAGAAGGAACTAAAACCAAAGTTAATCAGCATTGCCAGTGCTGAGCCCTTGCCATTAAAACAGAGATAACCTTCAGTCCCTTAGATATGATGCAGAATCTGATGCAGAATCCGATGCATGCCACGTATTTATTCATCTTTTGCCTTTTCCAGGAAGTCAAGCACAGCTTTCGAATCCAAAGTATGTCTGAAAGTGACTTCAGTCTGATCATTGCAGGCTGCTTAGAATTCCCCGTCGTGCCGGTAGAACATTTTGTAGTAACCTTTAGAAATATAAACATTTTATTTTTCTCCTGCAGCGAAGAGAGCTGATTCATGATGAGTGAGTTCCTCTGTCCCCGTCTTCACCATATGTCCCCTCCTCGGTGTTGATTTCCTGTTGACATTAACAGGAGCAACACATATTGAGGAGTTCGGGTGAAAGCTTTGTATGTGATGATTCTAAAGCGTTACGTTTAATGATTTTTAAGAAGCACGGGTCAGATTTTTTTTATAAATTCATTAAAATGCATGGTGAATTGTCTCATTCCCATTTTGTAGGAGGTTGTGGTATCGGAAACCTCTCCCTTCTTCAGAGCTCCCAAAAGGCTGAGAAAAATACCATGGATGGATTTGTTTCGACAGTGTTAATGAGAGGAGGGGGGTCCCGTGAGAAGCTGATGAGAGTCTTAGGGTTCCTTAACACACAGCCTATGGAGTCCAGCTCTGACGTCCAGAGGCTCCCTCCGCATTCTGGAATTCCCAGAGGGGTGCTGCTGTGGGCCTCCGCCTCCTCCCTGTCCCCACGGGACGGGATCACTTGGCATGCCATCTGACCTTTGGCCTGATGTGTGTTTTGGTCGGATGACCCAACCTGGACCTCGCAGAGAGCTGCAGGAATTGTTGCAGAGCGGTGCACGGATGGAACGCGGTCACAGTGTGCTCCTGCCGCCCCTGTGCTTTGTCCTGAGGAGACAAGTGTATTTCAAAGGTCGTGTCTTCATGTTGCAATCTTCACTCGAGGATACGTTTATTGATTCAGAGAGATTGGAAGGGGGGACAGAATGAAACATCCACATCAGAGGGAGAGAGAGGCATCGGCTGGCTGCCTCCCACCCATGTCTTGACCAGGGACCGCGCGCAGAGTCGAGGTGTGCTCCCCGATCAGCAGTCGAGCCCTCGATACTTTGGTGCACGGGACCACACTCCAGTCAATTGAGCCACCTGGCTAGGGCTCAAAGGTCATGTCTTGGCCCATTTTTATCTTCCTTTTGATTCTGCTTCATACCTTCTAATACATTTTTGACATTTTTAAACATTTAATCTATTATATTTTTCCATTACCATTTTGTCCCCTTATTCCCCCTCCCCGAAAACAGTCCCTGCACAGTTGTCCATGTCCACGAGTCCTTTACCCTTTTTGCTCAGTCCTTCCACTCCTCACCTCCCCCAACTAGCCTTCTAATTCATTTTGAATCGGCATTTTAGTGAGATGACCCAAGTGGACATATCAAGATATCCGCATCACAAAAAGTTCTCACCAACTGGATGTGTTTCCCATGTGAATCACATAATTTATTGTAAGGAGCGTCAAAATGTTCTCTAATTCACACAAAGTTTAGTCAAGGCATCAGTATGAGATCAGAAATGAACCCAGGCGAGAATTAGCATGCTTCAGACATCTAACACGGGCCCAGCCCTTCCCCCGCCTGGGCCCGTGTGGGGGAAGGAGGCATGTTCCCGTGATGTCACCGGGGGAGGACTTCTGTGTCCGTGATACCTATCTGCTCTGTTTTATACATAAGAATATCAGTTAGCCACTTTAAACGTAATTGTTTATGCTACTCTTGGGCTATTTGCATTTTGACACACAACACTTTTTCATATGCAACCCTCAGCTCCAAGGTTTTACCTTCTAAAACACCGGATAATAGGAGAGCACACAATTGAAGTGCTAAGACCGTTTGGAAGAAATTCGGTGAGGAAGATTCCAGTGAGCCAAGAAAGCTCTACCCTGTGAATAACACACTGACAAACGTAAATATTGAGGATGATTTTGCATGCATTTTAAATAAGAAATAATGAGTCCTAACTGTTGATTTCTACATGTTCTTTCTTGTTGGTAAGGGAATTTTGGAAATTCTCTTGCATTCCTCCTCCTCCATACAGACGTTAAAGAACTTTTATTACGAATGATATGCATAAAGGTTAATGATGTTCTGTGTTTAGTTCTTCATTTCCTTTACTCTTATTGTCTGATGGACACTGTTCTAAGCGCTAGGGATACTGGGTAGACAGATCAAACAGGGTCCCTGCTCTCAGGAAGCTTACATTCTAATGTATAAGTTAAATGCATCGAGATGACTTCGGTGTAATGGAAGACAGTCACCAGAAGGGGGCAGAAGAGGTTCTCTTCCGTGCTCTGGCCGGGACAGGCCCTTGTGAGGAGGGGACATTTGAACAGGGACCTGAATGAGATGGAGCCTGCATATCACAGAGGTGACCTCACCTGTAAGGCATCTGAAACAAGAAGATGGGATTTTTGGCAAACAGGAAGAAGGCCTGTTTCTAGGAAGCAAGAGAGGTGTGGAAAATGAGGTTGGGGATAGGAGGTTGTAGGGAAGTGAGCATGTAAAAAAATATTTAATTATCTTTTTGGGTTCTTTTTTATCCATTTGGAAAAAATTAAATTTAAAAATAAAAAAGTAAATTGAAAAATTCTATTTAAAATTGCTCAGAGGGGGGATGCTTTAGATAATGTGTGTTTTATCTATTCATCTTATTTTTGTTTCCTGTACCTTTGGTTACTTTATACTTTTTAAGACACTGTCATCTAAGCTCTGCTCTTGCTCAGCCATCTGGTTTACCCCGTACCCCCTCCCAGTTCCACCAAAGAAGTGACTCACAATTAGCGTTGCACCGCAACCAGATTTTTAGAATGCACCCAAAGTGAATTTAAAGATAGACCAAATGAGAAACGTTGAGATTAGATGGGATCTTTTTTTTTGTTGTTAAATTTCCTAAAAAACAGCTTAATTGGAACAAAGCAGGGACATTTAAAAACCAGGAAAAGAATCTTGGGGCAATGAAAAGATTATAAATAAGTACCCATAGTGAACAGATCACGAATACTCATTCTCTACTCTTTGCAATACTCCTGAATATTTACCAAAGTGAAGAACTGATTAAGTAGATATTTTATAATTCTGGAAGTGTAATTGTGTAGTTCTGACTAATTCAGAATTTGAGAAATTCCACGTTAGCATGTTTATATACAGAGCAGTTATGTAGAATTCAAATGATATTTGTAGGTAGAAGGCAAGAGTACTCTTTCCATTATAAATGGTTAAGTGATAGAGTTCTCATTAACCACAGGAGGTCGGCGTTTGACTCTTACTGCCTGTAATTTCACAGGGGACCTTTGTCTTAAGCCTTTAGTACTATGATTGGTGTTTAATGGACATACAGTAAATATTTATTTACTGAATAAATGAATTCAATAAAGTAGCTATAAGGTATAAACACAATGAAAATATAAATGTTTAGTCATCATGATATGTGCTAAAAGTGGCTTTATGAGTAAAGAAAGTTGTAAGCTTAATTTGTGTTTATTTATACCCCTAATAAGTAATGATTATAGGTTCCTTTAAGTGTTTGAGTTTTAAGTATAGCTTTCCATTGCATGTCCTATATTAAAGGAATGTAATCTTGGCTCATGTGGTCAATTTAATACGCCGCTTTATGGTTAAAGGATCTATTGGATCTGTCTCTCTCTTTATTGCTTAACTTTTTTAGACTGATCTTTCAGGCAAAGGTAGTATTTTTCATTGCTTTATAGAATTAGTCAATTAAATGTATAAATGAAACCATTCATTGTCAAGTTACCCAGAGCTGGCCCAAAAGTAAGATGCATGGGACAAATGTTTTTGTTGGCACCCTTTCCGTCGACTGTTGCCACCTTCCAGGAATGTTAAGTTGAATCAAACTAACCATAAAACACTTTTATCTGCTCATCAATTTCAGAGCATGTTAACTTCATGAAAATGACAAAGTCCCATTGTTCTCTGCCAGTTCTTGCTTCTGATTTAGATCTCCCCTTATATCTATGGAATCCTGGGATAAAATGTTATTCAAGAAAAATGTGGAAAAATAATTTGAGAAAGTAAGTCATAAAGTTAAAAGGATTCAAAAGACCCATAAAATTTGTCATAGCTTCAAAAATAGCAACCATGTTATAGCAGTTTATATAACAAAATTAAACCTACGTGTTTTTCCAAATACTGTAGTGACTGTTTATTCACAAATAAAGCTTGAAAAGTTTAATAACTATTTACATCTACATTTTATGTTATAAAGTCATATTTCTGAATCATTAGAGGCATGCTTTGTTCTGCTTGAAGATCTGTATATTTTACCATTGCTGATTCACACGGTAGATTTTAATACTTAGTATGTCCAAATACTTTTTTTTAAAGATTTTATTTATTTATTTTTAGAGAGGGAAGGGAAGGAGTTGGAGAGAGAGAGAGAGAAACATCAATGTGCAGTTGCTGGGGGTCATGGCCTGCAACCCAGGCATGTGCCCTGACTGGGAATTGAACCTGCAACACTTTGGTTCGCAGCCCGTGCTCAGTCCACTGAGCTACACCAGCCAGGGCTACTATGTCCAAATAATTTTAATAACATAATTCATATTTTATAGCAGATTCCTATGTAAATTTTATTTCATATTATTTGTTAAATGTATTAAAATACTTAAGATACCTGGCTGGTGTGGCTCAGTGGATTGAGTGTGGGCCTGCGAACCAAAGGGTGGCCGATTTGATCCCCAGTCAGGGCACATGCCTAGGTTGCAGGCCATGTCCCCAGTAGGGGGTGCATGAGAGGCAAACCACACTGATGTTTCTCTCCCTCTGTTTCTCCTTCCTTCCCCTCCTCTCGAAAAATAAATAAATAAAATATTAAAAAAGAAAATAAAATCCTTAGGATAAACAACCAAAATACAATAGTCTAACGCAATGTTGTAGAACTCAATTTTGTAGTTGAATTTGTTTTCATGCAGTACTTTTTACTAAGAACCATCCCACTTTAGGGTACTCCTCCTCCTTTGGGGGGTTTATATATTTTTCTAAATAGTCGCAGAAGCATTTGTTAGAATACCCTTCTGTTTTCAGAGATTGGCAGGTGGCATCCTGCTTTGTTTTCTTCTTTCTTAAGTTCTCATTGAGTGCACAGGGGTGACATGGGCTCACAGGGCCGCACGGGTCTCAAGAGCACGTTTCTGTGGTACAAGATCCGCGCTGCGCCCTGTGTGCCCACCATGGCCTTGGAACGTTTCCGATGTGGCCATCGGTTGTCATTTGCCCCAGTTCCAGAGTAACTGGAACGTTAAAGCGGCAGTGGATGGGACTTCACTCACGTCAGATCTGCAAGTCCAGACAAAGTACGTCTGCGTGTTTCCGCTCCCTGACGTACATGTTCTTGCTGATTGCCCCGGTCGATCGATAAGACGTGATTTATCCCGTGAAGACTCTCATCTGTTTCCCAAGGAGTTGTGTGTGTGTGCTTTTTTTCCCTGAGTGGATTCTTGATGCATTTTAACCACTTTTAATTTCATTTTAAGTGTTTCATGACAGTTTGTTTTAGCTCTGGTTATTTCTAGATCGGTCTTGGGCTTCAGACTTCATGGATTTGGGCCAACTTTATACATTTAGTGGATGGCTTTCTTTTTATAGAAAAGGATGTTTTATTTTGTCACAAAGTTTTATGCTGTGTTCAATTTTCTTTGAGGTGTTTTTCTTTATTGCTTTGAGGTTTCTTTAGTGTCATTTTAAAAAATCGGTAACCCATCTATTTCCAAGCTTTCAATATTTTGTTTTGTTTTTAGTATATCCTGCCCAAGTGTCAGGTGGCTTTTATTTATATACATGAAATATTGTCAGAAAAATGTCTGTAGGTATGTGTGTGGTGCATATCTGTGGTAAAAACCAAAATTCCCATTTAAACACAAAATATATTGATTAAATACAATTAAAACATACCAGAGATCATTTTCTTAAAATGTTTCCTAAATCTTCCTGTCTATAATCAGTTTGACATAAAGTAAAAAGCCACCTTCAACAAATAGAAATACCTTTAGTAAGTTCAATTCTAACTTCCTAGAAAATTCTTTGGGTCTGTCTTCTAGATTGTATACGGATACTTTATTTTGGAAAGTGGCGCTTCGGCTGAAAGGTTAGGTAGTGTATGCAGAAGCTCAAGTATGGGTTTATTTTCAGCTACACTGAGCGATTTGCATGCCCCAGCTGGCTTCCATGGTCTGTCGTTGTGTCGCTTCCGGCACCTGCCACGTTCTCCCACCGCATCCTTTGCACGGCCTTGTGTTTATGGGGACTCTTCTCCACCTTCCCTGACCCCTCAGTTGGGGCGACAGTGCCATCTTTGGTGCTTCTCTGGAGATCGGTGATCTCTCCCTGTCCCACTAATGTCTGAATGATGGTTTGGGGTCAGTGCTGCCTTCCAGACCGTGAGCTTCTTGAAGGCAAGGATGCAGCCTGCTTCATCAGTGTATTCTCGGTGACTTGTGTGGTACCGAGCCCGTGCCTGCTGACTGTGGCTCAGCCAGCACATGCATTGGATGACGCAGCTCTGAGCCCGGAAGGCAGAGGCGGTGGGGAAGGAGAGGATGCCACCCCAACTGCTGATCGACGAGCAAGGCATCGCCTGAAGCCTTCCTTGTGTAGGACTGGGAAGAGAGGGGGGAGCTTTGCAGAAGGCTCTCCGTGTGCGAACACATAGCTGAAGCCAGGAAGAGAATGAACATGGCGATCGGGAATCACATTCTTTAGACAACAGGGACTATAAGGGAGGGTGGCGGAAGACTAAGAGTTTTCCAAAAATAATTGCACTCCCCTTGATTTGGCAGTGGGTTATTCCATCAGACGTGACCTGGAGAAACTTTCCTGTGTAGTGTTGCAAAGGCTTCAGATATTGACAGCTGGGGCCATTTGTGGGCTGGTGATAACTAAAATCGTAAGGAACAGATAAGCAGTACAGCTTTAGGTTTTGCAAATGCATTGAGGAGGGGAAAAAGAGAGAGAGCCTGAAAACTGTAACTCAAGAAGGCAGAGCCGAAGCCCCGAGAGCAGGGAATGAGACTTGGCTGAAAAGTCACGGATGCAGCATAAACGATGACCACACATTTAGTAATGATGGTGATGATGATTTAAATACACATGATGCTCAACAGTGTATCTGTCCCAAGTGTGTGTTTCACGATATGGTCTTTCCTACGAGCCAGCCTTTGATCCCCGCTCCGGTCATCTGATTTGAGCCTCAAGAAACAAAAGCGCTGAGCCACCTGCAGGCCCAACAGGACCACAGGTGACACCAGCACAGAGAAATAACAGGCGGCCAACACAGAGGGCTCCGCTATTCACTCGGCTTTTAATAATGCAGATTCAACCCCAAACCATACTAACCTAATAACAGTAATAACCACATGGAAACAATCGGCAGTCACATCACACAAGAGAACTGGGGGGTGATGAACCTGAGTCCCAGAGTGTCAGTCTGGGGGTCCGGGAGACAGCACGGTGGGCAGGGGAGCCATCGGCGTCTTACAAGGCACAGTCTCCGGAGCCAGGTGGGCAGTGGGCAGGCAGAGTCCTCAGTCCGGCAGGGCAGAGCCTCCGGCAGCACGGCTGGCCGTCTAGGAGATCGGCGTGGCGTGGAGCAGCCCCCTGGTGTGTGGAGCTCGGCTGCCTCAGCAGCCATCCGAGGTTCCCACTGCTTCTGTCCTTGAGGGTCGTGTGCTCCACCCTTCTTCGTCTCTCGATAAATGCCTAGAGACCCTTGATAAGTGGTCAGGGGATTCCCAGGGCGCCTATCCTGGGGAACGCCACCTCTGCAGACGTGTCTCTGCAGGTCACGTGTGTAGATTGTCACGAGCTCTGCACCCTGCCAGGCGTGATTTCGGTAGTTTCCTTCTTCAGCCAGACCCCACTGCACATGCTGTAAGCATGGCTTCAGTGTTGACAGGACTGATGCCGTCTTGCTTCAGTCCTGCTGTCCCCAGTGGAGCAGGCACCAGGTGTCTTTGAGCAAGTGAGGGGGAGCCCCCTCCCACAGGGAACGCTGTGAGTTTGCATTCTTTTCAAAGGGAGCCTTACAGCAATGTCAGATGGTAACAATAACCTCTACACATTCACCAGTAATGATTAGATGTGGTAGGGTCAACAGGTGATTGCTTTATCTCTCTACGTCTTTGTTTTCTTTCCCCGGCCACGCATAAAACGTTATCTGCCATCACGCCCCTCCAGCCCTGTTCTCTCCCACTTTTAACCCCACTTTTCCCACTTTTAAGGGAACTTCATCACCAAGGCTTCCGACCTAACCCACTAACTGGAGGAGCTGAAGAGAGGCAGGCAGTGGGGAGGGAGACGGGCAGAAACCCGTTCTGAGGCCACTCTCGATCCTTGCTGTGCTAGCTGCTTTCACGAAGCTCAACTAGTGCACACAACAGCCCCGAGAAGTCGGTATTTTTTTTAAATAATCTGGCTTTTGTTTTTCTTTTTATATATATATATATTTAAGATTTTATTTGTTTATTTTTAGAGAGGGAAGGGAGGGAGAAAGAGAGAGAGAGAAACATCAATGTGCAGTTGCTGGGGGCCGTGACCTGCAACCCAGGCACGTGCCCTGACTGGGAATCGAACCTACGACACTTTGGTTCGAAGCCCGAGCTCAATCCACTAAGCTACGCCAGCCCGGGCAAGAAGTCAGTATTTTTATATCTACTTACACCAAAAAGAAATGGAGGCTGGAAAAAAAAAAAGAAGTGACTTGTGCAGAGTCTCACAGGGCAAAGGGAGGGGTGTTCAAAACCGTGTTTGACCCTTCGTGCTGTGCTTCTTATCTCTGGACTGAAAGACTCATTCAAATTCCCATGTAGTGCGTATCTTTAAAGTTTCTATGGTGACACGTAATCGTGATCAGAAGTAATTACTATCTTGTGGAGATGTACACACGTGGAGAATATCATACATAGACGTACAGGATAATTTAGAGTAAATAGCCACCATCCGGGGCCCAGATGGCCCCCCGCCACCACTCCACAGGGGCCCCCTCCTGTCTTTTCCTGTCATACCTGCCTCTTGCCTTCATAGCGCAAAATGCCATCCTGATACACGGCAGTTCCTTGCTTTTCTTTGAAATGTGTTTTGAACATTGTTTTTTCTTGTTATTGTTACCGAACGAGGGAAACTTGGTTGTTTTCACGTTAGGAGAGCTGGTACTCACTAGGCCAGGGCACAGGGATGTGCTTATGATACGGGGCTTGCTGTTCTCACACTGAAGGTCAGGACTCCCACGGCACGGGCTCCGAGGACCGATTCTCAGCCTTGGAGTGCCCCTAAGTGGCTGCAACAGAAAATACAGCGTTTTATTCTTCTCGGGCTGTTCTCGCTGATAATGGCTCGATTTGCCTTTGGGTTCCCACTCTCGCTGCTCCTGGGAGCCTTCTGAGGACCTTGGCCGGCCTCTGCTTGCAGAGGGTGCCCGCGCGGTCTCAGTTTTAAATGGGAAGTCACTGGTGTGCTGACGTGGCTGGCTGTCTGTCTCACTGCCCACTTGGCATTCCCCTTGAGCCCCTTGTCACTGCAGTCCTCTTATGAGCTGGGGACTGGGGGGAGGGTCTGTGGCCTGCAACCCGCTGGTCAGAGCATGTGCCTCGCTTTCTGTTCACGTTCAGGAAGCTCTGTGTCCAATGGCTGTGGTTTCGTTCTGAGTTGCCGGGGCCTTTAAGGGCCCAGGTGGACCTTTGGATATTTACTCTGTTTGGAAGCTGCTGCATGGGGACAGGGCCGCCTCTGAACACAGGCAGTGTGGACAGAAAGCAACTGCACAGCACTTTTAACACGTATGCTTGGTGGGAGTTCATTGGTTCCTGGTTCACAATCAAGACAGAATATTTCTATGTGTCTCTATGGAGTCCTATAGGCCGGGGTCCCCAAACTCCAGGCTGCAGACTGGTAGTGGTCCCGGCCTGTTAGGAACCGGGCCGCACAGCAGGAGGCGAGCGTGAATGCAATGCACCTGAATCGTCCCGCAACCATCTCCCCCAGCCCCCGCCTGTGGGAAAACTGTCTTCCACAAAAATGGTCCCTGGTGCCAAAAAGGTTGGAGACTGCTGTCAGAGTCAACCCTTACCTTTCTAAAGGCTGAAAAAGTAGATTCCAATTTAAATTATCACACTATGTTTAAAAAAAAAACATAATCTTGCCTCATGGAAAATTTGGTTCATTCTCCTATTCAACAGACATTTTTGGAGGGAACTATTAGATACCAAAGTTATCAGCATAAATTTAAAAGGTCTCTGTTTACCTGTATACATGTATAGTGGAGAACCTAGAAGCAATGATTAAGTAAGTGAATAAATTAAAAAATACGTGAGAGCACTTCCTGTAACAGTAAGAGATATAAAGAAAAATCAGAGATGTTTTTGCGTTGGAGCGTGAGTAGGAAGAGAAGAAAGGTGTTTTGGGTGAACGAAGGAAGGCTGCTCTGAGGACGGGACTTTTGAGCTCAGTGATCAATGCAGAGAGGGAATCAAGAATTGTGCAGCATTTGAGACCAAAAGACTGAGAAAATGCAAAATCCCAGCAGAAGGTGCTCTTGTGCACCTGAGAAACAGAAAGATGAATGAGTGCGTGGAGAAGAGAGTGGAGAGAACGGAGATGGGGCGTGGAGAGGGGCCACAACCAGGTGGGTGGGTTTTCCTCCCCAGGCAGTCGCCGCCATCACTGGAGGTGGTAAGCTCAGCAGCACCCTCGCCACTTCGCGTTTTTAATAAGTGGTAATAACGAACGGCACTTTCATGCGGATCTTCTGAAGCAAAACTAAAATTAATGGGAACGTTTATGAGGTTATAGAATGGACATAGGATGTTCATTCTATTATAATGCAGCAGACACCAACGATGCAAATGAGGAAGCATAATATGAGAATTCGTACTTTAAAATTAGTACACATTTTCTCAAAACTCTTTCTTTCGCTTGTTTCTTTCGAGTTTGCCTATTGACATGTACTCAGTGTTTTGAGATTTAGATAGAATCCCATAAGCTAGACCGCCGGAGACCTACATGCTTCCACTCGATGGCGCGGTTTGCATCCCAGCATAAGGGCACAGTGGTTGTTGTACCCTTGACTTTCTGGAGGGATAATGCGAGACGCTGCTGCGGCACTCTTGTATTTGAGGGCATTACCCACGTCTCATCACGGGACCCCTCAAGCAGACGCGCTGCAGCATCAGGGGGGGAATGTGTTTTCCCTGGGTAGCTGGAATGCCTTCAGCATCAAAGACAGGGCCCCTTTCCTCTTTGTCAGGGGCACAGAACTAAGTCTCCCTCTTACTTAGGGTTTTCTGGGAGCGAAGGACCCTAAACTTAACCTTCGCCGCATGTTATTTATGTAGGCATCTGACTGCATCACGCACATTTCTGTAAGCTGCCTGGAATCCTTTCTGCATCAAGTAACAGGATATATAGGTACCAGAAAACTTGTGCAGCACCCCTGATTATTTTAAAAGAGCTGCTAAAAGGCATGGAACACTTTCTTTAGGCCTTCCGTTTTCCTAGAGCAGCAGGCCATGGGTAGGAGTGGCAGGTCTCTCCACCACATCCTGCACCCCTTGTACCCTGACACCCATGCGCCCACCATGGACACGTGCTAATGCCTTCTTATACGCCAGAGACTGTCCAGGAGAAACCCAGCTTTCTGTCTCTTCAACAGATTCTTTTGGTTACTGCAGATGGTGATACATCAAAATATAAGCACTTAGGACTTGAAGTATGTTCGGTTGGCAGTCGTACAGCCTTATCTAAGCATTCTGTACTTTTCTCTCGATCGTCACACTTTTCCTGGGCCCTAGAAATTTGTTAAAGCAGGACTCTCCTCGCACACATATTGTATTCCCTTCGAGATCCTTTCTAAAACAGTGACGGCTTCTGCTAACAGGAAAAAAAAAGTCACGCAGGGGAGAGGTCCTGTTTTAGGAATGTAAAATCAGTTGACTTTGTATGCCACGAGCATAGACATTCTTTGTAGGTGGAAAAGAGGGGGCTGGGGAGACAGGCAGAATCCTGGAAGTAGCATTGTGCTTCAGTGTTGAAAGCAAATATTTGTTTTTTTTCTCAGGCAGAGCGGCCAACCCCGAGCAGCCCGCCCCGCAAAAGGGGAAGTGGAAGGGCAGAACTCGTCTTTTGTGCGAGTCAGATAGATTTCATGCTCTTTAGCATCGCCTCTGACCGCAGGCCTTTCACGGTCCGGCCTCTCCCCCAGCGGGAACAAAAAGGGAAAGTGATTAAAGTCCCCTCAGTCACAGACAGCAGGAGGCAACGGCCATGGCGTCTTCTGCCGAGGGGGAGAGAGTCCTTTAACAAGACTTGTGACAGTCCTTTGAAGGAAAGAAGCTAAGACTCACCGGGCCGGTAGAGGTCTGCCGTAACGTTTGTTCATTTCCTCTACTTCCTATGGCTTCTTTGACTTCTTGGAGTAATGGCATCACCCTCTTCATGAAAACGTTCCTGATAAAAGAAGGAAAGTGAAGTTGAGCTCTCCTTGCTAGGGCCCCGGGGTCACTGGGCTCCCCGGGGAGGAGGAGTGTTCAGAAGTTGACTTTGGTAAGGCAGTCACATAGACACACGTGATTACTAACTCCAGTGTTCGTGTGTGTGTGAGAGAGAGAGGGAGAGAGAGACGGAGGCAGGGAAAGAGAGAGACAATGAATGAACACAGGAAAGTATTTTTTTTTCCTGTATGCTAGGTGGCCTGGGATTTTCATCGACCAGAATTGCCTTTGCCTCGGCTCAATGAACTGGCTAGAGTCCCTCCTCCAAGACCAAAACCCGGACCTTTCTCTCTCTTTAGAAAAAAAAAAAAAAAAGGTTTGCAATCAGTATTCAGACATTCTTATAACTAATAGGATTAGGGGCGTTACAAAGGGATTTGAACAAGATAATTAGTTTACTGCTTAGTCGACAGCAGAGCAAGCGAAATCCTTCTGAGAAAAAGCAGACAAAATAGGTCAGAAAATGTGTGGGAAATGAGGTAAGACCTTTCAACAAGGGCCCTGACCAACTTGAATGTTATGAAAGGACTGGGGAGCCTTCATTCACCGCCCCAGACTTGTTTGCCTTTCATTCCCCACCTCCTGCCCCCGCCCCCGCCCCCGCCCCCCACCTGGCCACCAGAGGTGTGAAGAGAAGTGGCTGAGTGAGCCGACTGGACGGGCGCTGCTCCTGGACACAGAGCGTCCTGCTCCGTGTGCACCCACGCACTCCGCCTTCTGAGTCGTTCTCACAACTCACAGAGAGGGAAGGTTTTGCAAAATCTGAAGAGCTCTTATCAGGCGTTTTACCAGCTGGGAAAAAAAATTATACAACTAGGAGAACTCTTTACAAAATCTGCTTTTCTTGAGTAGATTCGTTAATTTAGTTGCAAAAAAAATCATACAAATAGAAATGTGAGGGGCGTGCTCTGTCCCCAGCCTGCTTACTGAAGTACTTGCGTTCTAATTTGGGTGGTTTTCACTGTGGTGGAATCCACTTAAGAAGAGCCATTTGAATTTTTAAAATTTACCAAAGACATCAAGTTTTATTTTATAGCCCCATGTGATCGCTTCCCCATCTTTTTAGAAAAACGGTGTTATCAACCAGATTATTATTGTCTTTGAATCAAAGATACTTCCAAACGAATATTTAAAAAACCATAAATTTTGGTTAGCTTCTGAGCCTTATAGCACCCACCAGCCAGGTGAAAGCCAGCAGCTGCTGTGAGAGCCTGTTGGCCTGGCTTTGCAAGCGTTGACTTCAGACCGGTAGAGGGACAGCAGGCATTTCTGCCTGATCAACTGTCCCCTGGCCTCACAAAGTGGAACCGTCATGATCGGTCTGGAGGTGAAAGAAGGTGAGTTGACAAAAGGGCCTGCAGCACGAGGAAGGCAGTTCGACCCCATGATGACAGGTTGTTAGAATAAGAGGTAATAATGAAACAAAGAAGCCCGGTATGTGCTTTCCTGTTCCTGGGGTTTGTCTTTACATACATTGTGTATCCTTTCCATGTCACCTAAAACCTCATGTTATTTTCCCTCTCGGAATACACAGAGCCTTTTTTTTTTTTTTTTTTTTTTGCCATGGTGTCCTCAGTCCTAGTGCTTGGTTTCAAGCTTAGTTTCAAGATGCAGTTCGAGACTGATGTAACTCCAGGAAAAGAGAGGAGCGATTCAGGACCATTTTATGGTCGGGCAGGCCCCTCGTTGCACAAGGATGTCCGGCTGGCCCGTGGGATCTGAATGCCAGCTTTTACAAAGGACTGCCTTTGTAATTTATCAGTAATTTGTCACCCTCAGGAACAACTTCTTAACTGGTCTTCCTGCTTCCACTTTATCTACTTCCTTGGGATTCCCCAAGCAGCAGCCCGAGTGACCCTGTTAAAACACGTTCTGCCACGTCAAGCCCTCCGCAATGATCCACCGTGCAGCGACCTCCAGGCAGCCCGGCGGCCTTGTCTTTGGTCCTCTGGTCCCTCCCTTGACTCCCGCAGGCAGCCTCCCCGGACTTCGTCTCCTGCAGCTCTCGCCCTGCTCACCGTGCTCAGAAACGCTTGCCTCCCTGCCATTACGGCAATGCGTCAGGAATGTTTTTATGCCAGGGCCTTTGCACTTGCTGTTCTCTCTGCCCACAGTGCTCTTCCCTCAGTTGGCTGTGTGGCTTGCTACCTCCTTCCTACTGTATACAACTTCTTTCAGATTTTTTTAATGCAGACCAGACCATATCAAATTGTATTTCTTCATGTTCTTACTTCATCTTCCACTGCCCAGCTGTGAGTGTTTCCATGGGATTTCTATCCTTTGAGCCCTGGCCAGGTGGCTCGGTTGGTTAGAGTATTCTCCCAAGACACCAAGGTGGCGGGTTCTACCTCCAGTCAGGAGACAAACAGGGATAATCCAGTGAATACATGAAAAAGTGGAACAACAAACCGATGTTTCTCTCTCTTTCTCTCCCTTCCTTTCTCTCTCTAAAATCAGTAATTTTAAGGAAGATTCCATGTATTTATTTTTAGAGAGAGGGGAAGGGAAGGAGAAAGAGAGAGAGAGAAACATACAATGTGAGATTGCATCTTGTGTGCCCCCCCCACCCACTGGGGACCTGGCCCATAACCCAGGCGTGTCCTGACTGGGAATCAAACCGGTGACCCTTTGGTTTGCAGGCCAGTACTCAGTCCACTGAGCCACACCAGCCAGGGATTAAAATCAGTTTTTTTTAGAATTCCTGTCATTTGAAATACTCTACTGTTTACCTACTTGCTATTGTCTGCCTTCTCTCACTAGCTTGTTGGCTCTGTGATTTTAAGTCTTATTCATAGCTGTTTCCCAGATGTGCAGCAGGCTCTGCACATACACAGTGGTTCATACGTATTAGTTGGATGGATTATTATTTTCTTTGTCTTTCTCAAGGCTACTGGTTGTTGAGTACTAAACGTGTGTCACACACAATGCTGAGGGATCATTTCCATCTTCCCACAAGACTCAGAGAGGTGCAATGACTTATTCTAAGCCGGTGCATTAGTTTCCTTTAGAACCATTGTAACAGTCTATGACAGGCTAGGGGCTTGGACAGCAGAACTGGACTGTCCTGTCCCACAGTTCCAGAGGCTGGGAAACCGAGCTCGAGGTGCCAGCAGGGCCGGGTCCTTCTGAGGGCTGTGAGGGGGAATTGCTCCCATGTGTCTCGCCCTGGTAGCTGGTGCTGGCACTCCTGGGCGTGCCTGCGCTCACAGAAGAATCACCCCCACCTCTGTCCTCGTCTTCACGCTGCATGCTCCCTGCGTGTATCTCCCTTGACGGTGTCCAAATGTCCCCTCTTTATAATGACACCAGTATATTAGGGTCCACCCTCATAATCTCATTTTAACTTGTGAAGACTCCACCTCCAAGGAAGCTCATGTTCTGGGGCACATGGGGTTAGGACTTCAACACAGGAATTTGTGGGGGACACAGTTCAACCTGTGACAGCCATTCGTTTCATCAGTAGAGGGGCTTTGATTCCAACTCGGATTCCAAAGCTCACAGCGTACTAATATCCGAGTCCCTGTGTGGATTTGCTGGTATTTACTAAATGCCCACCTTGTGCAGTGAATGCTGCCAGGAACCACGGATAAATAGAATTCAGCCCCCGCGCTTGAGGAACTCGTTATATAACAGGAGAGAAAGATGTAAAATTAAGACCTATGATTTAAAAGCACCCAGCAAGCAGCTCACTTTCCATTTCAAATTGCATAGAGCTTTCCATCTATTGAGTTTATTTTGCCAAAGCCTCCTAATGAAATAGTTTCACCATTTAATTTCATTTTCGCTGGGGCTGCCAGAAGTGCAATTAATTGATAAAAGATAAAAGTTCCAACGATGAAATTTTGCTGTGGAAGGCAGTCTTCCGTATCTTTCTATACCATTACATTCCATCCCATGCTCGTCATCCTGGCGGAACATCTTGATATAAGCTGAAGAAACACGGTAGGGAGAGTAAATCTATATAGTCAATGCCGCACGGTAGGGTTTCCAGATACAAATGATAGCGTGATGGGGTTGTGCCGATCCATCACCAGGTTGCCTGCCCCCGGAGCTGAAGGTGCGTCTGGGTTTGGCAAGGACGCGTTATCACCAGCAGAGTGGGAACCACGTGTCCGTCTCCCAGAGAAGATAGATAGTCTGGTGTCCTGTTAGGATTGGATAGGCTTATGTCGCAGGCTTTAAATCAATTTCTGAAGCCTTTCCCCAGATGTTGGCTGCTACAGGTCTTTCGGTGGCAGGGTATATGGCGAGCTCCAGCTGATGCGTACAGCCTAAGAAAACGCTGAAATACGGGGCCAGTCGAAAACAACACAAAGAATAAAGCAGGGACTGCGAGAGCTTTGCTAAAATGATCTCATCGGTTCAGTGAGGTCCTCTAAACAGTAGTGCCTCTGAAATTAAAGTTGCCGCTTTCTCAGGTTGATGCCAAATCTTTGTGATGTTAAATTCTGGAAGATTCTTTTGTAGCCCCTCTTACTTTGGAACAGGTTGGATTTGTTTGTAAAGCGTGATGGATGCGATTATTGAGGCATCTTTCATGCTTTCAGCATCCACCTAAAATGCATTCAGCTACACTCTCCTATTTGGGAGTAGAGTGTGCGTCCTTTTTAGCTGATGCACAAATGAAGGAGTTAGAAAGCCCAGAGTCAGGCCTTAAGAAGCATTTCAGCTTCTGTGCACATCTGAGCACAGATTTCCCCGGCACTTAAAACTGTACCCCACCCCTGACTAAAATATCTAACTTTGCCTTAATAAGGATTTTTACTCAGGGCCACAGCAAGAGTAATTGAAAGTGGACGAAGCTTCCATATGAAAACAAAAAGGTGTATAAATAGCAAACTTTTAAAGAATAGACAGTGTGACTCATTATGAACTTTGAATCCCACCTCAGACAAGAACTGGTAAGTAAAAAAACAAACAAACAAGCAACAACCCAAAAGCAGCTGCGGCGCTCAGGGGGACAAGGGGGCAGATGGCAGTGCCTGGCCCAGTGTAGATGCTCTTCTCTTGTGACCTGCATTTCATTTCATTCACTGGTGCCTCCTTTGCGGACACATTCTGGGTCCTAGTCACCGGGGACCATTTCCTTATATCATTTCTTTCCTTCTTTTCTTTTTTATACCAAGTCTTCATACCTCTAGCAAGGGCTGTTCAATCTTTTATTTAAATTCGTCTCAAACATACACTGTTAAGACTACCAAGAGCTTGCTTCCAATATGTATTCGCTGCAAAGTAATAGCTGTTCTGGTGACTGGGGATCGTATTATCTCATCCAGTCTCTCTCTCTGTCTCTCTGTGTCTCTGTGTCTCTCTCTCTCATAAATATACACTCAGCCCTGGCTGGTGTGGCTCAAGTGGATTGAGCACCGGCCTGTGAACCAAAGGGTGGCCAGTTCGATTCCTAGTTAGGGCACATGCCTGGGTTGCAGGCCAGGTCCCCAGTAGGAGGTGTGCGAGGGGCAAACCACACAGTGATATTTCTCTCCATCTGTTTCTCCTTCCCTTCCCTCCTCTCTAAAAATAAATAGATAAAATCTTTAAAAGAATACACACAGACATACACAATATACACACACACATGTGCAAAACCCGTTCCCTTCCTGTCTCTCCGCATAAGGATGTCATAGCCCTTGAGGGTCGCAGAGAGGAGAGTAATTTCCAGGCTAAAGAAGAACTTAGCAAGTGTGTCCTGTCTGCTCACAAGTCATGGCTGTGATAATTCCCTTGTGGATAATCAAATGTTCCATCTACTGTACAGCAGCCAGAACTTGACTGTTTAACCATTTCTTTTTCACCCTCTAAGGACCATGAAGTACTTTATTAGAAAAAAAACACTTGTACTTATTATGTCCTGGGCATAACATAGCCTCATAAGAAAACCCAATGCATATGTTATAAAAATCATTTCAATAAGAAATGCACATAATAACATTACAACCATGCAGATGAGTTGCCAAGGTAAGCTGCTATTCAGGAACAGAGGAAGAAAGATACAGATGTGAAAGTTGTGGGGGGTAGAGAAGGAAAATGTTTAGGGGGGACACATATTAGGTTCAGGTGCGTCTTCATGTGCTCAGTCACTCGTCCGTGAAGAGGGTATGTGCGGGGGCAGAGGAGCAGTAGCAGGGTGGTGGGGTGGGGTGTCCAAAGGCACTTGGCCAAATGGGGGAGGGTGGGTTTTGTTTGAGAACGGGGAGCAGTGTCGTGAGGGGTATGGATATGGATGCGGCCACCATGGGGCGGAGAGGAGCGAAGTCACAGCTGCAAGACTGAGATCTCTGCAGCAAGGAACAAGATGACTGCGTTTGCATTTTTAAGAGTTCCTTGGCAAGAAATACGGACGGCAGGTTCAAGAGGGCATACACTGGAAGTAGAGATTCCATGTCCGGTGTGAGATCTGTCTAGAGAGTGAGAAGGATCAGGAGGCTTTGCTGTGTTGCCAGCTAACTCCATGGAATTTTCCTTTCAATTGAAATCATGGCTAAAGTTGCATGTCTCCTTAATATTTTTCTAGGGAGTCTTTAAGTGTGTTACAAATTCAGGCTCTTTTCAGATGCGAGCGAAGGCTGAGGAAAATAAATGAAAGTTGGGATTTTGCTAATAACGTATTGAAATAGGAAAAAAAGGCTACTTCTTCTTGCTCCAGTAGTTTACGAGTGACTAGACTAAGTCACATGAATACGAACCTTGGAGTTGAATAGAATTTTGTTTCTCATAGGTCATATCATGCCTGGGAAATCTCCAAGTCCTTGATAGCAATATATCAGGGAATGCAGTGACATTTTCAGCCTGCACGGTTCACATTATTGGAGCGTGCACACACAGCTTTGGTGATTAGAAAGTCTTTTATTCAAAGATGAAGCATTGAGAAGAGCACGAAGGATTCACTTTGGTCTTCTTAAAAGGACCACTGAAATTCTGACTTACATTTCCTTGTGTACAGACACAAACAGATAGGGCTTAATCTTTTTTCACATGAGAGATAGCTGCCTCCTTGGAAAATGTCTAAAATATTTCTGAGGGACAGAACCTTGCAGACCGAAGTCTCAAGTGATTGGTGCTTTAGGGGACAAGGCATAGAAATGATACATTTTCTCATAACGTTTAAATGCATTTTGACTCAAACCGATAACTTTTTAGCTCAAGGCACTAGAGTGCATCATTCATTCATTCATTCATTCATCACACGTTTATGGAAACATGGCTAACGTATCAAGTCACCAGCTATGGGGGGGGGGGGAACGGGAGAAAAGATAAAAAAGAAACTAAAAATGTAATGTGGAGCTAGATCATAAATGGCTTCACTAACCACCATTAGTGAGTATTTACTGAGGACTTACTATGTAGCAGGCTGTCTTAGGTGCTGCAAGTCCCTATTGGAGAGCTCATCACAGACTATTGGACACACCTGAAGCCTTGGAAGTTGACAAGACCATTGGACAACCCCTGCAGAGCATCATTATGTAATGGCTTCCCTGGACAAGAGGAACAACACGTGAGATCGAGAGGGAGTACGCAGTGTGGCAAGAAGAGAATCAGAAGACGAAGACAGACATTCAGGGAAGACAGAGGAGTCCAAAGTGTCAGGCACTGGGCTTGGTTTGCTGGTGACACCACCATTGGCTCAACAAGGACAACAGGAAGACACGTTCAGCAGCACTTGCTGGAAGAGGTCTGTGGTGACGTGTGTCAATGCATGCTATCCTCAGAGGCAGGGTGAAACCGGACCAGGGTTTCTGTGGGTGCAGATACATTTGCCCATGTGGAGAGAGGAGGAAAGTTCTTGTGGAGGGCTTCCACTTTTCTCCAAGAAAGAGAAGGCAGGCTTATTCTTCCGGATTCAGGAGGCCAGGGACAGGGTGTGAAGCTTGAAGAGAAAAACCATGTAAACCACCACAGCCGGTCGCCACTGTGGCGAATGGGAAAGGACAAGACAGGCTCCGGGAGGGAGGGCTGCGGGGGCGATGCTGAACACCATAGATGGGTGGTCATGCAGGTGTCTTGTTCTGTGTTTCTTCTCCTGCTTTCTCGGAGAGCTGTCTCCTTCAGGAAGAAAACCGGCTTGGTACCTAACTGACTTGTAGGTTTTACAGAGTGGCAATGGCTCTCCTGACAGGCGTCATTCCGTGCCTTTGGACCTGAGAGTCAGGCACAGCTATGTAGGAATTCAGGTTGAAACTGTGATTTGGGAGGTGTTGTCAACTATAAATGGAGAATATTTTGACAACATCGCGGTATTTATTTTTAAAAGTATATTAGCAATACTATAACAGAGGGTAGCCCAAAACAGCATGAGTGTGATAAATACTTGGTATTGTCACTGTCATTTTTAGCACTGTCTTTTTTTTTTAAGATTTTATTTCTTTATTTTTAGAGGGGAAGGGAGGGAGATAGACAGAGAGAGAGAGAAACATCAATGTGCGGTTGCTGGGGGTTATGGCCTGCAACCCAGGCATGTACCCTGGCTGGGAATCGAACCTGGGACACTTTGGTTCCCAGCCTGCGCTCAATCCACTGAGCTACGCCAGCCAGGGCAGCACTGTCTTTTGATAACATAGCACTTGTCTTCTCATTTCATTGTTGAGAGAAAAATTCTTTAAAGTCTCTCAGCTTGCCAGTTCTTCAATGCCATGTCTTTACCTTCTACTGTATTCAGACACCTTTTGAATGATCAGGTACACCTCCTCCAGGAAGCCCTCTGTGATGCCACTCTTCTTTGCACTTGCTTCCCAGGCCTATGTCTCCATTATATACTTTGACATTTAACTGCATTCTGTCTGGCTATTCTAGCCCGTACTTTCTTTATATTTGCAACAGCATCAGCCCCATTACTTGGACACAAAGTAAGTGTGCTCCCCATATCCAGTGCAGCAGAGGGAGCTCAAGACAGGGGCTTCTGTGGAGCGCTGGCCACCCTGATCGGCCTGGCCTGCTAGCAGTCACATCCCTGTCCTCCGTCCTCCTCAGCCTTCTCCGGGCCATTAACACAGCGAGCTCTGCACCCGGCCCCGTTACCAAATTATCTGCCATTAAAATGATAAATTGGTTTCTGTCCCAGTAACTCAATGTGCTTGAAGACTACTCTTTCCAAAATCGTGTCTTTACATGAGTGTGTTACCTTAAACGAAGATACTCCTTAACCTGAAAATCATACTTGAAAGAATTCACTATGTATTTGTACAATTAATTTGGAGCCATTTTTCAAAGGCATTTTATAGAACGTTTCAAAATTTAATGTATTTTTTCACAAGTCAGAACTGTAGGAATGCCTGTTATGGGGCATGCTGAAAAGGATGGACATAGAATCGGAAGACGGCCAGGGACTTAATGCCATCTCTTCTCTTACACGTTGTCATTGCTTCTATGAGGCATTGTCTTCATCCTATAACTAGGCTCAGTTTTTGCCATTATTGTGTGAACAGCAACATACTTCACTGCAGGGGAATATTATTATTAATTATTAGTAGGGTCTGTACTTCCTACACCAGCTAAAAACATGCATATTCCACTATGGGCGTGCCCATCTATATTTTTCCAGGAGCAGGTCTACAGATTTTTAAGAGTTTCCAAGGGATCTGAGTGCCCTTTTCTCTCATTAAATATTTATAAGAATCGCTGCTGGAGTGGAATAGACCTTTCAGTTCCGTGAAATTAGGTTTGAACACAAGTTCTACCCCTTACTAGTTCTGCAACCTTGGGCAAATGAAGTGACCCTCTGACCTTGGTCGCCTTTGCAGTTCCCTAAGGGTGTCGCATGGGCAAAATGAGGCAGACGTGTGGGGGGCCCGGCCCACAGTGGACGCTTCATAAATACCACGGAGACGTCTTCCTTCCTGTCTAGAAGTCGTCACTCCGACCGTAGCGCCACTCCCGTTCCTTTGCCATCAGGGACAGAAACCAGCTGCCCCAGCCTCTGTGCACAGCAACTGTCTGTGTGCTTCAAGTACTTAAGCAAGCCTCGCCTTTTCGACTGCGGGTTAATTCCTTTGACCCTGCATCGCAGCCAGTTGTCAGATGGGAATTTTCTCAGTGGTTTGCCCACTTACAGCAGCATGTCTCTGGAGGCAGGCAGTCAAAGGCAGAAGCCCGCATGGTCGATGGCGGAGCTGAGCCGGGGGCTTGGCTTCTCGTCTTTCTGTGGTAGCCCCGACTGTCTCTGCTTTGCAGCAAGGCAGGGACCAACTCAGTGGGATGCCCTGAGGCTCCCGTCAGCCCTGGACACCGTGCTCACCTGTCGGTGCGGAGTGAGAGTGAGGAGGCGCTCCCTTTAAAGACACGGGTTGTAAAGAAGAAAGAACGGTGTGGCAGTGATGGGGGAAGTTTGGAGAAAGGGTTTGAAATCGCATCCAGGATTTCCAGGCAGTCTGGAGCCGAGAAAAGCCAAACGCAGTGTGCAAGACTAACTGTCCAAATATCTCTTTCCTTATCATCAGAAGCGAATCCTGCAGCGTTTGAAAGCAAGCACTTGACAACTTTCAAGTCGAAACGAAGAACGAGTGTAAGGAAATGTGCATTGTTTTAAATGAACGGCTGCATCAGGAAGGCCCCTCTGCCTTGCTTCCCTGCTCAAACAGTTAACTCAGTTTTGGGTGCAAAATATTACAGCCCTAAACTCAAGACCTAAATTCAGCTTTTCACATTATTAACTGTATGTTCAGAGAATGAATAGATAAAGTCATCAAAATAAATGATGTTCAGAAATTCCCGTATACACCCAGGTCCTCTTTATTGTATCAAATGAGGTAACATAGATGAAAATATCTAGCCCTGGCTGGCGTAGCTCAGTGGATTGAGCACAGGCTGCGAACCAAAGTGTCGCAGGTTCGATTCCCAGTCAGGGTACATGCCTGGGTTACAGGCCACGACCCCCAGCAACCACACATTCATGTTTCTCTCTCTCTCTCTCTCTCTCTCTCTCTCTCTCTTTTCCCCTCCCTTCTCTCTCTAAAAAAATAAATAAATAAAATCTTCAAAAAAAAAGAAAGAAAATATCTTACACATTTCGGTTTGGGGTCTGATTTATTGCGAGTGCTTCCCCCGGAACCAAGGCAGGAGGGCGCTTGGAGGGAGGACCCAGGAGTCCGTGCTACGCGGGGACTGTGAGCAGGACAGAAACAGCGGTCGCCCTGCTGAATGCTTGCTTAGAGCGGCTGGCTGAAGGTGAAGACAGCCTGTACAACGCCATCCCTCAAACAGACAACATCGATCCCCCTTCCCTGCTAGCCACCCACTCTCTGTAAGACTCTGACTTCCTAGGACTATTCATAAAAACCCCTAGTTTTTTGGGCAGTGATTGTCAAACCCTATAGTTTTTTTTGTTGTTGTTGTTATTGTTTTTTAGCAGGGTTGGTCAGCTGGGAAAGCAGCCCAGTCTGTGAGGAGCCGGAGCCAGCGGTGAGGGGTGGGTGCTGGGGTGCTGCGTCTGATGAACAAGGGAGCAGGGGGCAGGCCAGGGCAACTGTCTCACCAAACATCCAGAGGGTCTCGCTGGGCGCTGTGGCGATCATCATGTGGTGCGTCATGAGTCACTTAGCAGTTATAACAGCTAAAGGAACTTTATTTCAAAATATTCCTGTTTCAAATGTCTCTGAGGGTTACCCCTATTGTAACACTGCTTTCATTTGAATTTCAATATCCTTTCCTGATTCGGGGAGAAAAGGTGGAGTCCATAGGTAAGAAATTATCAGAGGGGGTATGCCATGTCCTGTGTTTCCTGGAAGGAAATGGGATGCAAGCTGTTGGTGAAAGCGGACAGGCAGGTACCCTTCCCTTTCTGCAGGAGGGGGGCTCTGCACAGAGGAGAAGGGGTGGGCAGCCAAGGTGTGGCTAGGTTGAAAGATACAAGTTTTCATAAGAAGAAAAAAACCCTAAAAGAGTCTCAGCCTCCTGCCCTCCCCTCCCCTCCCCTGCCCTCCTCTCCCCTCCCTTCCCCTCTCCGCCCCCTGTGACCCCCCCCCCCCACACACACACACTCTAAAGCAGAAAACTGATTCAGAAGCAGTTACTTTGCCATAGTCATACAGTGAGAACCACTGGGGGTTGGGGGCTATTTTACTCACTGGATAATTGAGGAGAAAGGAGGGAAAGGGGAGTAGTATTAGGGAAATCCACAGCTCTTCCTCCATAGCAAGGCGTTAAAAGTGAGTCTAAGGAAAAGAGATGACTGGTCAAAAGGAAATGGAAATTCCATTGGTTGGGATTTTGTCAAGCCTTTACCCAGAACATTTGGAGCTCAGACAGTACACGGGTCAGGCCACACGTGTCTACATACTTGCCGCCCATTGTCTTTCCGAAAGATTTAAATCCACCGTTTCCTAATGTTTCAAGATTTTTCACTGATATTGATGTGCCAAGGTTGTACTTGTTTAATGGTGTTAAATGTCCTGGTTGTTTGTGTAACAGATTTTACTTTTGTGTTACCCAGTGTCCATAGTGTTTTTAGCACCCTAAAGTATAAGGAGTAACAGGAAAAGGATATTCCAACCATTTGTAAAAGGATTTTCAGGCTTGTTTTGTGTATTGGATGATGAATATTCATTGTTTTTCTTGAAAATTTAATTGTTTCTAATTGTTATTAATAGTTAACTGTGAAAATCATGGTAGGCTATCTGCCCACAGACTGAAAAAAATTCTAGGTAGATCATTTGGGAACTTAGTTTAGTTTTGAGTATTATTAGTATTTACTGGGAAACTTTGTCCATGGGGAATTGTTGAGTTTTTCATTCAGTCAGATTATTTTTAAAAGTAGAGACAACGTATGTTTTACTCTATATTGCATTGTTTTATAACTTACAGAGAGAAACACATTTTTTACTTTGATTCGCTTAAAGAGAAGAAAATAAAACATCAATATTACAAGTATTAACTGGACTATTAAGGAATTAAAAATGACTGGTGCTTAGAAACTAGTAACATTATAGGGAAAACAAAAGAAGTACAAAAGCTAGAGTATTTTTTAATATTTTATTTATTTATTTTAGGAGAGAGGGGAAGGGAGGGAGAAAGAGGACAAATGGGAAACATCGAAGCGGGAGAGAAACACCCGCTCGCTGTCTCTCACGCAGCCCCAACCAGGGACCTTACTCACAACCCAAGCACGTGCCCTGATCGGGAACCAAACTGGCGACCTTACGGTTTGCAGGATGACACTTAACCCACTGACCTGCATCAGCCAGGGAGAAAGCTAGAGTATTTAGATTAAAAAAGAAGAAGATTGAAGCCATTTCATGTAGACCTTGCTAATAAGCCAGTTAAATACAGCCTGGAACCTGCTGCTGCGATTTATTTCCGGAATGACAGACAGCTCAGCGCCTTTGCCTGTGTTCCTGACAACACGACTCGACACGGCCAGCCTGCTGGGACAGAGTCAGGGACAGAGTCTGTAGCCTTTTTCATTTTCAGTGCCATCAACTGCAGTTTCCTGACGAGAGGAAACGCACCTTTGATACAGTCTGAACTTCACCGAAATAGAGCTGGCTAACTGACTCTTCGTCTCGTGTTCACGATACGCCTTTGATGTCTAGCAGAGCATGGGAGAAGAAGATGTGCTTCTGTCTCTCCATACATAAAGTCAGAACACCGTGGCTCCCCCTCCCCAGTGGTGCTGCAGGAATGACCGCGAAATCCCCGCAGACTGACTGAGTCAGGTGGATGCCCTGTGTGTTGGGCCACATTTCCTTCAATGGGACATTAGAAACGGAGCATCCCCAATTAATTGTATGTTCGAATTTTGCATTGGAAGCACATTTTAGATTTTTACAGTTCTATTCCATTTTCTTCTACCCAAATTTCTCATGGTCCAGCGCTCTAATATCAGAAAGAAGAAATGATAACCGTTGGAGTAGAAGGGGCCAGGAAGTCTTACTTCACTCCATCACCTGGCCAACTGTCCGAGAACATGTAAATCACTGCAGGTGGAAGGGACACTGTCCTGTTTGCAAACACGTGCCCTACAGGAAAACTTCACCCGTGTTTCCGATGAAGGAAAACTTCCATCCACTGACTTTTTTTGACCTCATTGAGCGCAGACACGGTTTCCTTTGCAGATGGCCCCTGTGTTCCCTGGTAATGACGCTAAAAAAAAATACTAGAAGAAAAGGCTATATTGAGTTTTGTTAAGAGGTATACAATTTCCCAAGGTCTTGTAAAAAGAAACCTATTCATACGTTGCCGGTTAATTTCCTACCCGCACACATAAATGGCATGTGTGTGTTGGAATTATTTTATCAATGAATGTGTCTCACAAAGGTCCTCCGTGACTGAGAACTGAAATGTGAGTTCTGAATCTGTTGGGGTTCATTTTCTATGAATAACAACTAAGTGTAGTTTGTGCATATATCATTTTATGCAGTACTTTTGTAGCAAATTGATTTAAGTGCTTTTTGGGAACAGTTGTTGAGCAGAATTGATTCAGGGCCAACAGATGGACTTACACAGCAAAATTGCGCCTGGGTTTACTCTGGCATCTAAATAGAGTTTAAGCAAATGGAAGAGTCGATAAAGCTGGAGTGCCATTCTCCATGAACTTGAACTCAAATGCTGTGATACATGATATGAAAAGAGATTCAGTACAGTATAGTGGGTCAAAATACCCATTGACAGCTGGCAAAAACACAAAGTATTTGAGTTGCATTGGGCATTTTAAATAATTTAGTCTCATTGAAATTGTATAAGCCGACATGGTCAAAGTAGAATTGATGAGGTGTTCTAATGTCAAAAACTGTCACAAGCTAAAGAAAACTTTACCTAGTGGATAGATGTGAATGATGTGTTAAATATGCATATTAGATGCATCAGTACTTTCTCTCATCCACACGATTAGCATCTTTCCAAATCCAGAACAAATCCAGCCTGTAGCATTTTTATCTTAGCTTCCCAAGGGCAGGGGCTTTGCTCTGTTCACTTCTTTATCTCCCGCATCTGAGAAGGACTCGGGTAAGTTTCTTTCTTTTCTAAGGCTCCATCTCCTTATCCGTGTGTTGGAGAGAGTATCTACTTCTTAGTGTTCTGAGTGTTAAATAGATGATGTGTGTAGCGTGTAAAGCAATAGAACGATGTCTCAGAAGAAACACACTCTGCTAAGTATGGGAAAGATAGAAATTGCATAGTTTGAACCATTTGGCTGAGTCTTCCCTCTTTTGCACAAGTTGTTGACATCTTGTTCGTGTTGCTCGGCAGCTCCTATCATTTCTTCCTCTTATTCTCGTTCTGTCTTTTTTTTTGGTCGCCCTCCTCTCTGTCACTCCTTCTTTCTCTCTGCCCTCTTCTTCTTTCCTTCCTATTCCTTTCTTACGTGAACACAGCTCTAGGTTCTTTGGCTTTTCTGAATCTTGTTTCATTCTCTCTGCAGTGTAGTGGTTTCCTCTCTGCCCCATCCACATGGGACGTGGGGAAGCAGACAGTGGACTATGAGGGCTGGTGGGCAGGGGGTGGAGACCCGTGCTCATCCCCGCTCTCCTCCTCTGTAGAAGCCACCCCAGGGGAGCTCACCGTGTTTAGAACCAGAAGTGGCTTCTCCGATTGTATATCTAGGGTTAATTCTCGTTCAGATATACTTCAGGAGTCACGATATCATGAAAATATGGCTTCCGTTCCCTGAAAATGTCTACTAGCTGCATAATCAAGGGTGGTTTATGCATTAAGTGGAAACATTAGCTCAAGATTGCCTTTCAAAAATTATAAAATGGCTTTTTACATTCAGAACATTATGACATAACCGGATAGGAGTTATGAACCTCTTATTCTTCTTTGTAATTCCGAAACGGTATACGATAAACTTAAATTTCCTGAACTTAAAATGTATCTTCAAATAGCTCAGTGCTTACTGGGATTCTTTTAAGTATATATTGATAATGACAGCAATATAATTCACAGATACTATGTTTAACGATGCAAAAGGCTTTTTTGTTTCATCCTGCATCGTATTTTGTTAGATGTCATTGGTGTGCTAAAATTTTGCCGATGTTACAATCCATCTTTCAAAGTCCTGTTTGTTGGTATGTAGTCTTATATTAAATGATAACATGTAACACTTACCAAACACTTATTCATACATGTGAGGTCCTGTGCTAAGTATTCCATATGATCTTTCCAACAGCCCTATATACTGTTCTAAACTAATAGCTTTAAAGCCTGGGAAGTTAAAGCTTAGAGAAGTTAAAAAAGACTAACTCAAGGTTATAGAGCTAATAAATGGCATTTCTAGGATAAAACTCATAGATGACTGAGGCAGAGACCAAGCCCACAAGAAACCCACAAGAGGGAACAGAAGCATACACGCACCATCACGCGTGGCTCATGGCAGGTCTAGCTTTTATCGGTGCTTTCTCTGTGCTGAGCGCTCCACCAAGCATTGCACAGTCTTCAGCTCCGCTCTTTAAAGCAGTGACCTCACCAGGCAGGTGGTTTTATTACCCACCCCATTTTGCAGAGATGAAGGGAATGAAGGTTTAGAGAGAGGGAATGGCTTGCTTTAAGTAACAAAGCCGGTAAGAGGCAGCACCCAGATGTGTGGGTCCAGACGCTCTTACTTGAGTGGCGTGGGTCCTAAACACTCATTGAACTCTTCTCTGTTCCCAGGATGACACAAGATTGTTCTCACCTGCTGTGGGTCAAATTTAATCATCTGTGACATGCACTGCGTTTCACCCTCCCTAATCGTGCTTCCTCGCTGCTCCCTTTAGAAACAGCTACCCTGTAGGGGATTCTAAGGAAGTAGAGGAGGCACTGATGGGGGGACCCTTCTGTGACTCCCCAAGATTGCGTGAGTTCCTCCGGGCGGTGTAATCCTTGAGACACTAATGATACCAGATAATTTTACTGTACTAGACATAAACTAGTTTTTCCCTTAAATGAAAGCAACTACATCTCTCTCATGGAAAACTTTTTTTTTTAAATCCACACACAGATCTTTGGATCTTGAATACATGAAAATAACTCTCTTCCATGAACTGTAGTATCTGACAATATGCTATAACAAAAGGAGTTTCAGGAATTGAACTATACTTTTTAACAAATTAGGAACTGAATCTGTGATGATTCGAGTTTGGCAGCATTATTTCCCCCACACGTTGATGTTTATTTGCTTTTCTAAGTTGAAATCTGGGTAAATACTCGTTTATCATTACTCAGTAGTTTCCCAAGTAGTCCGTGGAAGTACAGATTTATGATATTCCCGGTCAGACTCTAAGAGAGGTTAAACCATGGAGGAAAATAAAATTACCAGTAATTAAATTTACAGACAGGTTTGCCATCTAAAGCGGATTTATGGCTTCATAGAGAAAGATAGTTGAGACACTTTCACATAAAGTGAATCCATTTTTACATGATATAGGGATTATACATTGCTGTTTCAATTTATATAATTAAAATGATATCATTGCACTCTGAGGTTAATGGGATACTCCACTGGCAGCCATACTTCGTGGGCAATAAAACAGCGGCTCTGCAGGATCGGCTCGTGGGTTAAAAGCTGATTCGGTATTTCAGTGCTGTTAGATTACATTCACCTTTTACAGATCTTTAGAACAAGCCAGAGACAAAGACGTGGCAATTAATAAAAGCAGAGTCTTGAAAGTTGCCTTTTCTTTTTTAAAAATAGAAGGATTAAATGAGGATCTATAAAGCATGCTTAGGATAGACATATTTGACAATTTTTTTCGCCTACCTCCTTTTTTTAAATGGAGAATATTCCAGAGAATTCCTCAGGTGAGACTTATCATTATCATTTTAGTAGTCATAGTTTTTTTTAAAGGAATGTTTCTTTTTTAAAAACTATTTTTAAAGATTTTATTTATTTATTTTTAGAGAGGGAAGGGAGGGAGAAAGAGAGAGAGAGAGAGAAACATCAATGTGCGGCTGCTGGGGCTCGTGGCCTGCAACCCAGGCATGTGCCCTGACTGGGAATCGAACCTGCGACACTTTGGTTCGCAGCCCATGCTCAGTCCACTGAGCTACGCCAGCTGGGGCCCATAGGTTTGTTTTAAATTGAAAATAATTGAGGTTTTTTAAAATCCAAAATTAAAAACTTTCTGTGATCATAATATTTCACAATTTTCCTCCCTAAATTATAGGTAGTAAAATGGTGTTATCTATATAACTAATATCTCTCTATAAAGCCATGTTTGCATATGATGAGCTGCTACTTCTCTCTCTCTGTTTGTGTGTGTCTTTCTCCCTCACTGTGTCACAATGCACATATTTAGAAAACATCTATTATTTAATATCTATTCAGCTCTATATAATACAGAATACCTATGTGTACAGAAAGCATTAATAGGAAATACATATATTCCCACTTTGTAAAACACTTTTATCCCAAATTCAAAACAAATCATGAGCTGTTTCTGTCATCTGTACAAATTCTCTAAGCATGACCAACAGAATATATCTTGTATTGTAAAGGTGTTGTGGGTTGATAGAGGTAGAAGTAGGGGAAGAAGATTATAATCCAATATACAGAGTTGAACCAAAACAAAGACGTCTTTGAAGAGAGTGTGGTGTCTGAAAGGATTCAAGATGGTCTAAAGCAATAGCCATTCCGTGATGGCCATGGACTAATAATCGGACTTCTGGTATATTAAGAAATATTAAATCAAGTACAAAAACGTCAGGAAAGACCCAAAGAGGGTACTAAATACACTAGTCTCCTGCAGAGGTAGTTATTGGTCTTTGAAACTGCCTTACAGAGTCGATCGCGTCTATCAACTGAAGAGTGCCTGAACGAAGGAAGTGTGGCCTGTCCATACAATGGAATATTGTTTGGCAATGAAAAATGCAACGCACGTGCATGTTACAGTGTGGGGGAGGGGAAGGGGTGTGCCTGCTACCGAATGATCTCCGGGAGTAATGGAAAAGGTCTACAATTAGATTACAGTGATTACACAACTCCATAAACAACCTAAAAACCAGGAAATTTGACAGTTCAAATAGGTAATGGTTGGGTACATAAACTGTGTGTCAGCAAAGCTGTTAAAGCCTATCACAAAAACATTTCTCTTTGGGGGAAGTCATCATTTATTGAGATACGATATTTGCTCATGGTATTTATCAACTTCTGATGTGTCCGTGTTTTTTTAACTGAAGCTTGTCTTTCATTCAAATTTTTCATAATTACCAAGAAACACTCTTTAAGTTGATATCTGTATTTTGAAATACTTTGTGTATTTCCTTGCCGATATTTTCGTAGGTTCAGAAGTATAAGGGTCACCTCACTTGCCTGCTTTCTCTTCCTGAATCTGAACTCCTTGAGTGCAGGCACAATATTATTTTCATCATTTATTTCTAAGACCAGAAGTGTGTTCAGGACACACTGCCCCCAAAAAGTAATTCCTGAACTGAACTCAGTTGAACTCCGGCAGTGCTGGGAAGTAACCTGCGTGAGTGGCTTTGTGTGCCAAGACCAGGCGAGGCGCGTGACACGGCCACACAGAATCCGTCAGGGCCTCCAGTCCCCAGGGAAGCCTCGGCACAGAAAAGCCAGCTCGTGTTTCTAGAGTTAGAGAAAATAAAACAGGATTCAGAAAGTCTCAGTAACTTAGCCGAGATCACTGGGTCCCCTATGCTTACGGCGTGAAGCTCCAGTTCTTTATTCAAACCCGAGTCCCGGCCTGTCCCTGTAGACCGCCTTCTGTATCTCATGCTGGTCGGGGTGTTTCCCAGCCACTGTGGTTATCTCATCTCTGTGCTCAGAGTTGACAAAAAATGTGGGTTACCATGACATGCAGGCTATTAGCTCGATGGCCTTTCTTATAAAAGGCAAAGAGGGAAGTTATTTTTTTTATTTGTTGCCAGACACTTTTTTGAAGATCTTTCATTACCTGATGGCCCTACCCCATTAAGTACCTCATCCTCAAATGTATTAATACTGATAAGTGACCCAAGAGGTCATTTAAGTATCACTTGGAAAGATTGATGTGAATATGAAGCATTGTCAGGATACTGTTTTGAGGAGAAGAAAAACTGTTTACATTGTGAATTATTTATTATTTCAAAGCTGGTATCCTGGTTGTAAGATTATAACATGGTGAAAAAAAGTGTTTTGAATATGGACTCTCAAAAGGTTTGCAGATCTGTGGAGGGGAAGGTCGCCCAGTACGAATGCACTCAATGTAGGTACACTGTACATCAGAGTGGTTAAAACGCTCAATTTTGTGGTGTGTATATCTTGCCACAATAAAAAATTGGCCTCTTATATCATACATATGTGTGTATATATGTGTGTGTGTGTGTGTGTGTGTGTGTGTGTGTGCGCGCGCCCTACACCACTTGTACTATGCATATCCTTGGCTTTAATGCTGTTTCCCATTTTTTATTTACTGTTGGCATTCACTCCTTCCAACTGCATGGACGTAAGGGAATGTCATGCTTATAAACCAAACCAAACACTAGAAAATACCATTGATGGGATCTATTCCAAAGGGCTGCTGACATGGGGTTCAAAGACAGTGGGCATCCCAGTTACCCAGTAGACAGGGTGCTGGGCATCTCCCCGAGAGGCTCCGCCTAGTGTTTCTGAAGCAGAGCTCAGAGGTCTGTCTGCGTTTTAATCAGCCTCCTCAGAGGATTCTTAGGGTTGATCCTACAACCTCTCTTTGGAACCACAGCTCCAGAGAGCCAGACTCCTTTGGAAGTCAGGTCTTATATGAGGCCAGACAGCTGTGGTTCAGTGTGTGAGGTTTGGAGGACAGCAGAGCCAAGTTCGAATCCCTGCACCACTAGTTCACTAGCTCGCTGACTGCGGGGGAAATTATGTAACCTTTGTAAAACTTCAGCTCCTTATCTTTAAATGGAATAAAAAGTGCATCCTGGTGCGATTACGAAAACGAATCGAAGTGTGCTATCTGGCAGTAAGTAATTGCCCAATATATGTTCGTTTCGAGTGTTATCTTATTCCATCTATTCTGAAGTGCATGTTTTTCCACACTTAAATATCTACAGAGTCTTACAATTGCTGGTAAGTTGTGTGAAAAACTTCTACTGACACTTTTTATTAAGAGAAAGAAAGCACTGTGTTTTCCAAGTACATTAGCGATTAGAAGAAAAATAGGTATCTATTATCACCACTGTGTTCGATAGAGCTTTGGTAGCTGAGTACCAGAATTTCCTGCAGGCTTTTAATGACAAAACAGTTTTCAGTGGAGCAACAGCCCCAACCACCTCTGAACACAGACCGCTCGTACATCCGACAGAGCACGATAAAACAATCTACTCTATGTGGAATCATAGTAAGACCTGGGAAAGAAGTGCTGTATATGGAAGAAACATCCCCACTCATCGAGAAGCCGCAGTCAAGTGGGTGATTAAAAGCCTGGTAAAGGAGAAAGAACTCTGACAAAGCTGTGATTGTGTCGGATTTTGTGCTGTCAACAAATGCTTTTGAGGGCGTTTAACGAGAGGATAACAGTGAGAGGGAGAAAGGAACACGGTTGACTTTCCCACCTTCAGACACTGAAATTCTGAGTACAGGAAGCATCGAGGACAATAACCTGCCCATCTGAACTGTGTCACACACACCATCAGAAAGAGCCCTTCCGTATGGAGTGCGCGGGTCAGTTCTCACCGTGGCACAACACATTAATCGATATTTCACTCTCTGATCTCTCCATTGAGCTCTAGTTTCTTATCTCCACCATTGTGTGAAATACTGCCTTTCACCTCTCTGCTGTTGCCTTGATGCCAATAGATCTAACGCCCTCTCAGAACCCCAGTTTTCTCTCCTGGTTGCCCCTCGTCGTGTCTAGAATATTAGAAATTGCTACTTAGCAGGCCACCAACCACGGGCTTACACGCAGCATCCTGTCTCCAATGCATACACCTCCAGCAAGTCGTCACGTTCTGTAAGTTTCTGCTTTAGAACTCCTTTTTCTTTCCCCACCTCCCTTACTGATGGCCTGCCGTATCCCAGGAGTTCTGCAAAAACAAGATGAATAAAATCCCTGCCTTCACTTATTACATTGCCTACCGGGGAGGCAATTCCCTAAGAATGCAAGTAAAATGTTTGAAGTTTTATAATTACTGTGTGTGCAAGTCACTTTAAGAGTATGGAAGAAGAAAAAATATATACTCACGAGTAAAAATAATTATATTTTAGAAGTATGCAATAATTGTATCTAATTAAATACTGATTTGTATTAATAAAAATAGTGTTGCCTCGACAAGGCAAAATTGGCCCTAAGAGATATTTATAACACCTCATTTTACAGATAGGCAGTGGGGGAAGGGGGCTAAGTCCCGTGGTCAGCATGGCATAGCTCGCAG